>NW_027251821.1:600000-950000 GCF_044704955.1 Pristiophorus japonicus | reverse complement strand
GTGTGTGTGTGTGTCAGTGAGGGGTGTGTGTGTGTGTCAGTGAGGGGTGTATGTGTGTGTGTGTGTGTCAGTGAGGGGTGTGTGTGTGTGTGTGTGTGTATCAGTGAGGGGTGTGTGTGTGTGTGTGTCAGTGAGGCGTGCGTGTGTGTGTGTGTCAGTGAGGTGTGTGTGTGTGTGTGTCAGTGAGGGGTGTGTGTGTGTGTGTGTCAGTGAGGGGTGTGTGTGTGTCAGTGAGTGGTGTATGTGTGTGTGTGTGTATCAGTGAGGGGTGTGTGTGTGTGTGTGTGTGTATGTATATCAGTGAGGGGTGTGTGTGTGTGTGTGTGTGTATCAGTGAGGGGTGTGTGTGTGTGTGTATCAGTGAGGGGTGTGTGTGTGTGTCAGTGAGGGGTGTGTGTGTGTGTGTGTCAGTGAGGCGTGTGTGTGTGTGTGTGTCAGTGAGGGGTGTGTGTGTGTGTGTGTCAGTGAGGGGTGTGTGTGTGTGTGTGTCAGTGAGGGGTTTAATGTGTGTGTGTGTGTGTGTCAGTGAGGGGTGTGTGTGTGTGTGTGTGTGTATCAGTGAGGTGTGTGTGTGTGTCTGTCAGTGAGGGGTGTGTGTGTGTGTGTGTATCAGTGAGGGGTGTGTGTGTGTATCAGTGAGGGGTGTGTTTGTGTGTGTGTCAGTGAGGGGTGTGTGTGTGTGTGTCAGTGAGGGGTGTGTGTGTGTGTGTGTGTGTCAGTGAGGGGTGTGTGTGTGTGTCAGTGAGGGGTGTATGTGTGTGTGTGTCAGTGCGGGGGGTGTGTGTGTGTGTGTGTATCAGTGAGGTGTGTGTGTGTGTCAGTGAGGGGTGTGTGTGTGTGTGTGTGTGTGTGTGTATCAGTGAGGGGTGTGTGTGTATCAGTGAGGGGTGTGTGTGTGTGTCTGTGTGTCATTGAGGGGTGTGTGTGTGTGTATCAGTGATGGGTGTGTGTGTGTGTGTGTATCAATGAGGGGTGTGTGTGTGTGTATCAGTGAGGTGTGTGTGTGTGTGTGTATCAGTGAGGGGTGTGTGTGTGTGTGTGTGTGTGTGTGTGTCAGTGAGGGGTGTGTGTGTGTGTGTGTGTGTGTGTCAGTGAGGGGTGTGTGTGTGTCAGTGAGGGGTGTATGTGTGTGTGTGTGTATCAGTGAGGGCTGTGTGTGTGTGTGTGTATGTGTATCAGTGAGGGGTGTGTGTGTGTGTGTGTGTGTGTGTCAGTGAGGGGTGTGTGTGTGTGTGTGTCAGTGAGGGGTGTGTGTGTGTGTGTGTCAGTGAGGGGTTTATGTGTGTGTGTGTGTGTCAGTGAGGGGTGTGTGTGTGTGTGTGTGTGTGTATCAGTGAGGGGTGTGTGTGTGTATCAGTGAGGGGTGTGTTTGTGTGTGTGTCAGTGAGGGGTGTGTGTGTGTGTGTGTGTCAGTGAGGGGTGTGTGTGTGTGTGTGTCAGTGAGGGGTGTGTGTGTGTGTCAGTGAGGGGTGTATGTGTGTGTGTGTGTCAGTGAGGGGGGTGTGTGTGTGTGTGTGTATCAGTGAGGTGTGTGTGTGTGTCAGTGAGGGGTGTGTGTGTGTGTGTGTGTGTGTGTATCAGTGAGGGGTGTGTGTGTATCAGTGAGGGGTGTGTGTGTGTGTCTGTGTGTCATTGAGGGGTGTGTGTGTGTGTATCAGTGATGGGTGTGTGTGTGTGTGTGTATCAGTGAGGGCTGTGTGTGTGTGTATGTGTATATGTATCAGTGAGGGGTGTGTGTGTGTGTCAGTGAGGGGTGTGTGTGTGTCAGTGAGGGGTGTATGTGTGTGTGTGTGTATCAGTGAGGGCTGTGTGTGTGTGTGTGTGTATATGTATCAGTGAGGGGTGTGTGTGTGTGTGTGTGTATCAGTGAGGGGTGTGTGTGTGTGTGTATCAGTGAGAGGTGTGTGTGTGTCAGTGAGGGGTGTGTGTTTGTGTGTGTGTCAGTGAGGGGTGTGTGTGTCTGTGTGTGTCAGTCAGGGGAGTGTGTGTGTGTGTGTATCAGTGAGGGGTGTGTGTGTGTCAGTGAGGGGTGTGTGTGTGTGTGTGTCAGTGAGGGGTGTGTGTGTGTGTCAGTGAGGGGTTTATGTGTGTGTGTGTGTGTCAGTGAGGGGTGTGTGTGTGTGTGTGTGTATCAGTGAGGTGTGTGTGTGTGTGTGTCAGTGAAGGGTGTGTGTGTGTGTGTGTATCAGTGAGGGGTGTGTGTGTGTGTGTGTGTGTGTGTGTATCAGTGAGGGGTGTGTTTGTGTGTGTGTCAGTGAGGGGTGTGTGTGTGTATGTGTGTGTCAGTGAGGGGTGTGTGTGTGTGTGTGTGTCAGTGAGGGGTGTGTGTGTGTGTCAGTGAGGGGTGTATGTGTGTGTGTGTGTGTGTCAGTGAGGGGTGTGTGTGTGTGTGTATCAGTGAGGGGTGTGTGTGTGTGTGTGTCAGTGAGGCGTGCGTGTGTGTGTGTGTGTCAGTGAGGTGTGTGTGTGTGTGTGTGTGTCAGTGAGGGGTGTGTGTGTGTGTGTGTGTGTCAGTGAGTGGTGTATGTGTATGTGTGTGTATCAGTGAGGGGTGTGTGTGTGTGTGTGTGTGTGTGTATGTGTATCAGTGAGGGGTGTGTGTGTGTGTGTGTATCAGTGAGGGGTGTGTGTGTGTGTCAGTGAGGGGTGTGTGTGTGTGTGTGTCAGTGAGGTGTGTGTGTGTGTGTGTGTCAGTGAGGGGTGTGTGTGTGTGTGTGTCAGTGAGGGGTGTGTGTGTGTGTGTGTCAGTGAGGGGTTTATGTGTGTGTGTGTGTGTCAGTGAGGGGTGTGTGTGTGTGTGTGTGTCTATCAGTGAGGTGTGTGTGTGTGTCTGTCAGTGAGGGGTGTGTGTGTGTGTGTGTATCAGTGAGGGGTGTGTGTGTGTATCAGTGAGGGGTGTGTTTGTGTGTGTGTCAGTGAGGGGTGTGTGTGTGTGTGTGTGTGTCAGTGAGGGGTGTGTGTGTGTGTGTGTGTGTGTGTGTGTCAGTGAGGGGTGTGTGTGTGTGTCAGTGAGGGGTGTATGTGTGTGTGTGTGTCAGTGAGGGGTGTGTGTGTGTGTGTGTGTATCAGTGAGGTGTGTGTGTGTGTCAGTGAGGGGTGTGTGTGTGTGTATCAGTGAGGGGTGTGTGTGTGTGTGTGTGTGTATCAGTGAGGGGTGTGTGTGTGTGTCTGTGTGTCATTGAGGGGTGTGTGTGTGTGTGTATCAGTGAGGGGTGTGTGTGTGTGTGTGTCAGTGAGGCGTGTGTGTGTGTGTGTATCAGTGAGGGGTGTGTGTGTGTGTGTGTCAGTGAGGGGTGTGTGTGTGTGTTTGTCAGTGAGGCGTGTGTGTGTGTGTGTGTCAGTGAGGGGTGTGTGTGTGTGTGTGTCAGTGAGGGGTGTGTGTGTGTGTGTGTCAGTGAGGGGTGTGTGTGTGTGTCAGTGAGGGGATTATGTGTGTGTGTGTGTGTCAGTGAGGGGTGTGTGTGTGTGTGTGCGTGTGTTTGTTTGTATCAGTGAGGTGTGTGTGTGTGTGTGTCAGTGAAGGGTGTGTGTGTGTGTGTGTATCAGTGAGGGGTGTGTGTGTGTGTGTGTGTGTGTGTGTATCAGTGAGGGGTGTGTTTGTGTGTGTGTCAGTGAGGGGTGTATGTGTGTGTGTGTGTCAGTGAGGGGTGTGTGTGTGTGTGTGTGTATCAGTGAGGTGTGTGTGTGTGTCAGTGAGGGGTGTGTGTGTGTGTGTGTGTGTGTGTGTGTATCAGTGAGGGGTGTGTGTGTATCAGTGAGGGGTGTGTGTGTGTGTCTGTGTGTCATTGAGGGGTGTGTGTGTGTGTATCAGTGATGGGTGTGTGTGTGTGTGTATCAATGAGGGGTGTGTGTGTGTGTATCAGTGAGGTGTGTGTGTGTGTGTGTATCAGTGAGGGGTGTGTGTGTGTGTGTCAGTGAGGTGTGTGTGTGTGTGTGTGTGTGTGTCAGTGAGGGGTGTGTGTGTGTGTGTGTGTGTGTCAGTGAGGGGTGTGTGTGTGTCAGTGAGGGGTGTATGTGTGTGTGTGTGTATCAGTGAGGGCTGTGTGTGTGTGTGTGTATGTGTATCAGTGAGGGGTGTGTGTGTGTGTGTGTGTGTGTGTGTATCAGTGAGGGGTGTGTGTGTGTGTCAGTGAGGGGTGTGTGTTTGTGTGTGTGTCAGTGAGGGGTGTGTGTGTCTGTGTGTGTCAGTCAGGGGAGTGTGTGTGTGTGTGTATCAGTGAGGGGTGTGTGTGTGTGTGTGTGTGTGTATCGGTGAGGGGTGTGTGTGTGTGTATCAGTGAGAGGTGTGTGTGTGTGTCAGTGAGGGGTGTGTGTGTGTGTGTGTGTCAGTGAGGGGTGTGTGTGTGTGTGTGTGTGTCAGTGAGGGGTGTGTGTGTGTGTGTGTATCAGTGAGGGGTGTGTGTGTGTGTGTGTCAGTGAGGCGTGCGTGTGTGTGTGTGTGTGTGTGTCAGTGAGGTGTGTGTGTGTGTCAGTGAGGGGTGTGTGTGTGTGTGTGTGTGTGTGTGTGTATCAGTGAGGTGTGTGTGTGTGTGTGTCAGTGAGCGGTGTGTGTGTGTGTGTGTGAATCAGTGAGGGGTGTGTGTGTGTGTGTGTGTGTCAGTGAGGGGTGTGTGTGTGTGTTTGTCAGTGAGGCGTGTTTGTGTGTGTGTGTCAGTGAGGGGTGTGTGTGTGTGTGTGTCAGTGAGGGGTGTGTGTGTGTGTCAGTGAGGGGTTTATGTGTGTGTGTGTGTGTCAGTGAGGGGTGTGTGTGTGTGTGTGTGTGTGTGTGTATCAGTGAGGTGTGTGTGTGTGTGTGTGTCAGTGAAGGGTGTGTGTGTGTGTGTGTATCAGTGAGGGGTGTGTGTGTGTGTGTGTGTGTGTGTATCAGTGAGGGATGTGTTTGTGTGTGTGTCAGTGAGGGGTGTGTGTGTGTAAGTGTGTGTCAGTGAGGGGTGTGTGTGTGTGTGTGTGTCAGTGAGGGGTGTGTGTGTGTGTCAGTGAGGGGTGTATGTGTGTGTGTGTGTGTCAGTGAGGGGTGTGTGTGTGTGTGTGTATCAGTGAGGGGTGTGTGTGTGTGTGTGTCAGTGAGGCGTGCGTGTGTGTGTGTGTGTGTGTGTCAGTGAGGTGTGTGTGTGTGTGTGTGTCAGTGAGGGGTGTGTGTGTGTGTGTGTCAGTGAGGGGTGTGTGTGTGTGTGTGTCAGTGAGGGGTGTGTGTGTGTCAGTGAGTGGTGTATGTGTGTGTGTGTGTATCAGTGAGGGGTGTGTGTGTGTGTGTGTGTGTATGTGTATCAGTGAGGGGTGTGTGTGTGTGTGTGTGTGTATCAGTGAGGGGTGTGTGTGTGTGTGTGTATCAGTGAGGGGTGTGTGTGTGTGTCAGTGAGGGGTGTGTCTGTGTGTCAGTGAGGCGTGTGTGTGTGTGTGTGTGTCAGTGAGGGGTGTGTGTGTGTGTGTGTCAGTGAGGGGTGTGTGTGTGTGTGTCAGTGAGGGGTTTATGTGTGTGTTTGTGTGTCAGTGAGGGGTGTGTGTGTGTGTGTGTGTGTATCGGTGAGGTGTGTGTGTGTGTCTGTCAGTGAGGGGTGTGTGTGTGTGTGTGTATCAGTGAGGGGTGTGTGTGTGTATCAGTGAGGGGTGTGTTTGTGTGTGTGTCAGTGAGGGGTGTGTGTGTGTGTGTGTGTCAGTGAGGGGTGTGTGTGTGTGTGTGTGTGTCAGTGACGGGTGTATGTGTGTGTGTGTGTCAGTGAGGGGTGTGTGTGTGTGTGTGTGTATCAGTGAGGTGTGTGTGTGTGTCAGTGAGGGGTGTGTGTGTGTGTGTGTGTGTGTGTGTGTGTGTATCAGTGAGGGGTGTGTGTGTATCAGTGAGGGGTGTGTGTGTGTGTCATTGAGGGGTGTGTGTGTGTGTATCAGTGATGGGTGTGTGTGTGTGTGTGTATCAATGAGGGGTGTGTGTGTGTGTATCAGTGAGGTGTGTGTGTGTGTGTGTATCAGTGAGGGGTGTGTGTGTGTGTCAGTGAGGTGTGTGTGTGTGTGTGTGTGTGTGTGTCAGTGAGGGGTGTGTGTGTGTGTGTGTGTGTGTGTCAGTGAGGGGTGTGTGTGTGTCAGTGAGGGGTGTATGTGTGTGTGTGTGTATCAGTGAGGGCTGTGTGTGTGTGTGTGTATGTGTATCAGTGAGGGGTGTGTGTGTGTGTGTGTGTGTGTGTCAGTGAGGGGTGTGTGTGTGTGTGTGTCAGTGAGGGGTGTGTGTGTGTGTGTGTCAGTGAGGGGTTTATGTGTGTGTGTGTGTGTCAGTGAGGGGTGTGTGTGTGTGTGTGTGTGTGTATCAGTGAGGGGTGTGTGTGTGTATCAGTGAGGGGTGTGTTTGTGTGTGTGTCATTGAGGGGTGTGTGTGTGTGTGTGTGTGTCAGTGAGGGGTGTGTGTGTGTGTGTGTGTCAGTGAGGGGTGTGTGTGTGTGTCAGTGAGGGGTGTATGTGTGTGTGTGTGTCAGTGAGGGGGGTGTGTGTGTGTGTGTGTATCAGTGAGGTGTGTGTGTGTGTCAGTGAGGGGTGTGTGTGTGTGTGTGTGTGTGTGTATCAGTGAGGGGTGTGTGTGTATCAGTGAGGGGTGTGTGTGTGTGTCTGTGTGTCATTGAGGGGTGTGTGTGTGTGTATCAGTGATGGGTGTGTGTGTGTGTGTGTATCAGTGAGGGCTGTGTGTGTGTGTATGTGTATATGTATCAGTGAGGGGTGTGTGTGTGTGTCAGTGAGGGGTGTGTGTGTGTCAGTGAGGGGTGTATGTGTGTGTGTGTGTATCAGTGAGGGCTGTGTGTGTGTGTGTGTGTATATGTATCAGTGAGGGGTGTGTGTGTGTGTGTGTGTATCAGTGAGGGGTGTGTGTGTGTGTGTATCAGTGAGAGGTGTGTGTGTGTCAGTGAGGGGTGTGTGTTTGTGTGTGTGTCAGTGAGGGGTGTGTGTGTCTGTGTGTGTCAGTCAGGGGAGTGTGTGTGTGTGTGTATCAGTGAGGGGTGTGTGTGTGTCAGTGAGGGGTGTGTGTGTGTGTGTGTCAGTGAGGGGTGTGTGTGTGTGTCAGTGAGGGGTTTATGTGTGTGTGTGTGTGTCAGTGAGGGGTGTGTGTGTGTGTGTGTGTATCAGTGAGGTGTGTGTGTGTGTGTGTCAGTGAAGGGTGTGTGTGTGTGTGTGTATCAGTGAGGGGTGTGTGTGTGTGTGTGTGTGTGTGTGTATCAGTGAGGGGTGTGTTTGTGTGTGTGTCAGTGAGGGGTGTGTGTGTGTATGTGTGTGTCAGTGAGGGGTGTGTGTGTGTGTGTGTGTCAGTGAGGGGTGTGTGTGTGTGTCAGTGAGGGGTGTATGTGTGTGTGTGTGTGTGTCAGTGAGGGGTGTGTGTGTGTGTGTGTGTCAGTGAGGGGTGTGTGTGTGTGTGTGTGTGTGTGTCAGTGAGTGGTGTATGTGTATGTGTGTGTATCAGTGAGGGGTGTGTGTGTGTGTGTGTGTGTGTGTATGTGTATCAGTGAGGGGTGTGTGTGTGTGTGTGTATCAGTGAGGGGTGTGTGTGTGTGTCAGTGAGGGGTGTGTGTGTGTGTGTGTCAGTGAGGTGTGTGTGTGTGTGTGTGTCAGTGAGGGGTGTGTGTGTGTGTGTGTCAGTGAGGGGTGTGTGTGTGTGTGTGTCAGTGAGGGGTTTATGTGTGTGTGTGTGTGTCAGTGAGGGGTGTGTGTGTGTGTGTGTGTCTATCAGTGAGGTGTGTGTGTGTGTGTGTGTATCAGTGAGGGGTGTGTGTGTGTATCAGTGAGGGGTGTGTTTGTGTGTGTGTCAGTGAGGGGTGTGTGTGTGTGTGTGTGTGTCAGTGAGGGGTGTGTGTGTGTGTGTGTGTGTGTCAGTGAGGGGTGTGTGTGTGTGTCAGTGAGGGGTGTATGTGTGTGTGTGTGTCAGTGAGGGGTGTGTGTGTGTGTGTGTGTATCAGTGAGGTGTGTGTGTGTGTCAGTGAGGGGTGTGTGTGTGTGTATCAGTGAGGGGTGTGTGTGTGTGTGTGTGTGTGTATCAGTGAGGGGTGTGTGTGTGTGTCTGTGTGTCATTGAGGGGTGTGTGTGTGTGTGTGTGTATCAGTGAGGGGTGTGTGTGTGTGTGTGTCAGTGAGGCGTGTGTGTGTGTGTGTGTATCAGTGAGGGGTGTGTGTGTGTGTGTGTCAGTGAGGGGTGTGTGTGTGTGTTTGTCAGTGAGGCGTGTGTGTGTGTGTGTGTCAGTGAGGGGTGTGTGTGTGTGTGTCAGTGAGGGGTGTGTGTGTGTGTGTGTCAGTGAGGGGTGTGTGTGTGTGTCAGTGAGGGGATTATGTGTGTGTGTGTGTGTCAGTGAGGGGTGTGTGTGTGTGTGTGTGTATCAGTGAGGTGTGTGTGTGTGTGTGTCAGTGAAGGGTGTGTGTGTGTGTGTGTATCAGTGAGGGGTGTGTGTGTGTGTGTGTGTGTGTGTGTATCAGTGAGGGGTGTGTTTGTGTGTGTGTCAGTGAGGGGTGTATGTGTGTGTGTGTGTCAGTGAGGGGTGTGTGTGTGTGTGTGTGTATCAGTGAGGTGTGTGTGTGTGTCAGTGAGGGGGGTGTGTGTGTGTGTGTGTGTGTGTGTGTGTATCAGTGAGGGGTGTGTGTGTATCAGTGAGGGGTGTGTGTGTGTGTCTGTGTGTCATTGAGGGGTGTGTGTGTGTGTATCAGTGATGGGTGTGTGTGTGTGTGTGTATCAATGAGGGGTGTGTGTGTGTGTATCAGTGAGGTGTGTGTGTGTGTGTGTATCAGTGAGGGGTGTGTGTGTGTGTGTCAGTGAGGTGTGTGTGTGTGTGTGTGTGTGTGTCAGTGAGGGGTGTGTGTGTGTGTGTGTGTGTGTCAGTGAGGGGTGTGTGTGTCAGTGAGGGGTGTATGTGTGTGTGTGTGTATCAGTGAGGGCTGTGTGTGTGTGTGTGTATGTGTATCAGTGAGGGGTGTGTGTGTGTGTGTGTGTGTGTGTGTATCAGTGAGGGGTGTGTGTGTGTGTCAGTGAGGGGTGTGTGTTTGTGTGTGTGTCAGTGAGGGGTGTGTGTGTCTGTGTGTGTCAGTCAGGGGAGTGTGTGTGTGTGTGTATCAGTGAGGGGTGTGTGTGTGTGTGTGTGTGTGTGTATCGGTGAGGGGTGTGTGTGTGTGTATCAGTGAGAGGTGTGTGTGTGTGTCAGTGAGGGGTGTGTGTGTGTGTGTGTGTCAGTGAGGGGTGTGTGTGTGTGTGTGTGTGTCAGTGAGGGGTGTGTGTGTGTGTGTGTATCAGTGAGGGGTGTGTGTGTGTGTGTGTCAGTGAGGCGTGCGTGTGTGTGTGTGTGTGTGTGTCAGTGAGGTGTGTGTGTGTGTCAGTGAGGGGTGTGTGTGTGTGTGTGTGTGTGTGTGTATCAGTGAGGTGTGTGTGTGTGTGTGTCAGTGAGCGGTGTGTGTGTGTGTGTGTGTGAATCAGTGAGGGGTGTGTGTGTGTGTGTGTGTGTCAGTGAGGGGTGTGTGTGTGTGTTTGTCAGTGAGGCGTGTGTGTGTGTGTGTGTCAGTGAGGGGTGTGTGTGTGTGTGTGTCAGTGAGGGGTGTGTGTGTGTGTCAGTGAGGGGTTTATGTGTGTGTGTGTGTGTCAGTGAGGGGTGTGTGTGTGTGTGTGTGTGTGTGTGTATCAGTGAGGTGTGTGTGTGTGTGTGTGTCAGTGAAGGGTGTGTGTGTGTGTGTGTATCAGTGAGGGGTGTGTGTGTGTGTGTGTGTGTGTATCAGTGAGGGATGTGTTTGTGTGTGTGTCAGTGAGGGGTGTGTGTGTGTAAGTGTGTGTCAGTGAGGGGTGTGTGTGTGTGTGTGTGTCAGTGAGGGGTGTGTGTGTGTGTCAGTGAGGGGTGTATGTGTGTGTGTGTGTGTCAGTGAGGGGTGTGTGTGTGTGTGTATCAGTGAGGGGTGTGTGTGTGTGTGTCAGTGAGGCGTGCGTGTGTGTGTGTGTGTGTGTGTCAGTGAGGTGTGTGTGTGTGTGTGTGTCAGTGAGGGGTGTGTGTGTGTGTGTGTCAGTGAGGGGTGTGTGTGTGTGTGTGTCAGTGAGGGGTGTGTGTGTGTCAGTGAGTGGTGTATGTGTGTGTGTGTGTATCAGTGAGGGGTGTGTGTGTGTGTGTGTGTGTGTATGTGTATCAGTGAGGGGTGTGTGTGTGTGTGTGTGTGTGTATCAGTGAGGGGTGTGTGTGTATCAGTGAGGGGTGTGTGTGTGTCAGTGAGGGGTGTGTGTGTGTGTGTGTGTGTGTGTGTGTGTATCAGTGAGGGGTGTGTGTGTATCAGTGAGGGGTGTGTGTGTGTGTCTGTGTGTCATTGAGGGGTGTGTGTGTGTGTGTCAGTGATGGGTGTGTGTGTGTGTGTGTATCAATGAGGGGTGTGTGTGTGTGTATCAGTGAGGTGTGTGTGTGTGTGTGTATCAGTGAGGGGTGTGTGTGTGTGTGTCAGTGAGGTGTGTGTGTGTGTGTGTGTGTGTCAGTGAGGGGTGTGTGTGTGTGTGTGTGTGTGTGTGTGTCAGTGAGGGGTGTGTGTGTGTCAGTGAGGGGTGTATGTGTGTGTGTGTGTATCAGTGAGGGCTGTGTGTGTGTGTGTGTATGTGTATCAGTGAGGGGTGTGTGTGTGTGTGTGTGTGTGTGTGTGTATCAGTGAGGGGTGTGTGTGTGTGTCAGTGAGTGGTGTGTGTTTGTGTGTGTGTCAGTGAGGGGTGTGTGTGTCTGTGTGTGTCAGTCAGGGGAGTGTGTGTGTGTGTATCAGTGAGGGGTGTGTGTGTGTGTGTGTGTATCGGTGAGGGGTGTGTGTGTGTGTATCAGTGAGAGGTGTGTGTGTGTGTCAGTGAGGGGTGTGTGTGTGTGTGTGTATCAGTGAGGGGTGTGTGTGTGTGTGTGTGTGTGTGTGTGTATCAGTGAGGGATGTGTTTGTGTGTGTGTCAGTGAGGGGTGTGTGTGTGTAAGTGTGTGTCAGTGAGGGGTGTGTGTGTGTGTGTGTGTCAGTGAGGGGTGTGTGTGTGTGTCAGTGAGTGGTGTATGTGTGTGTGTGTGTGTCAGTGAGGGGTGTGTGTGTGTGTGTGTATCAGTGAGGGGTGTGTGTGTGTGTGTGTCAGTGAGGCGTGCGTGTGTGTGTGTGTGTGTGTGTCAGTGAGGTGTGTATGTGTGTGTGTGTCAGTGAGGGGTGTGTGTGTGTGTGTGTCAGTGAGGGGTGTGTGTGTGTCAGTGAGTGGTGTATGTGTGTGTGTGTGTATCAGTGAGGGGTGTGTGTGTGTGTGTGTGTGTATGTGTATCAGTGAGGGGTGTGTGTGTGTGTGTGTGTGTGTATCAGTGAGGGGTGTGTGTGTGTGTGTATCAGTGAGGGGTGTGTGTGTGTGTTAGTGAGGGGTGTGTGTGTGTGTCAGTGAGGCGTGTGTGTGTGTGTGTGTGTGTCAGTGAGGGGTGTGTGTGTGTGTGTGTGTGTCAGTGAGGGGTGTGTGTGTGTGTCAGTGAGGGGTGTATGTGTGTGTGTGTGTCAGTGAGGGGTGTGTGTGTGTGTGTGTGTATCAGTGAGGTGTGTGTGTGTGTCAGTGAGGGGTGTGTGTGTGTGTGTGTGTGTGTGTGTGTGTGTATCAGTGAGGGGTGTGTGTGTGTCAGTGAGGGGTGTGTGTGTGTGTGTGTGTGTCAGTGAGGGGTGTGTGTGTGTGTGTGTGTGTGTCAGTGAGGGGTGTGTGTGTGTGTCAGTGAGGGGTGTATGTGTGTGTGTATGTCAGTGAGGGGTGTGTGTGTGTGTGTGTTAGTGAGGGGTGTGTGTGTGTGTGTGTCAGTGAGGGGTGTGTGTGTGTGTCAGTGAGGGGTTTATGTGTGTGTGTGTGTGTCAGTGAGGGGTGTGTGTGTGTGTGTATCAGTGAGGTGTGTGTGTGTGTGTGTCAGTGAAGGGTGTGTGTGTGTGTGTGTATCAGTGAGGGGTGTGTGTGTGTGTGTGTGTGTGTGTGTGTGTATCAGTGAGGGGTTTGTTTGTGTGTGTGTCAGTGAGGGGTGTGTGTGTGTATGTGTGTGTCAGTGAGGGGTGTGTGTGTGTGTGTGTGTCAGTGAGGGGTGTGTGTGTGTGTCAGTGAGGGGTGTATGTGTGTGTGTGTGTGTCAGTGAGGGGTGTGTGTGTGTGTGTGTATCAGTGAGGGGTGTGTGTGTGTGTGTGTCAGTGAGGCGTGCGTGTGTGTGTGTGTGTGTCAGTGAGGTGTGTGTGTGTGTGTGTGTGTCAGTGAGGGGTGTGTGTGTGTGTGTGTCAGTGAGGGGTGTGTGTGTGTCAGTGAGTGGTGTATGTGTGTGTGTGTGTATCAGTGAGGGGTGTGTGTGTGTGTGTGTGTGTGTGTGTATCAGTGAGGGGTGTGTGTGTGTGTGTATCAGTGAGGGGTGTGTGTGTGTGTCAGTGAGGGGTGTGTGTGTGTCAGTGAGGCGTGTGTGTGTGTGTGTGTCAGTGAGGGGTGTGTGTGTGTGTGTGTCAGCGAGGGGTGTGTGTGTGTGTGTGTGTCAGTGAGGGGTTTAATGTGTGTGTGTGTGTGTGTCAGTGAGGGGTGTGTGTGTGTGTGTGTGTATCAGTGAGGTGTGTGTGTGTGTCTGTCAGTGAGGGGTGTGTGTGTGTGTGTGTATCAGTGAGGGGTGTGTGTGTGTGTATCAGTGAGGGGTGTGTTTGTGTGTGTGTCAGTGAGGGGTGTGTGTGTGTGTGTCAGTGAGGGGTGTGTGTGTGTGTGTGTGTGTCAGTGAGGGGTGTGTGTGTGTGTCAGTGAGGGGTGTATGTGTGTGTGTGTGTCAGTGCGGGGGGTGTGTGTGTGTGTGTGTATCAGTGAGGTGTGTGTGTGTGTCAGTGAGGGGTGTGTGTGTGTGTGTGTGTCAGTGAGGGGTGTGTGTGTGTGTCAGTGAGGGGTGTATGTGTGTGTGTGTGTGTCAGTGAGGGGTGTGTGTGTGTGTGTGTATCAGTGAGGGGTGTGTGTGTGTGTGTGTCAGTGAGGCGTGCGTGTGTGTGTGTGTCAGTGAGGTGTGTGTGTGTGTGTGTGTCAGTGAGGGGTGTGTGTGTGTGTGTGTCAGTGAGGGGTGTGTGTGTGTCAGTGAGTGGTGTATGTGTGTGTGTGTGTATCAGTGAGGGGTGTGTGTGTGTGTGTGTGTGTATGTATATCAGTGAGGGGTGTGTGTGTGTGTGTGTGTGTATCAGTGAGGGGGGTGTGTGTGTGTGTGTATCAGTGAGGGGTGTGTGTGTGTGTCAGTGAGGGGTGTGTGTGTGTGTGTGTCAGTGAGGCGTGTGTGTGTGTGTGTGTCAGTGAGGGGTGTGTGTGTGTGTGTGTCAGTGAGGGGTGTGTGTGTGTGTGTGTCAGTGAGGGGTTTAATGTGTGTGTGTGTGTGTGTCAGTGAGGGGTGTGTGTGTGTGTGTGTGTGTATCAGTGAGGTGTGTGTGTGTGTCTGTCAGTGAGGGGTGTGTGTGTGTGTGTGTATCAGTGAGGGGTGTATGTGTGTATCAGTGAGGGGTGTGTTTGTGTGTGTGTCAGTGAGGGGTGTGTGTGTGTGTGTCAGTGAGGGGTGTGTGTGTGTGTGTGTCAGTGAGGGGTGTGTGTGTGTGTCAGTGAGGGGTGTATGTGTGTGTGTGTGTCAGTGCGGGGGGTGTGTGTGTGTGTGTGTATCAGTGAGGTGTGTGTGTGTGTCAGTGAGGGGTGTGTGTGTGTGTGTGTGTGTGTGTATCAGTGAGGGGTGTGTGTGTATCAGTGAGGGGTGTGTGTGTGTGTCTGTGTGTCATTGAGGGGTGTGTGTGTGTGTATCAGTGATGGGTGTGTGTGTGTGTGTGTATCAATGAGGGGTGTGTGTGTGTGTATCAGTGAGGTGTGTGTGTGTGTATCAGTGAGGGGTGTGTGTGTGTGTGTGTGTGTGTGTGTGTGTGTCAGTGAGGGGTGTGTGTGTGTGTGTGTGTGTGTGTCAGTGATGGGTGTGTGTGTGTCAGTGAGGGGTGTATGTGTGTGTGTGTGTATCAGTGAGGGCTGTGTGTGTGTGTGTGTATGTGTATCAGTGAGGGGTGTGTGTGTGTGTGTGTGTGTGTGTGTGTGTCAGTGAGGGGTGTGTGTGTGTGTGTGTCAGTGAGGGGTGTGTGTGTGTGTGTGTCAGTGAGGGGTTTATGTGTGTGTGTGTGTGTCAGTGAGGGGTGTGTGTGTGTGTGTGTGTGTATCAGTGAGGGGTGTGTGTGTGTATCAGTGAGGGGTGTGTTTGTGTGTGTGTCAGTGAGGGGTGTGTGTGTGTGTGTGTGTGTCAGTGAGGGGTGTGTGTGTGTGTGTGTGTCAGTGAGGGGTGTGTGTGTGTGTGTATCAGTGAGGTGTGTGTGTGTGTCAGTGAGGGGTGTGTGTGTGTGTGTGTGTGTGTGTATCAGTGAGGGGTGTGTGTGTATCAGTGAGGGGTGTGTGTGTGTGTCTGTGTGTCATTGAGGGGTGTGTGTGTGTGTATCAGTGATGGGTGTGTGTGTGTGTGTGTATCAGTGAGGGATGTGTGTGTGTGTATGTGTATATGTATCAGTGAGGGGTGTGTGTGTGTGTCAGTGAGGGGTGTGTGTGTGTCAGTGAGGGGTGTATGTGTGTGTGTGTGTATCAGTGAGGGCTGTGTGTGTGTGTGTGTGTATATGTATCAGTGAGGGGTGTGTGTGTGTGTGTGTGTATCAGTGAGGGGTGTGTGTGTGTGTGTATCAGTGAGAGGTGTGCGTGTGTCAGTGAGGGGTGTGTGTTTGTGTGTGTGTCAGTGAGGGGTGTGTGTGTCTGTGTGTGTCAGTCAGGGGAGTGTGTGTGTGTGTGTATCAGTGAGGGGTGTGTGTGTGTCAGTGAGGGGTGTGTGTGTGTGTGTGTCAGTGAGGGGTGTGTGTGTGTCAGTGAGGGGTTTATGTGTGTGTGTGTGTGTCAGTGAGGGGTGTGTGTGTGTGTGTGTGTATCAGTGAGGTGTGTGTGTGTGTGTGTCAGTGAAGGGTGTGTGTGTGTGTGTGTATCAGTGAGGGGTGTGTGTGTGTGTGTGTGTGTGTGTATCAGTGAGGGGTGTGTTTGTGTGTGTGTCAGTGAGGGGTGTGTGTGTGTATGTGTGTGTCAGTGAGGGGTGTGTGTGTGTGTGTGTCAGTGAGGGGTGTGTGTGTGTGTCAGTGAGGGGTGTATGTGTGTGTGTGTGTGTGTGTCAGTGAGGGGTGTGTGTGTGTGTGTATCAGTGAGGGGTGTGTGTGTGTGTGTGTCAGTGAGGCGTGCGTGTGTGTGTGTGTGTCAGTGAGGTGTGTGTGTGTGTGTGTGTGTCAGTGAGGGGTGTGTGTGTGTGTGTGTGTGTATCAGTGAGGGGTGTATGTGTGTGTGTGTGTGTCAGTGAGGGGTTTATGTGTGTGTGTGTGTGTCAGTGAGGGGTGTGTGTGTGTGTGTGTGTGTATCAGTGAGGGGTGTGTGTGTGTATCAGTGAGGGGTGTGTTTGTGTGTGTCAGTGAGGGGTGTGTGTGTGTGTGTGTGTGTCAGTGAGGGGTGTGTGTGTGTGTGTGTGTCAGTGAGGGGTGTGTGTGTGTGTGTATCAGTGAGGTGTGTGTGTGTGTCAGTGAGGGGTGTGTGTGTGTGTGTGTGTGTGTGTATCAGTGAGGGGTGTGTGTGTATCAGTGAGGGGTGTGTGTGTGTGTCTGTGTGTCATTGAGGGGTGTGTGTGTGTGTATCAGTGATGGGTGTGTGTGTGTGTGTGTATCAGTGAGGGATGTGTGTGTGTGTATGTGTATATGTATCAGTGAGGGGTGTGTGTGTGTGTCAGTGAGGGGTGTGTGTGTGTCAGTGAGGGGTGTATGTGTGTGTGTGTGTATCAGTGAGGGCTGTGTGTGTGTGTGTGTGTATATGTATCAGTGAGGGGTGTGTGTGTGTGTGTGTGTATCAGTGAGGGGTGTGTGTGTGTGTGTATCAGTGAGAGGTGTGCGTGTGTCAGTGAGGGGTGTGTGTTTGTGTGTGTGTCAGTGAGGGGTGTGTGTGTCTGTGTGTGTCAGTCAGGGGAGTGTGTGTGTGTGTGTATCAGTGAGGGGTGTGTGTGTGTCAGTGAGGGGTGTGTGTGTGTGTGTGTCAGTGAGGGGTGTGTGTGTGTCAGTGAGGGGTTTATGTGTGTGTGTGTGTGTCAGTGAGGGGTGTGTGTGTGTGTGTGTGTATCAGTGAGGTGTGTGTGTGTGTGTGTCAGTGAAGGGTGTGTGTGTGTGTGTGTATCAGTGAGGGGTGTGTGTGTGTGTGTGTGTGTGTGTATCAGTGAGGGGTGTGTTTGTGTGTGTGTCAGTGAGGGGTGTGTGTGTGTATGTGTGTGTCAGTGAGGGGTGTGTGTGTGTGTGTGTCAGTGAGGGGTGTGTGTGTGTGTCAGTGAGGGGTGTATGTGTGTGTGTGTGTGTGTGTCAGTGAGGGGTGTGTGTGTGTGTGTATCAGTGAGGGGTGTGTGTGTGTGTGTGTCAGTGAGGCGTGCGTGTGTGTGTGTGTGTCAGTGAGGTGTGTGTGTGTGTGTGTGTGTCAGTGAGGGGTGTGTGTGTGTGTGTGTGTGTGTGTCAGTGAGTGGTGTATGTGTGTGTGTGTGTATCAGTGAGGGGTGTGTGTGTGTGTGTGTGTGTGTATGTGTATCAGTGAGGGGTGTGTGTGTGTGTGTGTATCAGTGAGGGGTGTGTGTGTGTGTCAGTGAGGGGTGTGTGTGTGTGTGTGTCAGTGAGGCGTGTGTGTGTGTGTGTGTCAGTGAGGGGTGTGTGTGTGTGTGTGTCAGTGAGGGGTGTGTGTGTGTGTGTGTCAGTGAGGGGTTTATGTGTGTGTGTGTGTGTCAGTGAGGGGTGTGTGTGTGTGTGTCTGTCTATCAGTGAGGTGTGTGTGTGTGTCTGTCAGTGAGGGGTGTGTGTGTGTGTGTGTATCAGTGAGGGGTGTGTGTGTGTATCAGTGAGGGGTGTGTTTGTGTGTGTGTCAGTGAGGGGTGTGTGTGTGTGTGTGTGTGTCAGTGAGGGGTGTGTGTGTGTGTGTGTGTGTGTCAGTGAGGGGTGTGTGTGTGTGTCAGTGAGGGGTGTATGTGTGTCAGTGAGGGGTGTGTGTGTGTGTGTGTGTATCAGTGAGGTGTGTGTGTGTGTCAGTGAGGGGTGTGTGTGTGTGTATCAGTGAGGGGTGTGTGTGTGTGTGTGTGTGTATCAGTGAGGGGTGTGTGTGTGTGTCTGTGTGTCATTGAGGGGTGTGTGTGTGTGTGTGTATCAGTGAGGGGGGTGTGTGTGTGTGTGTCAGTGAGGCGTGTGTGTGTGTGTGTGTATCAGTGAGGGGTGTGTGTGTGTGTGTGTCAGTGAGGGGTGTGTGTGTGTGTTTGTCAGTGAGGCGTGTGTGTGTGTGTGTGTCAGTGAGGGGTGTGTGTGTGTGTGTGTCAGTGAGGGGTGTGTGTGTGTGTGTGTCAGTGAGGGGTGTGTGTGTGTGTCAGTGAGGGGATTATGTGTGTGTGTGTGTGTCAGTGAGGGGTGTGTGTGTGTGTGTGCGTGTGTTTGTGTGTATCAGTGAGGTGTGTGTGTGTGTGTGTCAGTGAAGGGTGCGTGTGTGTGTGTGTATCAGTGAGGGGTGTGTGTGTGTGTGTGTGTGTGTGTGTATCAGTGAGGGGTGTGTTTGTGTGTGTGTCAGTGAGGGGTGTATGTGTGTGTGTGTGTCAGTGAGGGGTGTGTGTGTGTGTGTGTGTATCAGTGAGGTGTGTGTGTGTGTCAGTGAGGGGTGTGTGTGTGTGTGTGTGTGTGTGTGTGTGTATCAGTGAGGGGTGTGTGTGTATCAGTGAGGGGTGTGTGTGTGTGTCTGTGTGTCATTGAGGGGTGTGTGTGTGTGTATCAGTGATGGGTGTGTGTGTATCAATGAGGGGTGTGTGTGTGTGTATCAGTGAGGTGTGTGTGTGTGTGTGTATCAGTGAGGGGTGTGTGTGTGTGTGTCAGTGAGGTGTGTGTGTGTGTGTGTGTGTGTCAGTGAGGGGTGTGTGTGTGTGTGTGTGTGTGTGTCAGTGAGGGGTGTGTGTGTGTCAGTGAGGGGTGTATGTGTGTGTGTGTGTATCAGTGAGGGCTGTGTGTGTGTGTGTGTATGTGTATCAGTGAGGGGTGTGTGTGTGTGTGTGTGTGTGTGTGTGTATCAGTGAGGGGTGTGTGTGTGTGTCAGTGAGGGGTGTGTGTTTGTGTGTGTGTCAGTGAGGGGTGTGTGTGTCTGTGTGTGTCAGTCAGGGGAGTGTGTGTGTGTGTGTATCAGTGAGGGGTGTGTGTGTGTGTGTGTGTGTGTATCGGTGAGGGGTGTGTGTGTGTGTATCAGTGAGAGGTGTGTGTGTGTGTCAGTGAGGGGTGTGTGTGTGTGTGTGTGTCAGTGAGGGGAGTGTGTGTGTGTGTGTGTGTCAGTGAGGGGTGTGTGTGTGTGTGTATCAGTGAGGGGTGTGTGTGTGTGTGTGTCAGTGAGGCGTGCGTGTGTGTGTGTGTGTGTGTGTCAGTGAGGTGTGTGTGTGTGTCAGTGAGGGGAGTGTGTGTGTGTGTGTGTGTGTGTATCAGTGAGGTGTGTGTGTGTGTGTGTCAGTGAGCGGTGTGTGTGTGTGTGTGTGAATCAGTGAGGGGTGTGTGTGTGTGTGTGTCAGTGAGGGGTGTGTGTGTGTGTTTGTCAGTGAGGCGTGTGTGTGTGTGTGTGTCAGTGAGGGGTGTGTGTGTGTGTGTGTCAGTGAGGGGTGTGTGTGTGTGTCAGTGAGGGGTTTATGTGTGTGTGTGTGTGTCAGTGAGGGGTGTGTGTGTGTGTGTGTGTGTGTGTGTATCAGTGAGGTGTGTGTGTGTGTGTGTGTCAGTGAAGGGTGTGTGTGTGTGTGTGTATCAGTGAGGGGTGTGTGTGTGTGTGTGTGTGTGTGTGTGTGTATCAGTGAGGGATGTGTTTGTGTGTGTGTCAGTGAGGGGTGTGTGTGTGTAAGTGTGTGTCAGTGAGGGGTGTGTGTGTGTGTGTGTGTCAGTGAGGGGTGTGTGTGTGTGTCAGTGAGGGGTGTATGTGTGTGTGTGTGTGTCAGTGAGTGGTGTGTGTGTGTGTGTGTATCAGTGAGGGGTGTGTGTGTGTGTGTGTCAGTGAGGCGTGCGTGTGTGTGTGTGTGTGTGTGTCAGTGAGGTGTGTGTGTGTGTGTGTGTCAGTGAGGGGTGTGTGTGTGTGTGTGTCAGTGAGGGGTGTGTGTGTGTGTGTGTCAGTGAGGGGTGTGTGTGTGTCAGTGAGTGGTGTATGTGTGTGTGTGTGTATCAGTGAGGGGTGTGTGTGTGTGTGTGTGTGTATGTGTATCAGTGAGGGGTGTGTGTGTGTGTGTGTGTGTGTATCAGTGAGGGGTGTGTGTGTGTGTGTGTATCAGTGAGGGGTGTGTGTGTGTGTCAGTGAGGGGTGTGTGTGTGTGTCAGTGAGGCGTGTGTGTGTGTGTGTGTGTGTCAGTGAGGGGTGTGTGTGTGTGTGTGTCAGTGAGGGGTGTGTGTGTGTGTGTCAGTGAGGGGTTTATGTGTGTGTGTGTGTGTCAGTGAGGGGTGTGTGTGTGTGTGTGTGTGTATCGGTGAGGTGTGTGTGTGTGTCTGTCAGTGAGGGGTGTGTGTGTGTGTGTGTATCAGTGAGGGGTGTGTGTGTGTATCAGTGAGGGGTGTGTTTGTGTGTGTGTCAGTGAGGGGTGTGTGTGTGTGTGTGTGTCAGTGAGGGGTGTGTGTGTGTGTGTGTGTGTCAGTGAGGGGTGTATGTGTGTGTGTGTGTCAGTGAGGGGTGTGTGTGTGTGTGTGTGTATCAGTGAGGTGTGTGTGTGTGTCAGTGAGGGGTGTGTGTGTGTGTGTGTGTGTGTGTGTGTGTATCAGTGAGGGGTGTGTGTGTATCAGTGAGGGGTGTGTGTGTGTGTCTGTGTGTCATTGAGGGGTGTGTGTGTGTGTATCAGTGATGGGTGTGTGTGTGTGTGTGTATCAATGAGGGGTGTGTGTGTGTGTATCAGTGAGGTGTGTGTGTGTGTGTGTATCAGTGAGGGGTGTGTGTGTGTGTGTCAGTGAGGTGTGTGTGTGTGTGTGTGTGTGTGTCAGTGAGGGGTGTGTGTGTGTGTGTGTGTGTGTGTCAGTGAGGGGTGTCTGTGTGTCAGTGAGGGGTGTATGTGTGTGTGTGTGTATCAGTGAGGGCTGTGTGTGTGTGTGTGTATGTGTATCAGTGAGGGGTGTGTGTGTGTGTGTGTGTGTGTGTGTGTGTATCAGTGAGGGGTGTGTGTGTGTGTCAGTGAGGGGTGTGTGTTTGTGTGTGTGTCAGTGAGGGGTGTGTGTGTCTGTGTGTGTCAGTCAGGGGAGTGTGTGTGTGTGTGTATCAGTGAGGGGTGTGTGTGTGTGTGTGTGTGTGTATCGGTGAGGGGTGTGTGTGTGTGTATCAGTGAGAGGTGTGTGTGTGTGTCAGTGAGGGGTGTGTGTGTGTGTGTGTATCAGTGAGGGGTGTGTGTGTGTGTGTGTGTGTGTGTGTGTATCAGTGAGGGATGTGTTTGTGTGTGTGTCAGTGAGGGGTGTGTGTGTGTAAGTGTGTGTCAGTGAGGGGTGTGTGTGTGTGTGTGTGTCAGTGAGGGGTGTGTGTGTGTGTCAGTGAGTGGTGTATGTGTGTGTCTGTGTGTCAGTGAGGGGTGTGTGTGTGTGTGTGTATCAGTGAGGGGTGTGTGTGTGTGTGTGTCAGTGAGGCGTGCGTGTGTGTGTGTGTGTGTGTGTCAGTGAGGTGTGTATGTGTGTGTGTGTCAGTGAGGGGTGTGTGTGTGTGTGTGTCAGTGAGGGGTGTGTGTGTGTATCAGTGAGGGGTGTGTGTGTGTGTGTGTGTGTATGTGTATCAGTGAGGGGTGTGTGTGTGTGTGTGTGTGTATCAGTGAGGGGTGTGTGTGTGTGTGTATCAGTGAGGGGTGTGTGTGTGTGTCAGTGAGGGGTGTGTGTGTGTGTCAGTGAGGCGTGTGTGTGTGTGTGTGTGTGTGTGTCAGTGAGGGGTGTGTGTGTGTGTGTGTGTGTCAGTGAGGGGTGTGTGTGTGTGTGTGTCAGTGAGGGGTTTATGTGTGTGTGTGTGTGTCAGTGAGGGGTGTGTGTGTGTATCAGTGAGGTGTGTGTGTGTGTCTGTCAGTGAGGGGTGTGTGTGTGTGTGTGTGTATCAGTGAGGGGTGTGTGTGTGTATCAGTGAGGGGTGTGTTTGTGTGTGTGTCAGTGAGGGGTGTGTGTGTGTGTGTGTGTCAGTGAGGGGTGTGTGTGTGTGTGTGTGTGTCAGTGAGGGGTGTGTGTGTGTGTCAGTGAGGGGTGTATGTGTGTGTGTGTGTCAGTGAGGGGTGTGTGTGTGTGTGTGTGTATCAGTGAGGTGTGTGTGTGTGTCAGTGAGGGGTGTGTGTGTGTGTGTGTGTGTGTGTGTGTATCAGTGAGGGGTGTGTGTGTATCAGTGAGGGGTGTGTGTGTGTGTCTGTGTGTCATTGACGGGTGTGTGTGTGTGTATCAGTGATGGGTGTGTGTGTGTGTGTGTATCAATGAGGGGTGTGTGTGTGTGTATCAGTGAGGTGTGTGTGTGTGTGTGTATCAGTGAGGGGTGTGTGTGTGTGTGTGTCAGTGAGGTGTGTGTGTGTGTGTGTGTCAGTGAGGGGTGTGTGTGTGTGTGTGTGTGTGTCAGTGAGGGGTGTGTGTGTGTCAGTGAGGGGTGTATGTGTGTGTGTGTGTATCAGTGAGGGCTGTGTGTGTGTGTGTATGTGTGTGTATCAGTGAGGGGTGTGTGTGTGTGTATCAGTGAGAGGTGTGTGTGTGTGTCAGTGAGAGGTGTGTGTGTGTCAGTGAGGGGTGTATGTGTGTGTGTGTGTATCAGTGAGGGCTGTGTGTGTGTGTGTGTATGTGTATCAGTGAGGGGTGTGTGTGTGTGTGTGTGTGTATCAGTGAGGGGTGTGTGTGTGTGTGTATCAGTGAGAGGTGTGTGTGTGTCAGTGAGGGGTGTGTGTTTGTGTGTGTGTCAGTGAGGGGTGTGTGTGTCTGTGTGTGTCAGTCAGGGGAGTGTGTGTGTGTGTGTATCAGTGAGGGGTGTGTGTGTGTGTGTGTGTCAGTGAGGGGTGTGTGTGTGTGTGTGTCAGTGAGGGGTGTGTGTGTGTGTCAGTGAGGGGTTTATGTGTGTGTGTGTGTGTCAGTGAGGGGTGTGTGTGTGTGTGTGTGTGTGTGTGTGTATCAGTGAGGTGTGTGTGTGTGTGTGTGTCAGTGAAGGGTGTGTGTGTGTGTGTGTATCAGTGAGGGGTATGTGTGTGTGTGTGTGTGTGTGTATCAGTGAGGGGTGTGTTTGTGTGTGTGTCAGTGAGGGGTGTGTGTATGTGTGTGTCAGTGAGGGGTGTGTGTGTGTGTGTGTGTCAGTGAGGGGTGTGTGTGTGTCAGTGAGGGGTGTATGTGTGTGTGTGTGTGTCAGTGAGGGGTGTGTGTGTGTGTGTGTGTATCAGTGAGGGGTGTGTGTGTGTGTGTGTCAGTGAGGCGTGCGTGTGTGTGTGTGTGTGTGTCAGTGAGGTGTGTGTGTGTGTGTGTGTCAGTGAGGGGTGTGTGTGTGTGTGTGTGTGTGTCAGTGAGGGGTGTGTGTGTGTCAGTGAGTGGTGTATGTGTGTGTGTGTGTATCAGTGAGGGGTGTGTGTGTGTGTGTGTGTGTATGTGTATCAGTGAGGGGTGTGTGTGTGTGTGTGTATCAGTGAGGGGTGTGTGTGTGTGTCAGTGAGGGGTGTGTGTGTGTGTGTGTCAGTGAGGCGTGTGTGTGTGTGTGTGTCAGTGAGGGGTGTGTGTGTGTGTGTGTCAGTGAGGGGTTTATGTGTGTGTGTGTGTGTCAGTGAGGGGTGTGTGTGTGTGTGTGTGTGTATCAGTGAGGTGTGTGTGTGTGTCTGTCAGTGAGGGGTGTGTGTGTGTGTGTGTATCAGTGAGGGGTGTGTGTGTGTATCAGTGAGGGGTGTGTTTGTGTGTGTGTCAGTGAGGGGTGTGTGTGTGTGTGTGTGTGTCAGTGAGGGGTGTGTGTGTGTGTGTGTGTCAGTGAGGGGTGTGTGTGTGTGTCAGTGAGGGGTGTATGTGTGTGTGTGTGTCAGTGAGAGGTGTGTGTGTGTGTGTGTGTGTATCAGTGAGGTGTGTGTGTGTGTCAGTTAGGGGTGTGTGTGTGTGTGTGTGTGTGTATCAGTGAGGTGTGTGTGTGTGTGTGTGTGTATCAGTGAGGTGTGTGTGTGTGTGTCTGTGTGTCATTGAGGGGTGTGTGTGTGTGTATCAGTGATGGGTGTGTGTGTGTGTGTGTGTGTATCAATGAGGGGTGTGTGTGTGTGTATCAGTGCGGGGTGTGTGTGTGTGTGTATATCAGTGAGGGGTGTGTGTGTGTGTGTGTCAGTGAGGTGTGTGTGTGTGTGTGTGTCAGTTAGGGGTGTGTGTGTGTGTGTGTATCAGTGAGGGGTGTGTGTGTGTGTCAATGAGGGGTGTGTGTTTGTGTGTGTGTCAGTGAGGGGTGTGTGTGTCTGTGTGTGTCAGTCAGGGGAGTGTGTGTGTGTGTGTATCAGTGAGGGGTGTGTGTGTGTGTGTGTATCAGTGAGGGGTGTGTGTGTGTGTATCAGTGAGAGGTGTGTGTGTGTGTCAGTGAGGGGTGTGTGTGTGTCAGTGAGGGGTGTATGTGTGTGTGTGTGTATCAGTGAGGGCTGTGTGTGTGTGTGTGTGTATGTGTATCAGGGAGGGGTGTGTGTGTGTGTGTGTGTGTGTATCAGTGAGGGGTGTGTGTGTGTGTGTGTGTGTATCAGTGAGGGGTGTTTGTGTGTGTCAGTGAGGGGTGTTGTGTCTGTGTGTGTCAGTCAGGGGAGTGTGTGTGTGTGTGTATCAGTGAGGGGTGTGTGTGTCAGTGAGGGGTGTGTGTGTGTGTGTGTCAGTGAGGGGTGTGTGTGTGTGTGTATCAGTGAGAGGTGTGTGTGTGTATCATTGAGGGGTGTGACTGTGTGTGTGTGTGTGTCAGTGAGGGGTGTGTGTGTGTGTCAGTGAGGGGTGTGTGTGTGTGTCAGTGAGGTGTGTGTGTGTGTGTCAGTGAGGGGTGTGTGTGTCTGTGTGTCAGTGAGGGGTGTGTGTGTGTGTGTGTCAGTGAGGGGTGTGTGTGTGTGTCAGTGAGGGGTGTATGTGTGTGTGTGTGTGTGTGTCAGTGAGGGGTGTGTGTGTGGGTGTGTGTGTGTGTATCAGTGAGGTGTGTGTGTGTGTGTGTCAGTGAGGGGTGTGTGTGTGTGTGTGTGTGTGTATCAGTGAGGGGTGTGTGTGTGTGTGTGTGTGTATCAGTGAGGGGTGTGTGTGTGTGTCAGTGAGGGGTGTGTGTGTGTGTGTCAGTGAGGCGTGTGTGTGTGTGTGTGTGTCAGTGAGGGGTGTGTGTGTGTGTGACAGTGAAGGGTGTGTGTGTGTGTCAGTGAGGGGTTTATGTGTGTGTGTGTGTGTGTCAGTGAGGGGTGTGTGTGTGTGTGTGTGTATCAGTGAGGTGTGTGTGTGTGTGTGTCAGTGAGGGGTGTGTGTGTATCAGTGAGGGGTGTGTGTGTGTGTGTGTGTGTGTGTCAGTGAGGGGTGTGTTTGTGTGTGTGTCAGTGAGGGGTGTGTGTGTGTATGTGTGTGTCAGTGAGGGGTGTGTGTGTGTGTGTGTCAGTGAGGGGTGTGTGTGTGTGTCAGTGAGGGGTGTGTGTGTGTGTGTCAGTGAGGTGTGTGTGTGTGTGTGTGTGTGAGTGAGGGGTGTGTGTGTCTGTGTGTCAGTGAGGGGTGTGTGTGTGTGTGTCAGTGAGGGTTGTGTGTGTGTGTCAGTGAGGGGTGTATGTGTGTGTGTGTGTGTGTCAGTGAGGGGTGTGTGTGTGTGTGCGTGTGTGTGTATCAGTGAGGTGTGTGTGTGTGTGTCAGTGAGCGGTGTGTGTGTGTGTGTGTGTATCAGTGAGGGGTGTGTGTGTGTGTGTGTATGTCAGTGAGGGGTGTGTGTGTGTGTGTCAGTGAGGGATGTGTGTGTGTGTTTGTCAGTGAGGCGTGTGTGTGTGTGTCAGTGAGGGGTGTGTGTGTGTGTGTGTCAGTGAGGGGTGTGTGTGTGTGTGTGTCAGTGAGGGGTGTGTGTGTGTGTCAGTGAGGGGTTTATGTGTGTGTGTGTGTGTCAGTGAGGGGGGTGTGTGTGTGTGTGTGTGTGTGTATCAGTGAGGTGTGTGTGTGTGTGTGTCAGTGAAGGGTGTGTGTGTGTGTGTGTATCAGTGAGGGGTGTGTGTGTGTGTGTGTGTGTGTGTGTGTAGCAGTGAGGGGTGTGTTTGTGTGTGTGTCAGTGAGGGGTTTGTTTGTGTGTGTGTCAGTGAGGGGTGTGTGTGTGTATGTGTGTGTCAGTGAGGGGTGTGTGTGTGTGTGTGTGTGTGTGTATCAGTGAGGGGTGTGTTTGTGTGTGTGTCAGTGAGGGGTGTGTGTGTGTATGTGTGTGTCAGTGAGGGGTGTGTGTGTGTGTGTGTGTGTGAGTAGCAGTGAGGGGTGTGTTTGTGTGTGTGTCAGTGAGGGGTGTGTATGTATGTGTGTGTCAGTCAGGGGTGTGTGTGTGTCAGTGAGGGGTGTGTGTGTGTGTCAGTGAGGGGTGTATGTGTGTGTGTGTGTGTCAGTGAGGGGTGTGTGTGTGTGTGTGTGTGTGTGTATCAGTGAGGTGTGTGTGTGTGTCAGTGAGGGGTTTGTTTGTGTGTGTGTCAGTGAGGGGTGTGTGTGTGTATGTGTGTGTCAGTGAGGGGTGTGTGTGTGTGTGTGTGTGTGTGTAGCAGTGAGGGGTGTGTTTGTGTGTGTGTCAGTGAGGGGTGTGTGTGTGTATGTGTGTGTCAGTCAGGGGTGTGTGTGTGTCAGTGAGGGGTGTGTGTGTGTGTCAGTGAGGGGTGTATGTGTGTGTGTGTGTGTCAGTGAGGGGTGTGTGTGTGTGTGTGTGTGTGTGTATCAGTGAGGTGTGTGTGTGTGTGTCAGTGAGGGGTGTGTGTATGTGTATCAGTGAGGTGTGTGTGTGTGTGTGTATCAGTGAGGGGTGTGTGTGTGTGTGTATCAGTGAGGGTGTGTGTGTGTGTGTGTCAGTGAGGTGTGTGTGTGTGTGTGTGTGTGTCAGTGAGGTGTGTGTGTGTGTGTGTCAGTGAGGGGTGTGTGTGTGTGTGTGTCAGTGAGGGGTGTGTGTGTGTCAGTGA
The DNA here is from genome assembly GCF_044704955.1 of Pristiophorus japonicus. Lineage (NCBI taxonomy): Eukaryota > Metazoa > Chordata > Chondrichthyes > Pristiophoridae > Pristiophorus > Pristiophorus japonicus. The sequence goes on along the minus strand of NW_027251821.1, from coordinate 923,896 downwards.
GTGGTGTATGTGCGTGTGTGTGTATCAGTGAGGGGTGTGTGTGTGTGTGTGTGTGTGTATGTGTATCAGTGAGGGGTGTGTGTGTGTGTGTGTGTATCAGTGAGCGGTGTGTGTGTGTGTGTGTGTGTATCAGTGAGGGGTGTGTGTGTGTGTGTGTCAGTGAGGGGTGTGTGTGTGTGTGTGTATCAGTGAGATGTGTGTGTGTGTGTGTCAGTGAGGGGTGTGTGTGTGTGTGTATCAGTGAGGGGTGTGTGTGTGTGTATCAGTGAGGGGTTTGTTTGTGTGTGTGTCAGTGAGGGGTGTGTGTGTGTATGTGTGTGTCAGTGAGGGGTGTGTGTGTGTGTGTGTGTGTGTGTGTGTCAGTGAGGGGTGTGTGTGTGTGTCAGTGAGGGGTGTATGTGTGTGTGTGTGTGTGTGTCAGTGAGGGGTGTGTGTGTGTGTATCAGTGAGGTGTGTGTGTGTGTGTATCAGTGAGGGGTGAGTGTGTGTGTGCATCAGTGAGGGGTGTGTGTGTGTGTGTATGTGTATCAGTGAGCGGTGTATGTGTGTGTGTGTGTGTCAGTGAGGGGTGTGTGTGTTTGTGTGTGTGTATCAGTGAGGTGTGTGTGTGTGTGTCAGTGAGGGGTGTGTGTGTGTGTGTGTATCAGTGAGGGGTGTGTGTGTGTGTGTGTATCAGTGAGGTGTGTGTGTGTGTGTGTGTGTGTCAGTGAGGGGTGTGTGTGTGTGTATCAGTGATGGGTGTGTGTGTGTGTGTGTATCAATGAGGGGTGTGTGTGTGTGTATCAGTGAGGTGTGTGTGTGTATCAGTGAGGGGTCTATGTGTGTGTGTGTGTCAGTGAGGGGTGTGTGTGTGTGTGTGTGTGTATGTGTATGAGTGAGGGGTGTGTGTGTGTGTCAGTGAGGGGTGTGTGTGTGTGTGCGTGTATCAGTGAGGGGTGTATGTGTGTGTGTGTGTCAGTGAGTGGTGTGTGTGTGTGTGTGTGTATCAGTGAGGGGTGTGTGAGTGTTTGTCAGTGAGGGGTGTATGTGCGTATCATTGAGGGGTGTGTGTGTGTGTGTGTAGGAGTGAGGTGTGTGTGTGTGTGTGTATCAGTGAGGGGTGTGTGTGTGTGTGTGTATCTGTGAGGGGTGTGTGTGTGTGTGTGTGTTTGTATCAGTGAGGGGTGTGTGTGTGTGTGTGTGTATCAGTGAAGGGTGTGTGTGTGTTTGTGTCAGTGAGGGGTGTGTGTGTGTGTGCGTGTGTGTGTGTATCAGTGAGGGGTGTATGTGTGTGTGTGTGTGTCAGTGAGGGGTGTGTGTGTGTGTGTGTATCAGTGAGGGGTGTGTGTGGATATCAGTGAGGGGTGTGTGTGTGTATATCAGTGATGGGTGTGTGTGTGTCAGTGATGGGTGTGTGTGTGTGTGTCAGTCAGGGGTGTGTGTGTGTGTGTATCAGTGAGGGGTGTGTGTGTCAGTGAGGGGTGTGTGTGTGTGTGTGTATCATTGAGGGGTGTGTCTGTGTGTGTGTGTGTCAGTGAGGGGTGTGTGTGTGTGTCAGTGAGGGGTGTGTGTGTGTGTGTCAGTGAGGTGTGTGTGTGTGTGTGTGTGTCAGTGAGGCGTGTGTGTGTGTGTGTGTGTCAGTGAGGGGTGTGTGTGTGTGTGTGTCAGTGAGGGGTGTGTGTGTGTCAGTGAGGGGTGTATGTGTGTGTGTGTATCATTGAGGGGTGTGTCTGTGTGTGTGTGTGTCAGTGAGGGGTGTGTGTGTGTGTGTCAGTGAGGGGTGTGTTTGAGTGTGTGTCAGTGAGGGGTGTGTGTGTGTGTGTGTCAGTGAGGGGTGTGTGTGTGTGTGTGTGTGTGTGTGTGTCAGTGAGGGGTGTGTGTGTGTGTCAGTGAGGGGTGTATGTGTGTGTGTCAGTGAGGGGTGTGTGTGTGTGTGTGTGTATCAGTGAGGTGTGTGTGTGTGTGTCAGTGAGGGGTGTGTGTGTGTATCAGTGAGGGGTGTGTGTGTGTGTGTGTGTCAGTGAGGGGTGTGTGTGTGTGTGTGTGTGTGTCAGTGAGGGGTGTGTGTGTGTATGTGTGTCAGTGAGGGGTGTGTGTGTGTGTGTGTGTGTCTGTGAGGGGTGTGTGCGTCAGTGAGGGGTGTGTGCGTGTGTGTGTGTGTGTGTCAGTGAGGGGTGTGTGTGTGTGTGTGTCAGTGAGGGGTGTGTGTGTGTCAGTGAGGGGTGTGTGTGTGTGTGTGTGTGTCAGTGATGGGTGTGTGTGTGTGTGTGTGTCAGTGAGGGGTGTGTGTGTGTGTTTGTCAGTGAGGGGTGTGTGTGTGTGTCAGTGAGGGGTGTGTGTGTGTGTGTCAGTGAGGGGTGTGTGTGTGTGTGTCAGTGAGGGGTGTGTGTGTGTGTGTGTGTGTGTGTCAGTGAGGGGTGTGTGTGTGTGTGTTTGTCAGTGAGGGGTGTGTGTGTGTGTGTGTGTGTGTGTGTCAGTGAGGGGTGTGTGTGTGTGTGTGTGTGTGTATGTGTCAGTGAGGGGTGTGTGTGTGTGTGTGTCAGTGAGGGGTGTATGTGTGTGTGTGTGTGTGTAAGTGAGGGGTGTGTGTGTGTGTGTCAGTGAGAGGTGTATGTGTGTGTGTCAGTGAGGGGTGTGTGTGTGTGTGTATGTGTCAGTGAGCGGTGTGTGTGTGTGTGTCAGTGAGGGGTGTGTGTGTGTGTATGTGTCAGTGAGGGATGTGTGTGTGTGTCAGTGAGGGGTGTATGTGTGTGTGTGTGTGTCAGTGAGGGGTGTGTGTGTGTGTGTGTGTGTGTGTGTGTGTCAGTGAGGGGTGTGTGTGTGTGTGTGTATGTGTCAGTGAGCGGTGTGTGTGTGTGTGCCTGCTCCACGATGACATGAAGGCCGTGATCCTTACCAACGGATCCATCACAGACCCAATTCACATCCGGACCGGGGTCAAACAGGGCTGCTTCTTCTCAATCTTCCTCGCTGCCATGCTCCACCTCACAGTCAACAAGCTCCCCGCTGGAGTGGAACTAAACTAAAGAACCAGTGGGAAACTGTTCAACCTGGGCCACCTCCAGGCCAGGTCCAAGATCACTCCAACCTCTGTCGTCGAGCTACAGTAGGCGGACGATGTTTGTGTCTGAGCACATGCAGAGGCTGAACTCCAGGACATAGTCAACGTATTTACTGAGGCGTACAAAAGTATGGGCCTTACACTAAACTTCTGTTAGACAAAGGTCCTCCACCAGCCTGTCCTCACCGCACAGCACTGCCCCCCAGTCATCAAGATCCACGGCGCGGCCCTGGACAACGTGGACCATTTCCCATATCTCGGGAGCCTCCTATCAACAAGAGCAGACATCGACAACGAGATCGAACACCGCCTTCAGTGCCCCAGTGCAGCCTTCGGTCGCCTGAGGAAGAGAGTGTTTGAAGACCAGGCCCTCAAATCCACCACCCAGCTCATGGTCTACAGGGTTGCAGTGATACCCGCCCTCCTGTATGGCCCAGAGACATGGACCATGTACAGTAGACACCTCAAGTTGCTGGAGAAATACCACCAATGATGTTTCCGTAAGATCCTACAAATCCCCCGGGAGGACAGACGCACCAACATCAGCATCCTCACCCAGGCCAACATCCCCAGCATTGAAGCACTGGCCACATTCGATCAGCTCCGTTCGACAGGCCACATTGTTCACATGCCAGACATGAGACTCCCAAAACAAGCGCTCTATTCGGAGCTCCTCCATGGCAAACGAGCCAAAGGTGGGCAGAGGAAATGTTACAAGGACACCCTCAAAGTCTCCCTGATAAAGTGCAACATCCCCACTGACACCTGGCCAAAGACCACCCTAAGTGGAGGAAGTGCATCCGGGAGGGCACTGAGCTCTTCGAGTCTCTGGGGAGGTCCCAGCGGATTGGAAAACTGCAAATGTAATGCCTCTGTTTAAAAAAGGAGACAGACAGAAAGCAGGAAACTATAGACCGATTAGCTTAACATCTATCGTTGGGAAAATGCTGGAGTCCATTATTAAGGAAGCAGTAGCAGGACATTTGAAAAAGCATAATTCAATCAAGCAGAGTCAACATGGTTTTATGAAAGGGAAATCATGTTTGACACATTTGCTGGAGGATGTAACGAGCAGGGTGGATAAGGGGGAACCAGTGGATGTGGTGTATTTAGATTTTCAGAAGGCATTCGATAAGGTGCCACATAAAAGGTTACTGCACAAGATAAAAGCTCACGGGTTTGGGGGTAATATATTAGCATGGATTGAGGATTGGCTAACTAACAGAGAACAGAGAGTCGGGATAAATGGGTCATTTTCCGGTTGGCAAACAGTGACTAGTGGGGTGCCGCAGGGATTGTGAGGAGGACACAAAAAATCTGCAAATTAATAGACAGGCTAAGTGAGTGGGCAAAAATTTGGCAGATGGAGTATAATGTGGGAAAATGTGAGGTTATCCACTTTGGCAGAAAAAATAGAAAAGCAAATTATAATTTAAATGGAGAAAAATTGCAAAGTGCTGCAGTACAGAGAGACCTGGGGGTACTTGTGCATGAAACACAAAAAGTTAGTATGCAGGTACAGCAAGTGATCAGGGAGGCAAATGGAATGTTGGCCTTTATTGCAAGGGGGATAGAGTATAAAAGCAGAGAAGTCCTGTTGCAATTGTACAGGGTATTGGTGAGGCCACACCTGGAGTACTGCATACAGTTTTGGTCTCTGTATTTAAGGAAGGATATACTTGCATTGGAGGCAGTTCAGAGAAGGTTCACTTGGTTGATTCCGGAGAGGGTTGACATATGAAGATAGGTTGAGTAGGTTGGGCCTATACTCATTGGAGATCAGAAGAATGAGAGGTGATCTTATTGAAACATGTAAGATAATGAGGGGGCTTGACAAGCTGGATGCAGAGAGGATATTTCCACTCATAGGGGAAAAGGAAACTAAAACTAGGGGACAGATTCTTAGAATAAGGGGCCGCCCATTTAAAACTGAGATGAGGAGAAATTTCTTATCTCAGAGGGTTGTAAATCTGTGGAATTCCATGAGGTGTGCCGACTTTCTAGACTGAAAAGGATGCCAAAACATTACCTTCCAATTCTCCCTGCTCCTCAGGATGTCTTCGGCCTCGGCGTGGCCCAGTGGGGGGTGGGGGCGGAGCCAGGTCCCGGCACTGAAAACAGTGCAGGGACCGCTGCACATGCGCGCTAGAGTGTGTGCGCATGTGCAGTAGCTCCTCGAAGCCCGAATCTCTGCGATGCTCTGCAGGCTGTGTGGGAGGGGCCAAAGCACACTGTCCCTAGCCCTGGCTGAATGGGCTCCCTTATCGGCAGCCCGCTGCGTTCCCTTAGGTAGGACTTCTCATTTTTATTTGTTATTTACTGATTGATTGATTGCTTATTACTTTGGTCTTGATGCTTTAGGTGCAGGGTTCCTTCTATTTTTATACAGACCCAGTTGATCCAGTCTCTCCTCATATGACAGTCCAGCCATCCCTGGAATCAGTCTGGTGAACCTTCGCTGCACTCCCTCAATAGCAAGAACGTCCTTCCTCAGGTTAGGAGACCAAAACTGAACACAATATTCCAGGTGAGGCCTCACCAAGGCCCTGTACAACTGCAGTAACACCTCCCTGCTCCTATACTCAAATCCCCTAGCTATGAAGGCCAACATACCATTTGCCTTCTTCACCGCCTGCTGTACCTGCATGCCAACTTTCAATGACTGATGTACCATGACACCCAGGTCTCATTGCACCTCCCCTTTTCCTAATCTGCCGCCATTCAGATAATATTCTGCCTTCGTGTTTTTGCCCCCAAAATGGATAACCTCACATTTATCCACATTATACTGCATCTGCCATGCATTTGCCCGTTCACCTAATCTGTCCAAGTCACCCTGCAGCCTCTTAGTGTCCCCCTCACAGTTCACACCGCCACCCAGCTTAGTGTCATCAGCAAACTTGGAGATATTACACTCAATTCCTTCATCTAAATCATTGATGTATATTGTAAATAGCTGGGGTCCTAGCACTGATCCCTGTGGCATTCCACTAGTCATTGCCTGCCATTCTGAAAAGGACCCGTTTATCCCGACTCTCTGCTTCCTGTCTGCCAACCAGTTCTCTATCCACGTCAGTACATTACCCCCAATACCATGTGCTTTGATTTTGCACACCAATCTCTTGTGTGGGACCTTGTCAAAAGCCTTTTGAAAGTCCAAATACACCACATCCACTGGTTCTCCCTTGTCCACTCTGCTAGTTACAACCTCAAGAAATTCCTGAAGATTCATCAAGCATGATTTCCCTTTCATAAATCCATGCTGACTTGGACCGATCCTGTCACTGCTTTCCAAATGTGCTGCTATTTCATCCTTAATAATTGATTCCAACATTTTCCCCACTACTGATGTCAGGCTAACCGGTCTATAATTACCCACTTTCTCTCTCCCTCCTTTTTAAAAAAGTGGTGTTACATTAGCTGCTCTCCAGTGTAGAATTGACCAATATCTCGCAAAGATTCCAGGTACCTTTCCCCGACAGAGGAGAAGAATCCCTTTCTGGGCTTTTAAAATGAGTTTAAAGGGGCAGATAAAGCCTGCGGGGGATAAAAGGGGGTGCATTCATGGAGACCCCCCCCAGTGTTTGGACTCATAGGAAAGGGAATTCAAAATGGAGCTAAAGTACAGAAGCCTGAGATCCCCTAAACATCTATGGGAAGGAGCATATCAATTTTAAGATTCTACAACATTTTGGCTGTGAATAAGAGTTACCAAATACAGGAGGTGGGGCCAAATTCGTGTATTAAGGATCCCAGACTGTCTGGGGGAACTATTTACCCCCTAAGAGATAATCGAATTACCCAATCAAGCACAATGGAAATCATGGTCAGAAAAACTGGACAATTCTAAAACAATGCAAAACCAGTGAGAGCACATTCTCACACCCTAATCGAGTTACTGCTGACAAAGGAGATATTTGAAAATCAAAGAAAGTGGGTACTGACCCCAAACATCCAAAACGCAACTTACTGTATCAACGGACGCACCCCAACCGAAGACTACGCAGTCCGAAGTCCTCTCCTCCGACCGGGGTACAGCTCGCCGAGAAGGCCAAGTGCAGCGAACCCCGAAACCGCGATTCACCGGCAACTGTCAAAAGGGATTGGTGAGCATAGCCCCTGAACCCACAGAGCTATAACTTAGTTAGTCAGGGGAATTGGGAGTGGGGAGGCTGGGATAACTTGTGTAAATGTATCTGCATTCTCCTCTTTACCCAATTTAGAGTTTAAGCTGTATTCTTTTCCCCACAGACTGTAATTTGACAATTTATTCAATGTGTTGTACCCCTCAGTATGTATTGGTCTGTGTGTGTTATTAAAGGTGTGCCTTTTACTTCTTTTTAAACACAATAAAGCCATACCTGCTTCTGACCTTGAAACCGATTGTCTGTCCAAGTCTGTCACAGTCCCTTCATAATTCCAGAGTCTAGAACCATGGGTGTGGGAGCGATTCGGAACCACTCATATAAGGTCAGAAGGGAAAGCTGACCCCCTGCAAACCACCCCTTACACCAATCCATAGGAACTGATTCTGAGTCGATAGACTGTTGGAAAATGATCACCAATGCATCCACTATTTCTAGGGCCACTTCCTTAAGTACTCTGGGATGTAGACTATCAGGTCCTGGGGATTTATCGGCATTCAATCCCATCAATTTTCCTAACACAATTTCCCGCCTAATAAGGATATTGATACATCCTTACTACACAGTATAAATGCACACGTGGCCCATACTTGAGAGAAGGTCAGTCTGTGACCTGTCCTTTATTCCTTAGCACTCAAGTGATGAAGGTGGGTGGAGCTTCCCCTTTTATACCTGAAGGTCCAGGTTAGGAGTGTCTCCCACCTAGTGGTCAGTGTTCTCACGGTGTACAACTTAGGTCAGTTTATACATGGGTTACAATGCTGGTTGAATACATGACATCACCTCCCCCCCCAAAGTCTTATTGGGATCACAGGTTGAGTCTCTCTGGTGGTTTACGCTCCCTTGTAGAGCGCCTGAGTTGGGGCTCCGGTTGTTGGGCGCTGGCCTGAGTGTCTGCTGTTTGCGGTGCCTCAGGCCTGTCCGGACTGCCCACAGTGACTGGGCTCTCCTCCCTTTGGTTCCGGTGTTCGGTCACCTGTGGTGGAGTGAACTCTATCTCGTGTTCTTCCTCTGCTTCTTCTATGGAGTTGCTGAACCTCCTTTTTGTTTGATCCACATGTTTGCGGCAGATTTGTCCATTGGTAAGTTTAACTACCAGAATCCTATTTCCCTCTTTGGCAACCACAGTGCCTGCGAGCCATTTGGGCCCTGCAGCGTAGTTGAGGACAAAAACAGGATCATTTACATCAATACATCGCGCCCTCGCATTCCTGTCATGGTAGTCATATTGTGACTGGCGCCTGCTCTCGACAATTTCTTTCATGGTGGGGTGTATAAGGGATAATCGGGTTTTGAGCGTTCTTTTCATTAGTAGCTCTGCGGGTGTAACCCCTGTGAGCGAGTGTGGTCGGGATCTATAGGCCAACAGGAGGCGTGATAAGCGGGTTTGTAGGGAACCCCCTTGGAATCTGAGCATCCCCTGTTTGATTATCTGCACTGCTCGTTCTGCCTGGCCGTTTGAGGCCGGCTTGAACGGTGCCGTTCTAACATGGTTAATTCCATTGCCTGCCATGAAGTCCTGGAATTCAGTGCTTGTGAAGCACGGGCCATTGTCGCTGACCAAGACGTCCGGTAGACCGTGAGCGGCGAACATTGCCCGTAGGCTTTCTACCGTGGCAGAGGATGTGCTTGAATTTAAAATGTCACACTCGATCCGTTTGGAGTAGGCGTCTACTACAACCAAAAACATTTTCCCCATGAAAGGACCTGCGTAGTCCACATGGATGCGTGACCAAGGCTTGGCGGGCCATGGCCAGGGGCTAAGGGGGGCTTCCCTGGGCGCATGGCCCAGCTGGGCACACGTGTTGCACCTGCGAACACAAAGTTCCAGATCTGCGTCTATCCCTGGCCACCAAACGTGTGACCTGGCAATTGCCTTCATCGTGACAATGCCCGGGTGCCCATTGTGCAGTTCTCTGATGAACACCTCTCTGCCCATCTGGGGCATGACTACGCGGTTTCCCCACAGTAGGCAATCGGCCTGAATCGAGAGTTCATCCTTGCGCCTGTGAAATGGTTTAAATTTCTCAGGGCATGCCCTGTACGTGGCTGCCCAGTCCCCATTCAGGACACATTTCTTGACTAGAGACAATAGCGGGTCTCTATTTGTCCAGACTTTAATCTGACGGGCTGTCACGGGTGAGCCTTCGCTTCCGAAAGCTTCAACAGCCATGACCATCTCAGCACCATGCTCGGTAGGCCACTCAGTGGTGGCTAGTGGGAGCCTGCTGAGTGCATCGGCGCAGTTTTCGGTGCCCGGTCTGTGCCGAATTGTGTAGTCATAGGCAGCTAACGTGAGTGCCCACCTCTGTATGCGGGCCGATGCGTTTGCATTTATGGCCTTGTTGTTGGCCAAAAGGGACGTTAGGGGTTTGTGATCTGTCTCCAGCTCAAATTTCCTGCCAAACAGGTACTGGTGCATTTTCTTTACTGTATATACACATGCGAGCGCCTCCTTTTCTACTATCCCGTAACCCCTTTCTGCCTGGGACAGACTTCTGGAGGCATAAGCTACCGGCTGTAACTGACCCTTGGCATTGACATGCTGCAACACACACCCAACACCATAGGACGACGCATCGCACGTTAACACAAGTTTCTTACATGGGTCATATAGCGTTAACAGATTGTTGGAGCATAACAAATTGCGCGCTCTATTAAAAGCCCTTTCCTGGCTGTCCCCCCAGACCCATTCGTGACCTTTACGTAGGAGCATGTGTAACGGCTCTAGCAGCGTGCTCAATTTGGGACGAAAGTTACCAAAATAGTTCAGAAGCCCCAGGAACGAACGCAGCTCCGTCATGTTACGGGGTCTAGGTGCTCTCTGGATCGCCTCCGTTTTGGATGCAGTCGTGCTGATCCCGTCTGCTGCTACCCTCCTCCCAGGAATTCTACCTCTGGAGCTAGGAAGACGCACTTCGCCTTTTTCAGTCGCAGACCTACCCGGCCCAGTCTGCGTAGCACCTCCTCCAGGTTGTGGAGGTGTTCTTCAGTATCGTAACCCGTGATGAGGATGTCGTCCTGAAAAACCACCATCCCTGGAATCGACTTGAGGAGGCTTTCCATATTTCGCTGAAAGAACGCGGCGGCTGAGCGAATCCTGAACGGACATCTGTTGTACTCAAACAACCCCTTGTGTGTCGTGATGGTGGTCAGCTTCTTCGACTCACTCGCCAGCTCCTGGGTCATGTAAGCTGAGGTCAGGTCCAATTTTGAAAAAGGTTTGCCACCGGATAGCGTCGCAAAGAGGTCCTCCACTCTCGGTAGCGGGTACTGGTCTTGGAATGACACCCGATTGATGGTGGCCTTGTAATCACCACATATCCTGACCGACCCATCCGCCTTGAGCACCGGCACAATCGGGCTCGCCCAGTCACTGAATTCAACTAGCGAGATGATGCCTTCCCTCAGCAGGCGGTCAAATTCGCCTTCTATCTTTTCCCGCATCTCGTACGGCACCGCTCTGGCCTTGTGGTGTACTGGCCTGGCGTCCGGGTTTATGTGAATCACTACCTTGGCCCCCATGAAAGTGCCAATGCCGGGTTGAAATAATGAGTCAAATTTGTCCAGGACCTGTGAGCATGATACTCGCTCCACAGAGGAAATTGCATTGACATCGCCCCATTTCCAGTTCATGACAGCAAGCCAACTCCTCCCCAGTAGTGCGGGACCGTCCCCTGGGACAATCCAGAGTGGCAACATGTTCTCCGAATCTTTGTGGGTCACGACTACCGTGGCGCTGCCTAGCACCGGAATTATCTGCTTTGTGTAAGTCCGTAGCTGTGCGTCAATCGGCGATAATTTTGGCCTCCTGGCCTTGGATGCCCACAACTTTTCGAACTGTTTGATACCCATCAGGGACTGGCTGGCCCCCGTGTCTAGCTCCATTGATACTGGGATGCCATTGAGGAGCACTTTCATCATTATCGGTGGCGTCCTGGTGAATGAACTGTATACGTGCTCCACATGAACTCGCTGAACTTCAGCTTCCCGCGATTTCCCCCAGTGTCCATTTCTGCAATTTCTGCAGGTATTTTGCTCATCTCTGCAAACTCCGGCTGAGTGTGTGCCTCCACGTCTCCAGCATGAGTTGCGGTTTGAAACAAAAGGTCCCTTGCCAGTCGATCGTTCCTGACTGCCCCTGTTATTGTCCTTGAGTGCACCATTAACAGGTGTTGATGGCCCCATTTCTGGCTGCATTGTCCCTTGCAATGGCATGAATCGCTGTTCAGCTTGCCATTGTCTCTGTCAAACTCCCCCTCTGGGTTCGACTACATGTTGGGGCATGCCTGACTGCCCTTGTCTGCCTGGAGAACTGTGTCCTGCTTTAACAATGTTGAATCTCTGTCCCAACCATTCCTTAACACAGTACCTCTCGTCTGTTCTGCTAGTGGCCATGCTCGCGTGGTTTAAATCCCAGTTTCTTGTCGCCATTGATACGTCCTTACTACACAGTATAAATGCACACGAGGCCCATGCTTGAGAGAAGGTCAGTCTGTGACCTGTCCTTTATTCCATGGCACTCAAGTGATGAAGGTGGGTGGAGCTTCCCCTTTTATACCTGAAGGTGCAGGTTAGGAGTGTCTCCCACCTAGTGGTCAGTGTTCTCACAGTGTACAACTTAGGTCAGTTTATATATGGGTTACAATGCTGGTTGAATACATGACATCTATCCTTCAGTTCCTCTTTCTCACTAGACCCTCTGTCCCCTAGTACATCCGGAAAGTTATTTGTGTCTTCCTTCGTGAAGGCAGAACCGAAGTACTTGTTCAATTGGTCTGCCATTTCTTTGTTCCTCATTATAAATTCACCTGAATCCGACTGCAAGGGACCTACGTTTGTCTTCACTAATCTCTTTCTCTTCACAGATCTATAGAAGCTTTTGCAATCAGTTTTTATATTCCCTGCAAGCTTCCTCTCGTACTCTATTTTTCCCCTCTTAATTAACCCCTTTGTCCTCCTCTGTTGAATTCTAAATTTCTCCCAGTCCTCAGGTTTGTTGCTTTTTTTGGCCAATTTGTATGCCTCTTCCTTGATTTTAACACAATCCTTAATTTCCCTTGTTAGCCACAATTGAGCCACCTTCCCCGTTTTATTTTCACTCCAGACAGCGGCAGGTCGAGAGGCGGAGCGGCAGTGTCCCAGGCCTACGCTTCCGGTGTCCCTGACGACTACGTGTGCGGGAAGTGTATCCGCCTCTTGCTCCTGACAGATCGCATTGCGGCACTGGAGCTGTGGGTGGATACACTCTGGAGCATCCACAATGCTGAGAATGACCCAGGTAAAGGGTACACAGCCAGATAGGGAATGAAAGACCAGCAGCAAGAGCAGTGCAAGAAAGGTAGTGCAGGGGTCCCCAGCAGTCATCCCCCTGCAAAACAGATACACTGCTTTGAGTACTGTTGAGGGGGATGACTCATCAGGGGAGGGCAGCAGCAGCCAAGTTCATGGCACCGTGGCTGGCTCTGCTGCACAGGAGGGCAGGAAAAAGAGTTGGAGAGCGATAGTGATAGGGGATTCGATGGTGAGGGGAATAGATAGGCGTTTCTGTGGCCGCAACCGAGACTCCAGGATGGTATGTTGCCTCCCTGATGCAAGGGTCAAGGATGTCTCGGAGCGGGTGCAGGACATTCTAAAAAGGGAGGGAGATCAGCCAGTTGTCATGGTACACATAGGTACCAACGATATAGGTAAAAAACGGGATGAGGTTCTATGAGATAGAAACATAGAAACATAGAAAATAGGTGCAGGAGCAGGCCATTCAGCCCTTCTAGCCTGCACCGCCATTCAATGAGTTCATGGCTGAACATGAATTTAGGGAGCTGGGAGTTAAATTAAAAAGTAGGACCTCAAAAGTAGTAATCTCAGGATTGCTACCAGTGCCACGTGCTAGTCAGAGTAGGAATTGCAGGATAGCTCAAATCAATACGTGGCTTGAGCAGTGGTGCAGCAGGGAGGGATTCAAATTCCTGGGGCATTGGAACCGGTTCTGGGGGAGGTGGGACCGGTACAAACCGGACGGTCTGCACCTGGGCAGGACCGGAACCAATGTCCTCGGGGAAGTGTTTGCTAGTGCTGTTTGGGAGGAGTTAAACTAATATGGCAGGGGGATGGGAACCTATGCAGGGAGACAGAGGGGAATAAAATGGACAGAAGCAAAAGATAGAAAGGAGAATAGTAAAAGTGGAGGACAGAGAAACCCAAGGCAAAAAACAAAAAGGGCCAATTTACAGCAGAATTCTAAAGGGTCCAAGTGTCTTAAAAAGACAAGCCTGAAGCCTCTGTGCCTCAATGCGAGGAGTATTCGGAATAAGGTGGACGAATTAACTGCGCAGATAGCAGTTAACGGATACGATGTGGTTAGCATCACGGAGACATGGCTCCAGGGTGACCAAGGCTGGGAACTCAACATCCAGGGGTATTCAGCATTTAGGAAGGACAGGCAGAGAGGAAAAGGAGGTGGGGTGGTGTTGCTGGTTAAAGAGGAAATTAATGCAATAGTAAGGAAGGACATTAGCTTGGATGATGTGGAATCGGTTTGGGTGGAGCTACAGAATACCAAAGGGCAGAAAACGTTAGTGGGAGTTGTGTACAGACCACCAAACAGTAGGAGTGAGGTTGGGGACAGCATCAAACAAGAAATAAGGGGTGTGTGCAATAAAGGTATAGCAGTAATCATGGGCGACTTTAATCTATATATTGATTGGGCTAACAAACTGGTAGCAATGCGGTGGAGGAGGATTTCCTGGAGTGTATTAGCGATGGTTTTCTGGACCAATATGTCGAGGAACCAACCAGAGAACTGGCCATCCTAGACTGGGTGATGTGTAATGAGAAGGGACTAATTAGCAATCTTGTTGTGCGAGGCCCCTTGGGGAAGAGTGACCATAATATGGTAGAATTCTTTATTAAGATGGAGAGTGACACAGTTAATTCAGAGACTAGGGTCCTGAACTTAAGGAAAGGTAACTTCGATGGTATGTGACGTGAATTGGCTAGGATAGACTGGCAAATGATACTTTAAGGGTTGATAGTGGATAGGCAATGGCAAACATTTAAAGATCATATGGATGAACTGCAACAATTGTACATCCCTGTCTGGAGTAAAAATAAAACAGGGAAGGTGGCTCAACTGTGGCTAACAAGGGAAATTAATGATAGTGTTAAATCCAAGGAAGAGGCATATAATTTGGCCAGAAAAAGCAACAAACCGGAGGACTGGGAGAAATTTAGAAGACAGCAGAGAAGGACAAAACGTTTAATTAAGAGGGGGAAAATAGAGTACGAGAGGAAGCATGCCGGAAACATAAAAAATGACTGCAAAAGCTTCTATAGATATGTAAAGAGAAAAAGATTAGTAAAGACAAAGATCGGATTGCAGTCGGATTCGGGTGAATTTGTAATGGGGAACAAAGAAATGGCAGACCAATTGAACAAGTACTTTGGTTCTGCTTTCACAAAGGAAGACACAAATAACCTTCCGGATGTACTAGGGGACTGAAAGTCTAGTGAGGAGGAGGAACTGAAGGATATCCTTATTAGGCAGGAAATTGTATTCGGAAAATTGATGGGATTGAAGGCCGATAAATCTCCAGGGCCTGATAGTCTACATCCCAGCGTACTTAAGGAAGTGGCCCTAGAAATAGTGGATACATTGGTGATAATTTTCCAACAGTCTATTGACTCTGGATCAGTTCCTATGGACTGGAGGGTAGCTAATGTAACACCACTTTTTAAAAAAGGAGGGAGAGAGAAAACGGGTAATTATAGACCGGTTAGTCTGACATCAGTAGTGGGGATAAGGTTGGAATCAATTATTAAGGGCGAAATAGCAGCACATTTGGAAAGCAGTGATAGGATTGGTCCAAGTCAGCATGGATTTATGAAAGGGATATCATGCTTGACAAATCTGCTGGAATTTTTTAAGGATGTAACTCGTAACGTGGACAGGGGAGAACCAGTGGATGTGGTGTATTTGGACTTTCAAAAGGCTTTTGACAAGGTCCCACACAAGAGATTGGTGTGCAAAATTAAAGCACATGGTATTGGGGGTAATGTACTGACGTGGATAGAGAACTGTTTGGCAGACAAGAAGCCGAGAGCCGGGATAAACGGGTCCTTTTCAGAATGGCAGGCAGTGACTAGTGGAGTGCCGCAAGGCTTAGTGCTGGGACCCCAGCTCTTTACAATATCTATTCATGATTTAGATGATGGAATTGAGTGTAATATCTCCAAGTTTGCAGATGACACTAAACTGGGTGGCGGTGTGAGCTGTGAGGACACAAGGAGGCTGCAGGGTGATTGGGACAGGTAGGTGAGTGGGCAAATGCATGGCAGATGCAGTATAATAATGTGGATAAATGTGAAGTTATCCATTTTGGGGGCAAAAACATGACGGCAGATTATCTGAATGATGGCAAATTAGGAAAAGGGGAGGTGCAATGAGACCTGGGTGTCATGGTTCATCAGTCATTGAAGGTTGGCATGCAGGTACAGCAGGCGGTGAAGAAGGCAAATGGTATGTTGACCTTCATAGCGAGGGGATTTGAGTATAGGAGCAGGGAGGTGTTACTGCAGTTGTACAGGGCCTTAGTGAGGCCTCACCTGGAATATTGTGTTCATTGTTGGTCTCCTAATCTGAGGAAGGTCGTTCTTGCTATTGAGGGAGTGCAACAAAGGTTCACCAGACTGATTCCAGGGATGGCTGGACTGACATATGAGGAAAAACTGGATCGACTGGGTCTTTATACACTGGAGTTTAGAAGGATGAGAGGGGATCTCATAGAAACATATAAGATTCTGACTGGACGGGACAGGTTAGATGCAGGAAGAATGTTTCCGATGTTGGGGAAGTCCAGAACCAGGGGACACAGTCTTAGGATAAGAGGTAGGCCATTTAGGACTGAGATGAGGAGAAACTTCTTCGCTCAGAGAGTTGTTAACCTGTGGAATTCCCTGCCGCAGAGAGTTGTTGATGCCAGTTCATTGGATATATTCAAGAGGGAGTTAGATATGGCCCTTACGGCTAAAGGGATCAAGGGGTATGGAGAGAAAGCAGGAAAGGTGTACTGAGGGAATGATCAGCCATGATCTTATTGAATGATGGTGCAGGCTCGAAGGGCCGAATGGCCTACTCCTGCACCTATTTTCTATGTTTCTATGTACATTTGCTGAAGTTCATCCATGTGATCTTTAAATGTTTGCCATTGCTTATCCACCGTCAACCCTTTAAATAACATTCGCCAGTCTATTCTAGCCAATTCACGTCTCATACCGTCGAAGTTACCTTTCCTTAAGTTCAGGACCCTAGTTTCTGTGAAGCAGTCCTTGCCCGGGTGCAGAAAGATCTGGACAACATCCAGGCTTGGGCTGGTAAATGGCAGGTGACAGTGGCGATTGGGCAATATGGCCTCAGCCACAGAATCAGGCAGCACAGAAGGAGGCCATTCAGTTCACCACCACCTTCTCAAGGGCCATTAGGGAGGAGCAATAAAAGCCAGCCTTTGTCATGACGCCCAGATCCCGTGAATTAATTTTAAAAATATATATATACGTGTTTTTATATGTTTATAACTGTTTACGTGTGTGTGTGTGCATATACACGTGTATGTTTATTTCTATGTACATATGTGTGTGTGTGCACAATTTTGGTCTCCTTACTGGGAGTACAGCGAAGGTTCACCAGATTGAATCCTGGGATATGAAGATAAGAAATAGGAGCAGGAGTTGGCCATTTGGCCCCTCGAGCCTGCTCCTCCATTCAATATCATCATCATAGGCAGTCCCTCGAAATCAAGGAAGACTTGCTTCCATTCTAAAAGTGAGTTCTTAGGTGACTGAACAGTCCAATACGGGAATTACAGTCTCTGTCACAGGTGGGACAGACAGTGGTTGAAGGAAAGGGTGGGTGGGACTGGTTTGCCGCACGCTCCTTCCGCTGCCTGCGCTTGGTTTCTGAATGCTCTTGGCGACGAGACTCGAGGTGCTCAGCGCCCTCCTGGATGCACTTCTTCCACTTAGGGCAGTCTTTGGCCAGGGACCCAGGTGTCGGTGGGGATGTTGTATTTTATCAAGGAGGCTTTGACGGTGTCCTTGAAACGTTTCCTCTGCCCACCTAGGGCTCGCTTGCCATGAAGGAGTTCCGAGTAGAGCGCTTGCGTCAGGCATGTGGACAATGTGGCCCGCCCAACGGAGCTGGTCGAGTATGGTCAGTGCTTCGATGCTGGGGATGTTGGCCTGATCGAGGACACTAACGTTGGTGTGTCTGTCCTCCAAGGGGATTTGCAGGATCTTGCGGAGACATCGTTGGTGGTAGTTCTCCAGTGATTTGAGGTGTCTACTGTACATGGTCCACGTCTCTGAGCCATACAGGTGATCTTGTCTTCAAATCACCATTCCTGCCAGTTCCCCTTAATCTTCAACTCCCTTGTAGTTCAAAAATCTGTCTATCTCCGCCTTAAATATAGTCAATGACCCAGCCTCCACAGCTCTCTGGAGCAGAGAATTCCACAGATTCACGACCCTCTGAGAGAAGAAATTCCTCCTCATCTCCATCGTAAATGGGCGACCCCTTATTCTGACACTACGCCCCCTAGTTCTAGATTCCCCCACGAGGGGAAACATCCTCAGCATCTACTCTGTCAAGCCCCCTCAGAATTTTCTATGGTTCAATAAGATCACCTTCTTCCTCTAAACTCCAATGAATATAGGCCCAACTTTTCCTCATAAGACAACCCCTTCATCAAATTTAGTGTGAAGGGTATAGAGGTGCAGAATTCGTGAAATGCATTCAAGAGAACTTTTTTAGTCAGTATGTAACAAGCCCAACATGAGAGGGGGCGGTCTTTGATTTAGTTTTGGGAAATGAAGCTGGGCAGGTTGAAGGGGTATTAGTGGGGGAACACTTGGGTGCCAGTGACCATAATTCAGTCAGATTCAAGTTGGTTATGGATAAGGACAAGGATAGGCCTGGAATAAAAGTCCCGAATTGGGGAAAAGCTAATTTTGCTAAGTTAAGGAGTGATTTGGCCATGGTGTACTGGAAACAGCTACTTGTGGGTAAATCAGTGTTGGAACAGTGGGAGGCATTCAAGGAGGAGATCCGGAAGGCTCAGGCCAAACATGTGCCCTTAAAGAAAAAGGCTGGGAAAAATAATTCTAGAGTCCCCTGGATGTCCAGGGATTTACAGGGGAGGGTAAAGAAAAAAAGGGACACTTATGTCATATACCAACGGCTAAATACTGTAGAATCTTTAGAGGAATATAGAAAGTTAAGAGGCAAAATTAAAAAGGATTTTAGGAATGCTAAGTGCACGAGAAATTCTTAGCCAGTAAAATTAAGGAAAACCCTAAGATGTTCTATAAATATATTAAGAGTAAGAGGGTAACTAAAGAAAGGGTAGGGCCTATTAGAGACCATGAGGGTAGTCTTTGTGTGGAGGCGGAAGATGTTGGGAGGGTTCTTAATGAATACTTTGCATCAGTTTTCACAAAGGAAAGGGGCAATTCAGATACTGCTATTGAGGAGGATGTGATATTCTGGATGAAATAAATATAGTGAGAGAGGAAGTATTAAGGGGTTCAGCAGCTTTGAAAGTAGCTAAGATCCCAGGCCCGGATGAAATGCATCCCAGGATGTTGAGTGAAGTAAAGGAGGAAATAGCAGAGGCCTTGACCATCATTTTCGAATCCTCTTTGAATCTGGGCATGGTGCTGGAGGATTGGAGGACAGCTAATGTAGTGCCCTTGTTTAAGAAGGGAGAAAGGGATAGGCCAAGTAATTACAGGCCTGTTAGCCTAACCTCAGTGGTGGGAAAATTATTGGAAAAAATCCTTGAAAGACAGGATAAATCTACATTTGGAAAGGCAAGGATTAATTAGG
Source organism: Pristiophorus japonicus (assembly GCF_044704955.1). NCBI lineage: Eukaryota > Metazoa > Chordata > Chondrichthyes > Pristiophoridae > Pristiophorus > Pristiophorus japonicus. Next base: position 904,830 of record NW_027251821.1, on the reverse strand, counting down.
GACAGTCAGCATGGATTTGTTAAGGGAAGATCGTGATTGACTAACCTGATTGAATTTTTTGAGGAGGTAACCAATAGGGTCAATGAGGGTAGTGCGTACGATGTAGTATATATGGACTTTAGCAAGGCTTTTGATCAGGTCCCACATGGTAGACTGGTCATGAAGGTTAATGCCCATGGGATCCAAAATTGGCTCAGAGGTCGGAAGCAAAGGGTAATGGTTGATGGATGTTTTTGTGACTGGAAGGATGTTTCCAGTGGGGTTCCGCAGGGCTCAGTACTGGGTCCCTTGCTTTTTGTGGTATATATCAATGATCTAGATTTGAATATAGGGAGTATGATTAAGAAGTTTGCAGATGACACTAAAATTGTCTGTGTGGTTGATAATGGGCTGCAGGAGGATATCAATCTACTGGTCAGGTGGGCAGAGCAGTGGCAAATGGAATTTAATTCAGAGAAGTATGAGGTGATGCACATTGGGAGGGCTAATAAGGAAAGGGTATCGACATTAAGCGGTAGGCCACTTAATAATGTAGATGAACAAAGGGACCTTGGAGTGCTTGTCCACAGATCCCTGAAAGTAGCAGGCCAGGTGAATAAGGTGGTTAAGAAGGCATACGGAATAGAAACATAGAAAATAGGTGCAGGAGTAAGCCATTCGGCCCTTCGAGCCTGCACCACCATTCAATAAAATCATGTCTGATCATTCCCTTAGTACCCCTTTCCTGCTTTCTCTCCATACCCCTTGATCCCTTTAGCCGTAAGGGCCATATCTAACACCCTCTTGAATATATCCAATGAACTGGCATCAACAACTCTCTGCGGTAGGGAATTCCACAGGTCAACAACTCTCTGTGAAGACATTTCTCCTCATCTCGGTCCGAAATGGCCTACTCCTTATCCTTAGACTATGTCCTCAGGTTCTGGACTTCCCCAACATCGGGAACATTCTTCTTGCATCTAACCTGTCCAGTCCCGTCAGAATGTTATATATTTCTATGAGATCCCCTCTCATCCTTCTAAACTCCAGTGAATACAGGCCCAGTCGATCCAGTCTCTCCTCATATGTCAGTCCTGCCATTCCAGGAATCAGGCGGGTGAACCTTTGCTGCACTTCCTCAATAGCAAGAACATTCTTCCTCAGATTAGGAGACCAAAACTGAACACAATATTCCAGGTGAGGCCTCACCAAGGCCCTGTACAACTGCAGTAAGACCTCCCTGCTCCTCTAGTCAAATCCCCTCGCTATGAAGGTCAACATACCATTTGCCTTCTTCACCGCCTGATGTACCTGCATGCCAACTTTCAATGACTGATGTACCATGACACCCAGGTCTCATTGCACCTCCCCTTTTCCTAATCTGCCGCCATTCAGATAATATTCTGCCTTCGTGTTTTTGCCCCCAAAGTGGATAACCTCACATTTATCCACATTATACTGCATCTGCCATGCATTTGCCACTCACATAACCTGTCAAGTCACCCTGCAGCCTCTTAGCGTCCTCCTCACAGCTCACACCGTCACCCAGCTTAGTGTCATCTGCAAACTTGGAGATATTACACTCAATTCCTTCATCTAAATCATTAATGTATATTGTAAATAGCTGGGGTCCCAGCACTGAGCCCTGTGGCACTCCACTAGTCACTACCTGCCATTCTGAAAAGGACTCGTTTATCCCAACTATCTGCTTCCTGTCTGCCAACCAGTTCTCTATCCACGTCAGTACATTACCCCCAATGCCATGTGCTTTAATTTTGCACACAAATCTCTTGTGTGGGACCTTGTCAAAACCCTTTTGAAAGTCCAAATACACCACATCCACTGGTTCTCCCTTGTCCACTCGACTAGTTACATCCTCAAACAATTCCAGAAGATTTGTCAAGCATTTCATAAATCCATGCTGACTTGGACCGATCCTGTCACTGCTTTCCAAATTCGCTGCTATTTCATCTTTAATAATTGATTCCAACATTTTCCCCACTACTGATGTCAGGTTAACCGATCTATAATTACCCGTTTTCTCTCTCCCTCCTTTTTTAAAGTGGTGTTACATTAGCTACCCTCCAGTCCATAAGAACTAATCCAGAGTCAATAGACTGTTGGAAAATAATCACCAATGCATCCACTATTTCTAGGGCCACTTCCTTAAGTACTCTGGGATGCAGACTATCAGGCCCTGGGGATTTATCGGCCTTCAATTCCATCAATTTCCCCAACACAATTTTCCACCTAATAAGTATTTCCTTCAGTTCCTCCTTCTTACTAGATCCTTGGTCCCCTAGGATTTCTGGAAGGTTATTTGTGTCTTCCTTCGTGAAGACAGAACCAAAGTATTTGTTCAACTGGTCTGCCATTTCTTTGTTCCCCATTATAAATTCACCTGAATCTGACTGCAAGGGACCTACGTTTGTTTTCACTAATCTTTTTCTCTTCACGTATCTATAGATGCTTTTGCAGTCAGTTTTTATGTTCCGGGCAAGCTTCCTCTCGTACTCTATTTTCCCCCTCCTAATTAAACCCTTTGTCCTCCTCTGCTGAATTCTAAATTTCTCCCAATCTTCACGTTTGCTGCTTTTTCGGGCCAATTTATATGCCTCTTCCTTGGCTTTATTGGCCAAGGCATAGAATATAAGAGATGGGAGGTTATGCTTAAATTATATAATACTTTGGTTAGGCCACAGCTAGAGTACTGCATGCAGTTCTGGTCACCGTATTATAGGAAGGACGTGATTGCACTAGAGAGGGTGCAGAGATTTACTAGGATGCTGCCTGGAATGGAGAATCTTAGTTATGAGGACAGATTGGATAGACTGGGTTTGTGAATAGAGGAGGTTGAGTGACCTCATTGAGGGCCTGAACATATTGAGGGGCCTGAACATAGTGGATAGTAAGGGTCTATTTCCATTGGTGGAGGGGTCTGTTACGAGGGGGCATAGTTTTAAGGTGGTTGTTGGAAGGTTTAGAGGGGATTTGAGGGGGGCTTCTTTACGCAGAGGGTTGTGGGGATCTGGAACTCGCTGCCTGGAAGAGTGGTGGATGCAGAAACCCTCACCACTTTTAAGAGATGGTTGGATGGGCACTTAAAGTGCAGTAACCTGCAGGGTTACGGACCTAGAGCTGGTAATTGGGATTAGACTGGATGACCTTTTGTTGGACGGAGCAGATATAATGGTAAGTACTGCAGGGACTAGAATACGGCCAGGGTGATCTCCTGGACTAGTGTCGATCACCTGGATGGGTCAGAGAGGAATTTTCACAGATTTTTTCTCCCTAAATTGGCCTGGGTGTTTATCTGTTTTTGCCTCTCCCAGGAGATCACATGGCTCCGGTTGGGGTGGAGTGTAGAATGTTTCAGTGTAAGGGGTGTCGCAGTTGTGTGAGGCGGACTGGTTGGGCTGGGTGCTCTTTGCCTTTCCGTCATTGTTCATAGGTTTATATGTAATCTTCAGGGCTGCTGACCGAGGACCGTGTGGCTCTTTGTCGGCCGGCGTGGACACGATGGGCCGGAATGGCCTCCTTCTGTGCTGTAAATTTCTATGTTTCTATCTCGAGAATCAACCTCGTGAACCTTCTCTGAACAGCCTCCAATGCAAGTATAATCCCTCCTTAAATACGGAGACCAAAACTGCACGCAGTACTCCAGGAGTGGTCTCACCAATACCCTGTACAGTTGTAGCAAGACATCCCTACTTTTATACTCCATCTCCCTTGCAATAAAGGCCAACATTCCATTTGCCTTTCTGGTTACTTGCTGTACCTGCATACTAACTTTTTGTGTTCATGTACGAGGACCTCCAGGTCTCTCTGTACCGTAGCATTCTTTCTCCATTTAAATAATAATTTGCTTTTCTATTCTTCTTACCAAAGTGGATAACCTCACATTTTCCCACATTATACTCCATCTGCCAAATGTTTGCCCACTCACTTAGCCTGTCTTTATCCCTTTGCAGATTTTTTGTGTCCTCCTCACAATTTGCTTTCCCACCCATTTTTCTATCATCAGCAAACTTGGCTACATTACACTCGGTCCCTTCATCCAAGTCATTAATATAGATTGTAAATAGTTGAGGCCCCAACACCAATTCCTGCGGCATCCCACTAGTTGCAGTTTGCCAACCTGAAAATGACTCATTTATCCCGACTCTCTGTTTTCTGTTAGTTAGCCAATCCTCTATCCATGCTAATATATTACCCCCAACCCCGTGAACTTTTATCTTCTACAGTAACCTTTTATGTGGCACCTTATTGAATGCCTTCTTGAAATTCAAATACACTACTTCTACTGGTTCCCCCTTATCCACCCTGCTCGTTACATCCCCAAAATCCAATAAATTTGGCAAACATGATTTCCCTTTCATAAAACCATGTTGCCTCTGCTTCACTGCATTATGATTTTCTAATTGTCCTGCTATTGCTTCCTTAATAATGCATTCCAGCATTTTCCCAACGCTAGATGTTAGGCTAACTATAGTTTCCTGCTTTCTGTCTGCCTCCTTTCTTGGGGCCCAAGTTTCGGGCTGCGCCGTTTGGACGCCTGTTTTTCACGCCAGAAAGTGCGCCTAAAAAAAATTACCTATTCTCCGGCTCCCTGCAGGTCCTCTGGAGCTGGGCGCGGTGCAGCACGAGCTGCAGGGGGCAGAGCCAGGTCCCCGCGCTGAAAACAGTGCCGGGACCTCTGCACATGCACGCTAAAGTGGGCGCGCATGTGCAGTAGCTCCAGGCGCCCAAAGCTGTGGGAGGGGCCCGAAGCACGCAGCCCCTCGCCCTGGCCAAATGGCCTCACTGGGGCTGCATGAATAAGGCTCCTCCCACCCGACCCAACCTCCGCTCCTTCCCCCCCACGGACCTCCGCGACTCTCTCTTCACCCCCCCCCCGGACCTCTGCGACTCTCCCCCCCCCCCCCCGGACCTCTGGACTCTTACCCCCCGACCCCCGCCCCCCCCCCCCCAGGACCCGACCTGTAAATCCACCCGAGGTCTTGGGCCCGGTCGTTCAGCCTCTTTCTCTCCCTTCCCCCCACCTCTCTCCTTACCCCCTCCTTCTTTCTCCCTCTCCTCCTTCCCTCCTCTCCCTCTCCCTTCCTCCCTCTCCCTCTCCCTCCTCCCTTCCCTCCCTCCCTCCTCTCTCCTTTCCCTCCCTCCTTCCTCCTCCTTCCTTCCCTCCCTTTCTCCTTCCTCCTCCCTCCCTCCTCTCTCCTTCCCTCCTCCCTCCCTCTTCTTCCCCTTCTTCCCCTTCTTCCCCACTCCCCTGCCCTTGCCCCCCCTTCCTCTCTCTCCCCCCCTTCTCCCCTCCCCATCCCCCCTCCTCCCCCCTTCTCCTCGCCCCTCCTCTCCTCCTCCTCCCCTCCACCCCCCCCACCCCTCCTTCTCCCCCTCCAACCCCCCTTCTCCCCTCCCCCTTCTCTGCTTCCCCCCCTTCTCCCCCTCCCCTCCCACCCCCTTCTCCCTCCTCCCCCTCCCCTCGCTGTCAGAAACACAGACAGACAGACAGAGATTGAGAGACACACACAGACAGAGAGATAGAGAGATAGAGACACTGACAGAGACACACTGGGGTGGGGGGGGGGGGGGGGGGGGTGGTGGGGCATCCCAGCATGCTGTTGGAGGATTCCTGGTGCTGCAGTCGGTAAGTAGAAAATGTTTTATTTATTGATTTTTAAATTTTTTATTAATTTTTTTTGGTTGATTTATTGATGTATTTATCATTTATTATTGATGAAGGCTCTTTATTTGTAAAACTGAAGTGTTTAATGTTTGTAAACTTCCCTTTAACCCCCCCCCCCCCCATTCCCTATGCCTGATTTGTAACCTACGCCTGATTTTCTAAAGTGCAGACAAGGTTTTTGCGAAGGTACAAAAATCTTCACTTACGACATTCTAAGTTAGTTTGGAGTAAGTTTTCACTGCCGAAACTTTGAAAACAAGCGTAAATGGCCGGACACGCCCCCTTTTGAAAAAAAAATTCTGTTCCAAAGTGAAACTGTTCTAACTGACTAGAACTGGAGCAAACTAAATGCTGAGAATTCAAATTTCTAAAATACTCCGTTCTAAACCAGTTGCTCCAAAAAAACAGGAGCAACTCAGGCCAAAACTTGGCCCCTTGAATAGGGGCGTTACATTTGCGGTTTTCCAATCCGCTGGGATGTTTCCACAATCTAGGGAATTTTGGAAGTTACAACCAATGCATCCACTATCTCTGCAGCCACTTTTTTAAAAACCCAAGGATGCAGGCCATCAGGTCCAGCTGTCCACCTTTAGTCCTATTATTTGAAACATAGAAACATAGAAACATAGAAAATAGGTGCAGGAGTAGGCCATTCGGCCCTTCGAGCTTGCACCACCATTCAATAAGATCATGGCTGATCATTCCCTCAGTACCCCTTTCCTGCTTTCTCTCCATACCCCTTGATCCCTTTAGCCGTAAGGGCCATATCTAACTCCCGCTTGAATATATCTAATGAACTGGCATCAACAACTCTCTGCGGCAGGGAATTCCACAGGTTAACAACTCTCTGAGTGAAGAAATTTCTCCTCATCTCAGTCCTAAATGGTCTACCCCTTATCCTAAGACGATGTCCCCTGGTTCTGGACTTCCCCAACATCGGGAACATTCTTCCCGCATCTAACCTGTCCAGTCCCGTCAGAATCTTATATGTTTCTATGCGATCGCCTTTCATCCTTCTAAACTCCAGTGAATACAGACCCAGTTGATCCAGTCTCTCCTCATATGACAGTCCAGCCATCCCTGCAATCAGTCTGGTGAACCTTCGCTGCACTCCCTCAATAGCAAGAACGTACTTCCTCAGATTTGGAGACCAAAACTGAACACAATATTCCAGGTGAGGTCTCACTAAGGCCCTGTACAACTGCAGTAAGACCTCCCTGCTCCTGTATTCAAATCCCCTCGCTATGAAGGGCAACATACCATTTGCCTTCTTTACCGCCTGCTGTACCTGCATGCCAACTTTCAATGCCTGATGAACCATGATACCCAGGTCTCGTTGCACCTCCCCGTTTCCTAATCTGCCGCCATTCAGATAATATTCTGCCTTCGTGTTTTTGCCCCCAAAGTGGATAACCTCACATTTATCCACATTATACTGCATCTGCCATGCATTTGCCCACTCACCTAATCTGTCCAAGTCACCCTGCAGCCTCTTAGCGTCCTCCTCACAGCTCACACCGCCACCCAGTTTAGTGTCATCTGCAAACTTGGAGATATTACACTCAATACCTTCATCTAAATCATTAATATATATTGTAAAAAGCTGGGGTCCCAGCACTGAGCCCTGCGGCACCCCACTAGTCACTGCCTGCCATTCTGAAAAGGACCCGTTTATCCCGACTCTCTGCTTCCTGTCTGCCAACCAGTTCTCTATCCACGTCAGTATATTACCCCCAATACCATGTGCTTTGATTTTGCACACCAATCTTTTGTGTGGGTCCTTGTCAAAACCCTTTTGAAAGTCCAAATACACCACATCCACTGGTTCTCCCTTGTCCATTCTACTAGTTATATCCTCAAAAAATTCCAGAAGATTTGTCAAGCATGATTTCCCTTTCTTAAATCCATGCTGACTTGGACTGATCCTATCACTGCTTTCCAAATGTGCTGCTATTTCATCCTTAATGATTGATTCTAACATTTTCCCCACTACTGATGTCAGGCTAAACGGTCTATAATTACCCATTTACTCTCTCCCTCCTTTTTAAAAAAGTGGTGTTACATTAGCAACCCTCCAGTCCATAGGAACTGATCCAGAGTCGATAGACTGTTGGAAAATGATCACCAATGCATCCACTATTTCTAGGGCCACTTCCTTAAGTACTCTGGGATGCAGACTATCAGGCCCTGGGGATTTATCAGCCTTTAATCCCGTCAATTTCCCTAACACAATTTCCCGCCTAATAAGGATATCCTTCAGTTCCTCCATTTCACTGGACCCTCGGTCCCCTAGTACATCCGGAAGGTTATTTGTGTCTTCCTTTGTGAAGACAGAACCGAAGTACTTGTTCAATTGGTCTGCCATTTCTTTGTTCCCCATTATAAATTCACCCGAATCCGACTGCAAGGGACCTACGTTTGTCTTCACTAATCTTTTTCTCTTCATAGATCTATAGAAGCTTTTGCAGTTAGTTTTTACATTTCCGGCAAGCTTCCTCTCATACTCTATTTTCCCCCTCTTAATTAAACCCTGTGTCCTCCCCTGCTGAATTCTAAATTTCTCCCAGTCCTCAGGTTTGCTGCTTTTTCAGGCTAATTTATATGCCTCTTCCTTGGACTTAACACTATCCTTAATTTCCCTTGTTAGCCACGGTTGAGCCACCTTCCCCGTTTTATTTTTACTCCAGACAGGGATGTACAATTGTTGAAGTTCATCCATGTGATCTTTAAAGGTTTGCCATTGCCTATCCACCGTCAACCCTTTAAGTATCATTTGCCAGTATATTCTAGCCAATTCGCTCCTCATACCATCGAAGTTACCTTTCCTTAAGTTCAAGACCCTAGTTTCTGAATTAATTTTGTCACTCTCCATCTTAATAAAGAATTCTCCCATATTATGGTCGCTCTTCCCCAAGGGGCCTCGCACAACAAGATTGCTAATTAGTTCCTTCTCATAACACATCACCCAGTCTAGGATGGCCAGCTCTCTGGTTAGTTCCTCGACACATTGGTCTAGAAAACCATCCCTAATACACTCCAGGAAATCCTCCTCCACCGCATTGCTACCAGTAAGGTTAGTCCAATCAATATGTAGATTAAAGTCACCCATGATAACTGCTGTACCATTATTGCATATATCCCTTATTTCTTGTTTGATGCTGTCCCCAACCTCACTACTACTATTCAGTGGCCTGTACACAACTCCCACTAGCGTTTTCTTCCCTTTGGTATTCCGTAACTCCACCCATACCGATTCCACATCATCCAGGCTAATGTACTTCCCTACAATTGCATTAAATTCCTCTTTAACCAGCAACGCCACCCCGCCTCCTTTTCCTTTCTGTCTATCCTTCCTGAATGATGAATACCCCTGGATGTTGAGTTCCCAGCCTTGGTCACCCTGGAGCCATGTCTCCGTGATGCCAATCACATCATATCCGTTAACTGCTATCTGCGCAGTTAATTCGTCCACCTTATTCCGAATACTCCTCGCATTGAGGCACAGAGCCTTCAGGCTTGTCTTTTTAACACCCTTCGACCCTTTAGAATTTTGCTGTAAAGTGGCCCTTTCTGTTTTTTACCTTGGGTTTCTCTACCCTCCACTTTTACTATTCTCCTTTCTATCTGCCTATTACTTTTGCCTAGTACTTTTTCTCTAGTCATAGTGATTATTTTAAGCTCCCCCTCCCTATAGCCCCTTGACTATTGGGATGATTTTAATGTCCTCTACCGTGAAGACCAATACAAAATATTTGTTCAAAGTCTGTGCTATTTCCCCGTTCCCCATTATTAATTCCCCAGTCTCATCCTCTCAGGGACCAACGTTCTCTTCCTTTTTATGTACTTGTTGAAGCTCTTATTTTTATATTTCTTGCTAGTTTACTCTCAATCTATTTTCTTCCTCTTTATTATTTTTTGTCATCCTTTGCTGGTTTATAAAAAAAAATCCCAATCTTCTGGCCTACCATTAATCTTCGCAACATTAAATGCCTTTTCTTTCAATTTGATACCACTCTTTACTTATGTAGTAGAAGGATGGTTCATCCTTTTCGAGTTTTTCTTTCTCACTTTGCTGAAAGTTATGAAATATTTCCGTAAATGTCGCCACTGCTCATCCAGTGTCTTAGAAACATAGAAATTTACAGGGCAGAAGGAGGCCATTCCAGCCCATCGTGTCCGCGCCGGCCGACAAAGAGCCACACGGCCCTCGGTCAGCAGCCCTGAAGGTTACATATAAACCTATGAGCAATGACGGAAAGGCAAAGCGCACCCAGCCCAACCAGTCCACCCCACACAACTGCGACACCCCTTATACTGAAACATTTTACACTCCACCCCAACCAAAAATTTAATCTATTTCCCAGTCCACTTTAGCCAACTGTCTTCATGCATTTGTAATTGCCTTTATTTTAGTTCAGGACACTAGTTTGAGACCTAAGTTTCTCACCATCAAACTGAATTTGAAATTCTAACATGCTATGATCACTCTTCCCGAGAGGATCCTTTACTATAAGATCATTAATTAATCCTATCTCATTGCACATTACCAAATCTAAAATAGCCTGTCCTCTGGTTAGTTCCACAATGTACCGTTCTGAGAAACAGTCCCGATAACACGATGAAACATAGAAATATAGAAAATAGGTGCAGGAGTAGGCCATTCGGCCCTTCGAGCCTGCATCGCCATTCAATAAGATCATGGCTGATCATTCCCTCAGTACCCCTTTCCTGCTTTCTCTCCATACCCCTTGATCCCCTTAGCCGTAAGGGCCATATCTGACTCCCTCTTGAATATATCCAATGAACTGGCATCAACAACTCTCTACGGCAGGGAATGCCATAGGTTAACAACTCTCTGAGTGAAGAAGTTTCTCCTCATCTCAGTCCTAAATGGCCTACCCCTTATCCTAAGATTATGTCCCCTGGTTCTGGACTTCCCCAACATCTGGAACATTCTTCTCGCATCTAACCTGTCCAGTCCCGTCAGAATTTTATGTGTTTCTATGAGATCCCCTCTCATCCTTCTAAACTCCAGTGAATAAAGGCCCAGTTGATCCAGTCTTTCCTCATATGACAGTCCAGCCATCCCTGGAATCAGTCTGGTGAACCTTCGCTGCACTCCCTCAATAGCAAGAACGTCCTTCCTCAGATTAGGAGACCAAAACTGAACACAATATTCCAGGTGAGGACTCACTAAGGCCCTATACAACTGCAGTAAGACCTCCCTGCTCCTATACTCAAATCCCCTAGCTATGAAGGCCAACATACTATTTGCCTTCTTCACCGCCTGCTGTACCTGCATGCCCACTTTCAGTGACTGCTGAACCATGACACCCAGGTCTCGTTGCACCTCCCCGTTTCCTAATCTGCCGCCATTCAGATAATATTCTGCCTTCGTGTTTTTGCCACCAAAATGCATAACCTCACATTTATCCACATTATACTGCATCTGCCATGCATTTGCCCACTTACCTAACCTGTCCAAGTCACCCTGCAGCCTCTTAGCATCCTCCTCACAGCTCACACCGCCACCCAGCTTAGTGTCATCCGCAAACTTGGAGATATTACACTCAATTCCTTCATCTAAATCATTAATGTATATTGTAAATAGCTGGGGTCCCAGCACTGAGCCCTGCAGCACTCCAATAGTCACTGACTGCCATTCTGAAAAGGACCTGTTTATCCCGACTCTCTGCTTCCTGTCTGCCAACCAGTTCTCTATCCACGTCAGTACATTACCCCCAATACCATGCGCTTTGATTTTGCACACCAATCTCTTGTGCGGGACCTTGTCAAAAGCCTTTTGAAAGTTCAAATACACCACATCCACTGGTTCTCCCTTGTCCACTCTGCTAGTTACATCCTCAAAAAATTCCAGAAGATTTGTCAAGCATGATTTTCCTTTCATAAATCCATGCTGACTTTGACCGATCCTGTCACTGCTTTCCAAATGCGCTGCTATTTCATCCTTAATGATCGATTCCAACATTTTCCCCACTATGATGTCAGGTCTATAATTACCTGTTTTCTCTCCCTCCTTTTTTAAAAAGTGCTGTTACATTAAAAGTGCAGTTACCCTCTAGTCCATAGGGACTGATCCAAAGTCGATAAGACTGTTGGAAAATGATCACCATTGCATCCACTATTTCTAGCGCCACTTCCTTAAGTATTCTGGGATGCAGACTATCAGGCCCCGGGGATTTATCGGCCTTCAATCCCATCAATTTCCCTAATACAATTTCCCGCCTAATAAGGATATCCTTCAGTTCCTCCTTCACATTAGACCTAGTGTCCCTAGTACAATCGGAAGGTTATATGTGTCTTCCTTCGTGACGATAGAACCGAAGAATTTGTTCAATTGGTCTGCCATTTCATTGTTCCCCATTACAAATTCACCTGAATCCAACAGCAAGGGACCTACTTTTGTCTTCGCTAATCTTTTTCTCTTCACATATTTATAGAACCTTTTGCAGTTAGTTTTTATGTTCCCGACAAGCTTCCTCTCGTACTCTATTTTTCCCCTCTTAATTAAACCCTTAGTCTTCCTCTGTTGAATTCTAAATTTCTCCCAGTCCTCAGGTTTGTTGCTTTTTCTAGCCAATGTATATGCCTCTTCCTTGGCTTTAACACTATCCCTAATTTCCCTTGTTCACCACGGTTGAGCCACCTTCCCCATTTTATTTTTACTCCAGACAGGGATGTACAATTGCTGATGTTCATCCATGTGATCTTTAAATGTTTGCCATTGCTTATCCACCGTCAACCCTTTAAGTGTCATTTGCCAGACTATTCTAGCCAATTCACGTCACATACCATCGAAGTTACCTTTCCTTAAGTTCAGGGCCCTAGTTTCCGAATTAACTGTGTCGCTCTCCATCTTAATAAAGAATTCTATCATATTATGGTCATTCTTCCCCAAGGGGCCTCGCACAACAAGATTGCTAATTAGTCCTTTCTCATTACACATCACTCAGTCTAGGATGGCCAGTTCTCTGGTTGGTTCCTCGACACGTCTAGAAAACCATCCCTAATACACTCCAGGAAATCCTCCTCCACCGCATTGCTACCAGTTTGGTTAGCCCAATCAATATGTAGATTAAAGTTGCCCATGGTAACTGCTGTACCTTTATTGCACACATCCCTTATTTCTTGTTTGATGCTGTCCCCAACCTCACTACTACTATTTGGTGGCCTGTACACAACTCCCACTAGCGTTTTCTTCCCTTTGGTATTCCGTAACTCCACCCATACCGATTCCACATCATCCAGGCTAATGTCCTTCCCTACAATTGCATTAATTTCCTCTTTAACCAGCAACGCCACTCCGCCTCCTTTTCCTTTCTGTCTATCCTTCCTAAATGTTGAATACCCCTGGATGTTGAGTTCCCAGCCTTGGTCACCCTGGAGCCACGTCTCCGTGATGCCAATGACATCATTCCCGTGAACTGCTATCTGCGTAGTTAATTCGTCGTTATTCTGAGAACTCCTCGCATTGAGGCACAGAGCCTTCAGGCTTGTCTTTTTAACACACTTTGCCCCTTTAGAATTTTGCTGTAATGTGGCTCTTTTTGTTTTTTGCCTTGGGTTTCTCTGCCCTCCACTTTTACTATTCTCCTTTCTATCTTTTGCTTCTGTCTCCATTTTATTTTCCTGCATAGGTTCCCATCCCCCTGCCATATTAGTTTAACTCCTCCCCAACAGCACTAGCAAACACTCCCCCGAGGACATTGGTTCCAGTCCTGCCCAGGTGCAGACCGTCCGGTTTGTACTGGTTCCACCTCCCCCAGAACCAGTTCCAATGTCCCAGGAATTTGAATCCCTCCCTGCTGCACCACTGCTCAAGCCACGTATTCACCTGAGCTATCCTGCGATTCCTACTCTGACTAGCACGTGTCACTGGTAGCAATCCCGAGATTACTACTTTTGAGGTCCTACTTTTTAATTTAACTCCAAGTTCCCTAAATTCATCTCGTAGGACCTCATCCCGTTTTTTTTACCCATATCGTTGGTACCTATATGCACCACGACATCTGGCTGTTCACCTTCCCTTTTCTGAATGTCCTGCACCCGCTCCGAGACATCCTTGACCCTTGCACCAGGGAGGCAACATACCATCCTGGAGTCTCGGTTGCGGCCGCAGAAACGTCTATCTATTCCCCTTACAATCGAATCCCCTATCACTATCGCTCTCCCACTCTTTTTCCTGCCCTCCTGTGCAGCAGAGCCAGCCACGGTGCCATGAACTTGGCTGCTGCTGCCCTCCCCTGATGAGTCATCCCCCTCAACAGTACTCAAAGCAGTGTATCTGTTTTGCAGGGGTATGACTGTAGGCGACCCCTGCACTACCTTCCTTGCACTGCTCTTCCTGTTGGTCACCCATTTACTATCTGGCTGTGTACCCTTTACCTGCGGTAAGACCAACTCGCTAAGCGTGCTATTCACGTCATTCTCAGCATCGTGGATGCTCCAGAGTGAATCCACCCGCAGCTCCAGTGCTGCAATGCGGTCCGTCAGGAGCTGGAGCCGGATACACTTCCCGCACACGTAGTCGTCAGGGACACCGGAGGCGTCCCTGACTTCCCACATAGTACAGGAGGAGCATAACACGTGTCCGAGCTCTCCTGCCATGACTTAACCCCGAGATAAACTTAAAATTGGCAACAACAATGCTAAAGGTTACTTACTGATATAGAAAAGGAAACAGAAAAGCTATTCACCAATCACCAGCCAATCACTTAACCCTTGGCTGTGACGTCACCTTTAGATTTCTTTCTGCTTCTTTTTTGCCTCCCTGCTGCAGCTGCACCAGCTGACCTCCGACCTCCCGACTCCCCGCTCGCCCCTCCGACTGCTGCCTCACTGACGCGCTGGGCCTTTATAGGCCTTTCGCCATCCCTGGACTGCTCGAACTCCTCCGACTGCTGCCTCACCGACACGCTGGGCCATTATAGGCCGCTCCGACATCCCCGGACTGCCCGAACTCCTCCGACTGCTGCCTCACTGACACGCTGGGCCATTATAGGCCGCTCCGACATCCCCGGACTGCCCGAACTCCTCCGACTGCTGCCTCACCGACATGCTGGGCCGTTATAGGCCGCTCCGACATCCCCGGACTGCCCGAACTGCTGCCTCACTGACGCGCTGGGCCGTTATAGGCCTTTCACTGTCCTCGGACTGCCCGAACTGCTGCCTCACTGACGCGCTGGGCCTTTATAGGCCGCTCCGACGTCCCTGGACTGCTCGAACTCCTCCGACTGCTGCCTCACTGACGCGCTGGGCCTTTATAGGCCTTTCGCCATCCCCGGACTGCCCGAACTGCTCCGACTGCTGCCTCACTGACGCGCTGGGCCTTTATAGGCCGCTCCGACGTTCCCGGACTGCCCGAACTCCTCCGACTGCTGCCTCACCGACACGCTGGGCCTTTATAGGCCGCTCCGACATCCCCGGACTGCCCGAACTGCTGCCTCACTGACATGCTGGGCCGTTATAGGCCGCTCCGACGTCCCCGGACTGCCCGAACTCCTCCGACTGCTGCCTCACTGACATGCTGGGCCGTTATAGGCCTTTCACTGTCCCCGGACTGCCCGAACTGCTGCCTCACTGACATGCTGGGCCATTATAGGCCTTTCACTGTCCCCGGACTGCCCGAACTGCTGCCTCACTGACACGCTGGGCCGTTATAGGCCGCTCCGACATCCCCGGACTGCCCGAACTGCTGCCTCACTGACACGCTGGGCCGTTATAGGCCTTTCACTGTCCCCGGACTGCCCGAACTGCTCCTCACTGACATGCTGGGCCATTATAGGCCTTTCACTGTCCCCGGACTGCCCGAACTGCTGCCTCACCGACATGCTGGGCCATTATTGGCCGCTCCGACATCCCCGGACTGCCCGAACTGCTGCCTCACCGACACGCTGGGCCGTTATAGGCCTTTCGACGTCCCCAGACTTGTCCTCAAAGCTGCCTTTGCCAATTTGATTTGTCCAATCAATGTGAAAATTAAAATTGCCAATTATTATTGCAGTACCTTTCTTACAAGCCCCATTATATCTTGATTTATACCCTGTCCATCAGTGTAGCTACTGTTAGGGGCCTATAGACCACTCCCACTAGTGACTTCCTTCCCTTGCTATTTCTTATCTCCACCCAAACTGATTCTACATCTTGATCTTCTGAGCCAATATCATTTCTCACTACTGCACTGATCTCATCCTTTATTAAAAGAGCTACCCCACCTCCTTTTTCTTTCTGCCTATCCTTCCGAAATGTCAGATACCCCTGAATATTGAGTTCCCAGCCTGAGGGGATTATCCTGTGAGGAAGGATCAGCCTTTATTCTCTAGAGTTAGAGAATGAGCATTGAAATGTATAAAATTGTTAAAAGTTTGACAGGGTAGATGCAGGGAGGATGTTACCCCTGACTGGGGAGTCTCAAACCAGGGGTTACAGTCTCAGAATAAGGGGTCGGCCATTTGGGACTGAGTTGAGGAGAAATGTCTTCACTCAGAGGGTGGTGAATCTTTGGAATTTTCTGCTCCAAAAGGCTGTGAATGCTGAATCGTTGAGTATATTCATGGTTGAAATAAATATTTGGACTCTCGGGGAATCGAGGGATATGGAGATTGGGTGGGAAAGTGGAGTTGAGGTCGATGATCAGCCGTGATCTTACTGAATGGCGGAACAGGCTCGAGGGGCCGTATGGCCTATTCCCGCTCCTATTTCTTATATTCTTATGATTCTGTTTCCATTTTGGGGGATAGACCATCAACCTATATAAACTCACCATCACAGGCAGTCCCTCGGAATCGAGAAGACTTGCTTCCACTCTAAAAATGAGTCCTTAGATGGCTGAACAGTCCAATACAAGAACCACAGTCCCTGTCACAGGTGGGACAGGCAGTGGTTGAGGGAAGGGGAGGGTGGGACTGGTTTGCCGCACGCTCCTTCCGCTGCCTGCGCTTGATTTCTGCACGCTCTCGGCGATGAGACTCGAGGTGCTCAGCGCCCTCCCGGATGCACTTCCTCCACTTAGGGCGGTCTTTGGCCAGGGACTCCCAGGTGTTGGTGGGGATGTTGCACTTTATCAGGGAGGCTTTGAGGGTGTTCCTGTAACGTTTCCTCTGCCCACCTTTGGCTCGATTTCCGAGTAGAGCGCTTGCTTTGGAAGTCTCGTGTCTGGCATGTGGACAATGTGGCCCTGCCCAGCGGAGCTGGTCGAGTGTGGTCAGTGCTTCAATGCTGGGGATGTTGGCCTGGTCGAGGACGCTAACGTTGGTGTGTCTGTTCTCCCAGGGGATTTGCAGGATCTTGCGGCGACATCGTTGGTGGTATTTCTCCAGCGATTTAAGGTGTCTACTGTACATGGTCCATGTCTCTGAGCCATACAGGAGGGCGGGTATTACTACAGCCCTGTAGACCATGAGCTTGGTGGCAGATTTGAGGGCCTGGTTTTTTCCTCAGGCGACCGAAGGCGCACTGGAGGCGGTGTTGAATCTCATCATCAATGTCTGCTCTTGTTGTTACGAGGCTCCCAAGGTATGGGAAATGGTCTACTTTGTCCAGGGCCACACCTTGGATCTTGATGACTGTGAGGTGGAGACAGGCTGGTGGAGGACCTTTGTCTTATGGATGTTAAGCATAAGGCCTATGCTTTCGTATGGAGTTCAGCCTCAGAATGTGCACAGACGCAGGCGTCGTACTCATACTGCAGCTCAATGACAGAGGTTGAGGTGGTCTTGGACCTGGCCTGAAGGCGGCGAAGGTTGAACAGCTTCCCGCTGGTTCTGTAGTTTAGTTCCACTCCAACGGGGAGCTTGTTGACTGTGAGGTGGAGCATTGCAGTGAAAAAGATTGAGAAGAGGGTTGGGGCTATGATGCAGCCCTGTTTGATCCCGGTCCGGACGTGGATTGGGTCTGTGATGGATCCGTTGGTAAGGATCACGGCCTGCATGTCATCGTGGAGCAGGCGGAGGATGGTGATGAACTTTTGGGGGTATCTGAAACGGAGGGGGATGCTCCATAGTCCCTCGCGGCTGATAGTGTCAAAGGCCTTTGTAAGGTCGAAGAAAGTCACGTATAAGGGCTGGTGCTGCTCCCGGCATTTTTCCTGCAGCTGCTGCACTGTAAAAATCATGTCCGTTGATGCTCCGTAGGGGACGAAATCCGGGAGGAGCTCCTCGGCCACGGGAAAAAGTCAGTTGAGGAGAACTCTAGCAACGACATTTCCAGTGGCTGATAACAGGGAGATTCCTCTGTAGTTGCCACAGTCGGACTTGTCCCCTTTTTAAAAGATGGTCACAATCACTGCATCTCTGACATCTCCCGGCATGCTCTCCTCCCTCCAGATGAGAGAGATGAGCTCATCTATCCACGCCAACAGCGCCTCTCCACCATACTTTAGTGCCTCAGCAAGGATTCCATCTGCTCCCGTAGCCTTGTTGTTCTTAAGCTGTCTTATGGCTTTTTCTACCTGGTGCAGGGCTGGGGGGGTTTTACTATAAACTATAAGGCCACTACCTCTCACAGCTACCTGGACTAATCCGCTTCCTGTAACTACTCCATTCCATTCTCCCAGTGTCTCTGTCCCAACTGCATCTGTTCTGACGATGCCACCTTCCATATCACTGCTTCTGAGATGTCTTCCTTTTTCCTCAACCGAAGAGTCCCCTCCACCGAGGTTGACATGGCCCTCGACCGTGTCCATTCCATTTCCCGCACTTCTGCTCTCACCCCTTCCCCTCTCTCAGAACCATGACAGGGTTCCCCTTGTCCTCACCTTTCACCCCACCAGCCTCCACGTTCAACGAATCATCCTCTGCTATTTCCCCCACCTCCAGTGTTATCCCACCACCAATCACATCTTCCCTTCTCCTCCCCTTTCAGCATTCCGAAGGGACATTTCCCTCTGCGACATCCTGGTCCATTCTTGAATCGCTCCCAACACCCGCTCCTCTTCCCATGGCAAGCGCAGGAGATGCAACACCTGCCCTTTTATCCTCTCCCTTCCCACCGTCCCGGGCCCCAAACACTCCTCCAGGTGAAACAGCGATTTACTTGTACTTAATATGCTGTATTCACTGCTTATGCTGCAGTTTTTTCTACATTGGGGAGACCAAATGCAGAGTAGGTGACAACTTTGCAGAACACTTTCGTTGAGTTGGCAAGCGTGACCCCGAGCTTCAGGTTGCTTATCATTTTCATTCATATCCTTTTGCCAAAATATCATGCGCTTAAAGAAATCTAATTCGTGTTGGAATGATTCCACACTTTCTGCTTCCACCGTCTCCCTGAGGAGTCTGTTACACACCAGTGTGGTTCTGAAGAGTGTGTGTGTGTGTGTAGGGGGGCATGAATGGTATCAGCAAGGGATTTCTTGCGCACGCATGTGTGCGTGCGTAGATCAGAGCTGGTCTCCAGTCGTCCTGGTTAACCCTTGCCTCTGGACCAAGAGCTAGCTCTGTCAGGCCAGTGTGGTGGCTGGTGTGCAACAGTCACCCGACGTTAAAACAATCCACGCACAGGCATCTTCCACCCTTCAACATGTAGTTCGGGATCTGGAATATTAGGTCCTTCATTGAAACACCTGTGAACTCATCCCTTTTTTGGTGTGGAAGCAAGTCACCCTCGATACGAGGGACTGCGTATGATGATGGGTTAACACACTGATCACTCTCTCACTGAAATATTGTTTCTACAGAATAGTTTGCAACTGAAATAGCTTATGGTCGATATTATCTAGTCCCTTTATAATCCTAAAAGTTTATAAAACACTGGTTAGACATCAGCTACAGTACTATGTCCAATTCTGGGCATCACACTTTAGGAAAGATGTGAAGGCCTTAGAGAGGGGGCAGAGGAGATTCGCTAGAATGGTTGAGGGACTTCAGTTACACGGAGAGACTGGAGATCTGCGGTTGTTCTCCTCAGATAAAGGAAAGTTAAGGGGAGATTTAATGGATAAAGAGCTACTTAAAGGTTGCCAGCACTCAAAGTTTTGTTCAGAGGGGATGCACCCGAAGGTTGTTGAGGGAAGGGTGGGAATTGCAGAGGCTCTGGCCACTCTTCCTTGGGGTGGGGCTAAAGGACTGGACGATTGCAAATGTTACTCCTGTTTAAAAAAGGGGAGTGCGATAAACTCAGCAGCGACAGGCCAATTAGCCGAACATCGGAGGCAGGGAACTTTGGGGAAACAATCCGGGTCAAAATTAATCCTTACTGGGAAAAATATGGTTCAAATAAATGACAGCCAGCACAGATTTGTTGAAGGGAAATTGTGTTTGACGAAGTAACGGAGAGGGTGGATGATGGATATGTGGTTGCTGTTGTTCAAAAGGCCTTTGATAAATTGCCACAATTGTAGCCCATGTGATTAAAGGGGCAGTGGACACGACAATACAAAACGGGTGAAGGGACAGAGAGCGGAGAGTAGTGGTGACCTGAGGGGGGGCCCCCAGGGGGCAGTGTTAGGACCACCGCTCACTTGGGTATACAGGGCACCATTTTAAAGTTTGCAGATGATATGAAACTCGGAGATGTAGTCCTGAACTTCATTGAGGGGATGGTAAGACTGCAGGACAGTTTGACTGGTGAAATGGGGTAGATACGTGGCAGCTGAAATGAACAATTCATTTTGGTAAGAAGACTGAGGAGAGGCAATATAAACAAAACGTTAAAGGGGTTGCAGGAAGAGAGAGACCTGGGGGTGTACGTACACAAATCGCTGATGGTGACAGGATAAGTTGAGAAGGCTGTTAATATGGCATTCAGGACCTGTGGCTTTATAATAGAGACAGAGCTGGTCTCCAGTCGTCCTGGTTAACCCTTGCCACTGGACCAAGACCTAGCTCTGTCAAGCCCGTGTGGTGGCTGGTGTGCAACGGTCACCCCACGTTAAAAAAATCTACGCACAGGCATCTTCCACCCCCTCAATTGGAGTTCAGGACTGGAACATCGGGTCCTTCATTGAAACATCTGTGACCTGGTGGAAGCAAGTTATCCTCTCTCTCTCGGGACCGCCTGATGATAATGAGGAATAGAGGTAGAGTACAAAATCAAGGAAGTTGTGCTAAAACTTTATAAAACACTGGTTCAGCCCCAGTGTGTGCAATTCTGGGCACCATACTTTAGGAAGGATCTCAAGGTCTTGGCGAGGGAGAAGAGATTTACTGGAATAGTACCAGTGGAGAGACTACTCAAGCAGAGATTGTTCTCCTTAGAGCAGGTTAAGCAGAGATTACATGGAAATGTTCAGAATCATGAAGTAAATAAGGAGGAACTGTTTCCAGTGAAGAGTTGGTAACCAGAGGATGCAGATTTAAAGGTAATTAGAAAAAGAACCAGGTGACAGGAGGAAACATTTTTTAGTGAGTTATGATGGTCTGAAATGCACAGCCTCAAAAGGCAGTGGAAGCAGATTCAGTAACTTTCAAAAAAGAATTGGATAAAGACATAAAAGGGAGAAATGTGCAGGGATATGGTGAAAGAACAGCGGAGTGGCACTAATTGGATTGCTCTTTAAGCGAGCCGGCACGGGCACGATGGGCCGAATGGGCCCCCTCCTGTGCTATACGATTCCACACCTTAAACTTCTGGTTCCAGTGAGAGTTTACATAATAGCTCCTCACAATCCAATCCCTCAATCATTCTCGTTGCTCTCTATCCTTTCAATAGCTGCAATATCTTTTGTGTACTGTGGCAATCCGAAGTTTACACAGGGAACGGTAGCACTGTGGTCATGTCACTGGGCTAGTAAACCAGAGGCCTGCACTAATGATGTGGAGTCAAGATCAAATCCCAGGGCAGCGGGGGAATTTAAATTTAATTAAATAAAAGCTAGCATCAGTAATGGTGACCATTGGCGTAAAACCCATCCGGTGCACTAATGCCCTTTAGGGAAAGAAATCTGTGGGCTGGCCTATATGCCCTCTGAAATGGCCTAGCGAGCCACTCAGTTGTACCAAACAACTACGGCAAAGTCACTGTGGGAGCACCTTCACCACACGGAGTGCAGCGGTTCAAGAAGGCGGCGATTAGGGATGGGCAATAAATGCCGGCCTTGCCAGCGAAACCCACATCCTGTGAATTAAGTTTTTTTTTTAAGTGTGGGCACACCAATAATTTATAAAGTGGTAGTTTCATCACTGTTTACCTTTACTGCCCAATATCTTGCCACGTGATAGTGTTAGACCTCCCGGGGCACATACACACACAGATCACTGGGCATGCCCCTGTCTCTGGAAGTTTCACTGGTCACTTTAGTGAGAAGAGGCCATTGTAAACAAGTGGTTTATTTTACATGTAATATATAAATGAACAAAATGGGTTTGCTCGTTGTAATATCAAAATAAACACTTCACTGCTGTTAACAGGCTAAATTCACTTTACAGACAAGTCTCCCCTAAAACTAACCTGCACTAATGTTTCTTATACAAGACATACATGTTCATGTCAGCCAAGACTCTCCACAGTTCAAGGGCAGAGTTTTCTGCCCCCTTCCCAAACGTGTTCAGACGCTCCTCTTCCACAGCCAGACGGGAGGCCGAAGATTGGATCTATGATTAAACAATGACACTTCAGACAATGTTTGTCTGCCTCCGGACCTGCACCTTGCTCGGAGCTTGGCAGGTGACCTGCGTTGGCTGCCCGGCTTCCCACTGAAAAGCTGCTGTGTGAGAATTTGGTGTTAACCCCATACAAGCTGTTTCCAGTAATACTAAAACAGAAGTGAAAAATTCAGCACAGGCAAAGATACATTGAGAGTAAGTGGGCGGGGATATAGCACAAGTTCTTTGTGGAGTTTATGGGTTGTTGGATTTATGGCGGCTGCAGTCTTGCCTTTAAGGGTTTAGTGCTATGGGGTTGTTTAATGTTCCAGTCTACGAATGTGGATAACTCATTTGAAATAATTGGTCTGGGATCGACTCCTGTGTGGATCTGCCGCACCACAATCATTGAATCGTGCCGAAACTGGATTCTACACCATTAACCCTGTCTGCACCAGACCAGTCAAGTCCCAGTGTCAGCCAATGACAGAGCTCTCAATCCAAACCTCAATCTCAATTCATTGAATTATCGGAATAGGGAGATTGCCAACCTCCATCCATTGGGAGAGTATCAAATTTTACAAACACCAAACTGACATTTAACACACATCCAAGTTCACTGACAGATTCGATGCAAATCTCACATAATCTGAATCTGCTTCAGACAGGTCCACAGATTGTAAATTTATCCATTCCCAGGTAGTGGCCCCTCCCCCACCCAGGACACAGGTCACGGCCCCTCCCAGGACACAGGTCACGGCCCCTCCCCCCCCTACACAGGACACAGGTCACGGCCCCTCCCTTCCCCACCCAGGACACAGCCCCTCCCCCACCCCACCCAGGACACGGCCCCTCCCTTCCCCACCCAGGACACATGTCACGGCCCCTCCCTTCCCCACCCAGGACACAGGTCACGGCCCTTCCCTTCCCCACCTAGGACACAGCCCCTCCCCCACCCCACCCAGGACACGGCCTCTCCCCCACCCACCCAGGACACAGCCCCTCCCCCACCCAGGACACAGGTCACGACCCCTCCCCCCTCCAGGACACAGGTCACGGCCCCTCCCTTCCCCACCCAGGACACGGCCCCCCCCCCCACCCAGGACACAGCCCCTCTCTTCCCCACCCAGGACACAGCCCCTCCCCCACCCAGGACACGGGTCACGGCCCCTCCCTCCCCCACCCAGGACACAGGTCACGACCCCTCCCCCACCCAGGACACAGGTCACGGCCCC
Organism: Pristiophorus japonicus; assembly: GCF_044704955.1. NCBI lineage: Eukaryota > Metazoa > Chordata > Chondrichthyes > Pristiophoridae > Pristiophorus > Pristiophorus japonicus. Next base: position 881,389 of record NW_027251821.1, on the reverse strand, counting down.
TCCCTTCCCCACCCAGGACACAGCCCCTCCCCCACCCAGGACACGGCCCCTCCCTTCCCCACCCAGGACACGGCCCCTCCCCCACCCACCCAGGACACAGGTCACGACCCCCCCCCTTGGGTCTTCAGGTGTAATCAGTGAGTGATAGGGTGTCGTCTGATGATCTTGCATTCCAGTATTAATGAGACAGGAACATTTTAAATCTGAATATCAGTCTGTAGAAGTTTACTATACACAGTATAGACGAACAAATCCCATACCAGGTCATTTATTCACACACGACCTGCAAAAAAAAACAACAATAAGAAAAGACGCACTGATATAACGCCTTCACGACCAGTGGACGTCTCAAAGCGCTTTACAGCCAATTTGCGCACAGCAAGCTCCCACACACAGCAATGTGATAATGACCCACATAAATTGTTAATCGGCCCCACGGGATACCAGGGATAACTCCCCTGCTCTTCTTCGAAATAGTGCCATGGGATCTTTTATGTCCACCTGAAAGAGTAGATGGGGCCTCAGTTTAACGTCTCATCCGAAAGATGGTACCTCCCTCAGCACTGCTCCTCCGACAGTGCGGAACTCCCTCAGTACTGCCCCTCCGACAGTGGGGCACTCCCTCAGTACTGCCCCTCCGATAGTGCGGCACTCCCTCAATACCGCCCTTCCGACAGTGCAGCACCCCCTCAGTACTGCCCCTCTGACAGTGCAGCCCCTCCGACAGTGCGGGGCTCCCTCAGTACTGCCCCTCCGACAGTGCGGCACTCCCTCAGTACTGCCCCTCCGACAGTGCGGCACTCCCTCAGTATTGCCCCTCCGACAGTGCGGCGCTCCCTCAGTACTGCCCCTCCGACAGTGCGGTGCTCCCTCAGTACTGCCCCTCCGACAGTGCGGAGCTCCCTCAGTACTGCCTCTCCGACAGTGCGCCGCTCCCTCAGTACTGCCCCTCCGACAGTGCGGCGCTCCCTCAGTACTGCCCCTCCGACAGTGCGGCGCTCCCTCAGAATTGGAGAAAAGCTGAATTTGAGGGCTGAGAGTAGAACTTGGAAAGATAAATGGTCAACAATATTGGCAAACAGTGATGTAGAACAGCAATGAGAAACATTGTAAACGGTGTTCAACAGAGTGCAGAAACAATATATTCTGCTAAAGAACAAATGAAACACTAATGAGACTCCATGGATGAATAAAGCCATAAGGGAACCATTGAGGGTAAGGAAAGAGGCAAATAAGGAGTACATAGACAGCAGGGGAATGCATGATAAAGGAGAATACAAACAGATTGTGAGAGAAGTCAAAAAAACAATTAGGAAGGCAAAGAGGAACTATGAAATGAAATTATCAAGGAACATAAAACAAAATAGTAAAATATTTTACAGGCACATCGATAAAAAAGGAAGATTGGGATGGGAATAGTGCCATTAAGGGAGATTCAGGATAATACCACAGGGAACGATAGAGAGACGGCAGGAATATGAAATCATTTTTTTGCTTCAGTATTTACCAGGGAGATAGAACAGGTGGACATGACATTGGATGATGGGATTAGTAATGAGATAAGGGCATTTAATATAAAAAGCAGGGTTATATTAAATAAACTAATCAAACTCAGAGGATAAAACCCCTGGTCCAGACGGATTGTATCCACGCATTTTTAAGAATCTAGGGAAGAGACAGCAGAGGCCTTACTACACATATTTAATCATTTGTTAGAACAAGGTGTAGTGCCAGAGGACTGGCGGAGAGCTAACGTAATACCTATATTTAAGGGAGATAGAACATGTAATGGGGGCTGGGAGATTATTGCACTGTACTGGGGGCTGGGAGGTTAACTCACTGTACTGGGGGCTGGGAGATTAACTCACTGTACTGGGGGCTGGGAGATTAACTCACTGTACTGGGGGCTGGGGGATTAAATTCACTGTACTGGGGGCTGGGAGATAAATTCATTGTACTGGGGGCTGGGAGATTAATTCACTGTACTGGGGGCTGGGAGGTTAAATCACTGTACTGGGGACTAGGAGATTAACTCACTGTACTGGGGGCTGGGAGATCAACTCACTCTATTGGGGGCTGGGAGATTAATTCACTGTACTGGGGGCTGGGAGATTAACTCACTGTATTGGGGCTGGGAGGTTAAATCACTGTACTGGGGGCTGGATGATTAACTCACTGTACTGGGGGCTGGGAGATTAACTCAATGTACTGGGGGCTGGGAGATTATTGCACTGTACTGGGGGCTTGGAGATTATTGCACTGTACTGGGGGCTGGGAGATTAACTCACTGTACTGGGGGCTGGGAGATTAACTCACTGTAATGGGGTCTGGGAGATGAATTCATTGTACTGGGGTCTGGGAGATTATTGCACTGTACTGGGGGCTGGGAGATTAACTCACTGTACTGGCGGCTGGGAGATTAACTCACTGTACTGGGGGCTGGGAGATGAATTCATTGTACTTGGGTCTGGGAGATTATTGCACTGTACTGGGGTCTGGGAGGTTAAATCACTGTACTGGGGGCTGGGAGATTATTGCACTGTACTGGGGGCTGGGAGGTTAAATCACTGTACTGGGGGCTGGGAGATTATTGCACTGTACTGGGGGCTGGGTGGTTAAATCACTATACTGGGGACTGGGCGGTTAAATCACTATCCTGGGGGCTGGGAGATTAATTCTCTGTACTGGGGGCTGGGAGATAATTGCACTGTACTGGGGGCTGGGTGGTTAAATCACTATCCTGGGGGCTGGGAGATTAATTCACTGTATTGGGGGCTGGGAGATTATTGCACTGTACTGGGGGCTGGGAGGTGAGGCCACACCTGGAGTATTGTGTGCAGTTTGGTCTCCTAACCTGAGGAAGGACTTGCTATTGAGGGACTGCAGCGAAGGTTCACCAGACTGATTCCCGGGATGGCGGGACTGACCTATCAAGAAAGACTGGATCAACTGGGCTTGTATTCACTGGAGTTCAAAAGAATGAGAGGGGACCTCATAGAAACGTTTAAAATTCTGACGGGGTTAGACAGGTTAGATGCAGGAAGAATGTTCCCAATGTTGGGGAAGTCCAGAACCAGGGGACACAGTCTAAGGATAAGGGGTAAGCCATTTAGGACCGAGATGAGGAGGAATTTCTTCACCCAGAGAGTGGTGAACCTGTGGAATTCTCTACCACAGAAAGTTGTTGAGGCCAATTCACTAAATATATTCAAAAAGGAGTTCGATGAAGTCCTTACTACTGGAGGGATCAAGGGGTATGGTGAGAAAGCAGGAATGGGGTACTGAAGTGCATGTTCAGCCATGAACTCATTGAATGGCGGTGCAGGCTCGAAGGGTCGAATGGCCTACTCCTGCACTTATTTTCTATGTCTCTATGTCCAGGGAATTATAGACCAGTCGGCTTAACATCGGTGGCAGGAAAAATAATGGAATCCTGACTAAAAACAGAAGAACATCGAGAAACCAAAAATATAATAATGAATAGTCAGCATGGATTTCAAAAGGGAAAGTCTTACTTGACCAATCTCATTGAATGTTTTGAAGGTAACAGAGAGAGTAGACAAGGGTAATGTAGATGTCATTTATCTAGATTTTCGAAAGGCCTTCGATAAGGTACCCCATAATAGACTGATGGACAAGGTCAGAGAATGCAGAGTCAGGGGACAAGTAGCAGAAAGGATCGCTCGCTGGCTTCAGGACAGAAAGCAGAGAGTGGGGGTAAAGGGAGCTATTCACAGGGGCAGAAGGTGGGTAATGGTGTTCCACAAGGATCAGTGCTGGGACCGCTGTTGGTCACCATTTATATTAACGATTAGACTTTGGAATCAAAAACACAATTTCTAAATCTGCGGATGACACCAAATTGGGTGACAGTCAATACTGAGGGGTCTGTAACACATTACAGGGGGACATCAATAAACTTACAGAATGGGCAAAAAATTGGCAAATGTTCAACACAGATAAATGTAAGGTATTACATTCTGGTAAGAATAGGGAGGTCACTTATTACTGGGAGGGTGGAGTCTGGGTGGGATAGAGGAACAAAGGGATCTCGGATACAAATACACAAATCAATAAACGTTGTGACACAGGTTAGCGAGGTCATAAAAAGCAAACCCAGCACTCGGGTTTATTTCTGGAGGGTTAGAATAAAAAAGTTAAAACAGTTATGTTAAACTGTATCGAACCTTGGTTAGACCACACTCGGAACACTGCGTACAGTTCTGGTCACCATATTATAAAAAGGATATAGAGGCACTGGAGAGGGTGCAGAGAAGATTTACAAGGATGATACCAGAAATGTAAGGGTATACATATCAGGAAAGGATGAACAGGCTGGGTCTCTTTTCTCTTGAAAAAAGGCTGAGGGGTAACCTAATAGAGGTCTTTAAAATGATGAAAGGTTTTGATAGAGTGGATACAGAGAGAATGTTTCCACTTGTGGGGAAGAGTATAACTAGAGGCCATCAATATAAGATAGTCACCCAGAAATCCAATGGGGAATTCAGGAGAAATTTCTTTACCCAGAGAGCGGTGAGAATGTGGAACTCGCTGCCACAGGGAGGGGTTGAGGCGAATAGTATCGATACATTTAGGGGGAGGCTGGACAAGTATATGAGGGAGAAGGGAATAGAGGGTTATGCCGATAGATTTAGATGGGGAAAGATGGGAGGAGGCTCGAGTGGAGCATAAACGCTGCATGGACTGGTTGGACCGAATGGCTTGTGTCCGTGCCGTATATCCTGTGTAATTCTCAGATATAGATATGTGAAGAGAAAAAGATTAGTGAAGACCAACATATGTCCTTTGCAGTCGGAATCAGGTGAATTTATAATGGGGAACAAAGAAATGGCAGACCAATTGAACAAATACTTGGGTTCTGTCTTCATTAAGGAAGACACAAATAATCTTCCGGAAATATTAGGGGACCGAGGTCTAGCGAAAAGGAGGAACTGAAGGAAATCCTTATTAGTCAGGAAATTGTGATGGGAAATTGATGGGATTAAAGGCTGATAAATCCCCAGGGCCTGATAGGCTGCATCCCAGAATACTTAAGGAAGTGGCCCTGGAAATAGTGGATGCATTGGTGATCATTTTCCAACATTCTATTGACAGAAAGGAGATGAGGAAAAGTGGAGGGCAGAGAAACCCAAGGCAAAGAACAAAAAGGGTCACTGTACAGCAAAATTCTAAAAGGAAAAAAGAGTGTTAAAAAAACAAGCCTGAAGGCTTTGTGTCTTAATGCAAGGAGTATCCATAATAAGGTGGATGAATTAACTGTGCAAATAGATGTTAACAAATATGATGTGATTGGGATTACAGAGACGTGGCTCCAGGATGATCAGGGCTGGGAACTCAAGATCCAGGGGTATTCAACATTCAGGAAGGATAGAATAAAACAAAAAGGAGGTGGGGTAGCATTGCTGGTTAAAGAGGAGATTAATGCAATAGTTAGGTAGGACATTAGCTTGGATGATGTGGAATCTATATGGGTAGAGCTGCAGAACACCAAAGGGCAAAAAATGTTAGTGGGAGTTGTGTACAGACCTCCAAACAGCAGTAGTGATGTTGGGGAGGGCATCAAACAGGAAATTAGGAGTGCATGCAATAAAGGTGCAGCAGTTATAATGGGTGACTTTAATATGCACATAGATTGGGCTAACCAAACTGGAAGCAATACGGTGGAGGAGGATTTCCTGGAGTGCATAAGGGATGGTTTTCTAGACCAATATGTCGAGGAACCAACTAGGGGGGAGGCCATCTTAGACTGGGTATTGTGTAATGAGAGAGGATTAATTAGCAATCTCGTTGTGCGAGGCCCCTTGGGGAAGAGTGACCATAATATGGTGGAATTCTGCATTAGGATGGAAAATGAAACAGTTAATTCAGAGACCATGGTCCAGAACTTGAAGAAGGGTAACTTTGAAGGTATGAGGCGTGAATTGGCTAGGATAGATTGGCGAATGATACTTAAGGGGTTGACTGTGGATGGGCAATGGCAGACATTTAGAGACCGCATGGATGAACTACAACAATTGTACATTCCTGTCTGGCGTAAAAATAAAAAAGGGAAGGTGGCTCAACCGTGGCTATCAAGGGAAATCAGGGATAGTATTAAAGCCAAGGAAGTGGCATACAAATTGGCCAGAAATCGCAGTGAACCCGGAGACTGGGAGAAACTTAGAACTCAGCAGAGGAGGACAAAGGGTTTGATTAGGGCAGGGAAAATGGAGTACGAGAAGATAGCTTGCAGGGAACATTAAGACGGACTGCAAAAGTTTCTATAGATATGTAAAGAGAAAAAGGTTAGTAAAGACAAACGTAGGTCCCCTGCAGTCAGAATCAGGGGAAGTCATAACGGGGAACAAAGAAATGGCAGACCAATTGAACAAGTACTTTGGTTCGGTATTCACGAAGGAGGACACAAACAACCTTCCGGATATAAAAGGGGTCAGAGGGTCCAGTAAGGAGGAGGAACTGAGGGAAATCCTTATTAGTTGGGAAACTGTTGGGGAAATTGATGGGATTGAAGGCCGCTAAACCCCAGGGTCTGATGGACTGCATCCCAGAGTACTTAAGGAGGTGGCCTTGGAAATAGCGGATGCATTGACAGTCATTTTCCAACATTCCATTGACTCTGGATCAGTTCCTATCGAGTGGAGGGTAGCCAATGTAACCCCACTTTTTAAAAAAAGGAGAGAGAAAACAGGGAATTATAGCCTGACCTCAGTAGTGGGTAAAATGATGGAATCAATTATTAAGGATGTCACAGCAGCGCATTTGGAAAGAGGTGACATGATAGGTCCAAGTCAGCATGGATTTGTGAAAGCGAAATCATGCTTGACAAATCTTCTGGAATTTTTTGAGGATGTTTCCAGTAGAGTGGACAAGGGAGAACCAGTTGGTGGTATATTTGGACTTTCAGAAGGCTTTCGACAAGGTCCCACACAAGAGATTAATGTGCAAAGTTAAAGCACATGGGATTGGGGGTAGTGTGCTGAAATGGACTGAGAACTGGTTGGCAGACAGGAAGCAAAGAGTAGGAGTAAATGGGTACTTTTCAGAATGGCAGGCAGTGACTAGTGGGGTACCGCGAGGTTCTGTGCTGGGGCCCCAGCTGTTTACATTGTACATTAATGATTTAGACGAGGGGATTAAATGTAGTATCTCCAAATTTGCGGATGACACTAAGTTGGGTGGCAGTGTGAGCTGCGAGGAGGATGCTATGAGGCTGCAGAGTGACTTGGATAGGTTAGGTGAGTGGGCAAATGCATGGCAGATGAAGTATAATGTGGATAAATGTGAGGTTATCCACTTTGGTGGTAAAAACAGAGAGACAGACTATTATCTGAATGGTGACAGATTAGGAAAAGGGGAGGTGCAACGAGACCTGGGTGTCATGGTACATCAGTCATTGAAGGTTGGCATGCAGGTACAGTAGGCGGTTAAGAAAGCAAATGGCATGTTGGCCTTCATAGCGAGGGGATTTGAGTACAGGGGCAGGGAGGTGTTACTACAGTTGTACAGGGCCTTGGTGAGGCCACACCTGGAGTATTGTGTGCAGTTTTGGTCTCCTAAATTGAGGAAGGACATTCTTGCTATTGAGGGAGTGCAGCGAAGATTCACCAGACTGATTCCCGGGATGGTGGGACTGACATATCAAGAAAGACTGGATCAACTGGGCTTGTATTCACTGGAGTTCAGAAGAATGAGAGGGGATCTCATAGAAATGTTTAAAATTCTGATGTGTTCAGACAGGTTAGATGCAGGAAGAATGTTCCCAATATTGGGCAAGTCCAGAACCAGGGGTCACAGTCTAAGGATAAGGGGTAAGCCATTTAGGACCGAGATGAGGAGAAACTTCTTCACCCAGAGAGTTGTGAACCTGTGGAATTCTCTACCACAGAAAGTTGTTGAGGCCATTTCACTGAATATATTCAAAAAGGAGTTAGATGAAGTCCTTACTACTAGGGGGATCAAGAGGTATGGTGAGAAAGCAGGAATGGGGTACTGAAGCTGCATGTTCAGCCATGAACTCATTGAATGGCGGTGCAGGCTAGAAGGGCCGAATGGCCTACTCCTGCACCTATTTTCTATGTTTCTATTGACTCTGGATCAGTTCCTATGGTCTGGAGGGTAGCTAATGTAACACCACTTTTGAAAAAAGGTGGGAGAAAGAAAACAGGGAATTATAGACCGGTTAGCCTGACATCAGTGGTGGGGAAAATGTTGAAATCAATTATTAAAGATGAAATAGCAGCACATTTGGAAAGCAGTGACAGATCGGTCCAAGTCAGCATGGATTTATGAAAGGGAAATCATGCTTGACAAATCTTCTAGAATTGTTTGAGGTTGTAACTAGTAGAGTGGACAAGGGAGAACCAGTGGATGTGGTGTACTTGGACTTTCAAAAGGCTTTTGACAAGGTCCCGCACAAGAGATTAGTGCGCAAAATTAAAGCACATGGTATTGGGGGGTAATGTATTGACGTGGATAGAGAACTGGTTGGCAGACAGGAAGCAGAGTCGGAATAAACGGGTCCTTTTCAGAATGGCAGGCAGTGACCAGTGGAGTGCCACAGGGCTCAGTGCTGGGACCCCAGCTATTTACAATATACATCAATGATTTAGATGAAGGAATGGAGTGTAATATCTCCAAGTTTGCAGATGACACTAAGCTGGGTGGCAGTGTGAGCTGCGAGGAGGATGCTTAGAGGCTGCAGGGTGACTTGGACAGGTTAGGTGAGTGGGCAAATGCATGGCAGATGCAGTATAATGTGGATAAATGTGAGGTTATCCACTTTGGTGGCAAAAACAGGTAGACAGAATATCTGAATGGTGACAGATTAGGAAAAGGGGAGGTACAATGAGACCTGGGTGTCATGGCACAAGATTCACTGAAGGTTGGCATGCAGGTACAGCAGGCGATGAAGACGGCAAATGGTATGTTGGCCTTCATAGCGAGGGGATTTGAGTATAGGAGCAGGGAGGTCTTACTGCAGTTGTACAGGGCCTTGGTGAGACCTCACCTGGAATATTGTGTACAGTTTTGGTCTCCTAATCTGAGGAAGGACGTTCTTTCTATTGAGGGAGTACAGTGAAGAATGAGAGGGAATCTCATAGAAACATGTACAATTTTGATGGGATTCGTCAAGTTAGAGGAGGGAAGAATGTCCCTGTTGCTGGAGAGTTCCAGAACCATGCGCCACAGTCTAAGAATAAGGGGTTAGCCATTTAGGGCCGAGATGAGGAGAAACTTCTTCACCCAGAGAGTTGTGAACCTGTGGAATTCTCTACCGCAGAAAGTTGTTGAGGCCAGTTCGTTAAGATATAATTCAAAAGTGAGTTAGATATGGCCCTTACGGCCAAAGGGATCAAGGGGTATGGAGAGAAAGCAGGAAAGGGGTACTGAGATTGAATGATCAGCCATGATCTTATTGAATGGCGGGGCAGGCTCGAAGGACCGAATAGCCTACTCCTGCACCTATTTTCTATGTTTCAACCACTACCCCTGTAATCCCACTGTATCCAACCACTGCCCCTGTAATCCCACTGTATCCAACCACTGCCCCTGTAATCCCACCGTATGCAACCACTGCCCCTGTAATCCCACCGTATCCAACCACTGCCCCTGTAATCCCACTGTATCCAACCACTGCCCCTGTAATCCCACCGTATGCAACCACTGCCCCTGTAATCCCACTGTATCCAACCACTGCCCCTGTAATCCCACTGTATCCAACCACTGCCCCTGTAATCCCACTGTATGCAACCACTGCTCCTGTAATCCCACTGTATCCAACCACTGCCCCTGTAATCCCACTGTATCCAACCACTGCCCCTGTAATCCCACCGTATGCAACCACTGCCCCTGTAATCCCACTGTATGCAACCACTGCCCCTGTAATCCCATTGTATCCAACCACTGCCCCTGTAATCCCACCGTATGCAACCACTACCCCTGTAATCCCACTGTATCCAACCAATGCCCCGTAATCCCACTGTATCCAAGCACTGCGTCTGTAATCCCACTGTATCCAACCACTGTCCCTGTAATCCCACTGTATCCAACCACTGTCCCTGTAATCCCACTGTATCCAACCACTGCCCCTGTAATCCCACTGTATCCAACCACTGCCCCTGTAATCCCACTGTATCCAACCACTGTCCCTGTAATCCCACTGTATCCAACCACTGCCCCTGTAATCCCACTGTATCCAACCAATGCCCCGTAATCCCACTGTATCCAACCACTGCCCCTGTAATCCCACTGTATCCAACCACTGCTCCTGTAATCCCACTGTATCCAACCACTGCCCCTGTAATCCCACTGTATCCAACCAATGCCCCGTAATCCCACTGTATCCAACCACTGCCCCTGTAATCCCACTGTATGCAACCACTGCCCCTGTAATCCCACTGTATCCAACCACTGCCCCTGTAATCCCACTGTATCCAACCAATGCCCCTGTAATCCCACTGTATCCAACCACTGCTCCTGTAATCCCACTGTATCCAACCAATGCCCCGTAATCCCACTGTATCCAAGCACTGCGCCTGTAATCCCACCGTATGCAACCACTGCCCCTGTAATCCCACTGTATCCAACCACTGCCCCTGTAATCCCACTGTATCCAACCACTGCCCCTGTAATCCCACCGTATGCAACCACTGCCCCTGTAATCCCACTGTATCCAACCACTGCCCCTGTAATCCCACTGTATCCAACCACTGTCCCTGTAATCCCACTGTATCCAACCACTGCCCCGTAATCCCACTGTATGCAACCACTGCCCCTGTAATCCCACTGTATCCAACCACTGCCCCTGTAATCCCACCGTATGCAACCACTGCCCCTGTAATCCCACTGTATCCAACCACTGCCCCTGTAATCCCACTGTATCCAACCACTGTCCCTGTAATCCCACTGTATCCAACCACTGCCCCGTAATCCCACTGTATGCAACCACTGCCCCTGTAATCCCACTGTATCCAACCACTGCCCCTGTAATCCCACTGTATCCAACCACTGCCCCTGTAATCCCACTGTATCCAACCACTGCCCCTGTAATCCCACTGTATCCAACCACTGCCCCTGTAATCCCACTGTATCCAACCACTGCCCATATGCTTCAATCAGCGTCAGCTCCAAGTCCTCAGAGAAAGAAGAAATGCATTTATATAGCGCCTTTCACGATCACCGGATGTCTGAAAAGCTGTTTACAGCCAATGAAGTACTATGTGAGTGTAGTCACTATTGTAATGTGGGAAAGAGGTGTGTCAGAATCAGCTCCAAGCCCCCAGGAACGTTCCCTTTAAGCTGCAAGGCCACGCAGTGCTCCAGGAGTGGGCTTTTAAATTGAACAAACTGCGCATGGGCGGAATTGTGAACAGGCTGCGCAGCCTGTTAAAGGGAAGATTGTGCCCCAGAGGTGGGTCAGGACATGCCTCTACCTTTAATTGAGCTGCCGGATAAGTTTATTAATCCCTTCTCCGCGGTTGCCGGTCTCGCCAAAATCATTGAGAAATCCCACTCTGTTCCTCGCTGCGTGACGAGCTACGGACAGCCTGAAGGGCCAGAGGAAATTGCTGGCCTCCTTGAAGGCTTTTCCCACAGAGTAGATCTCGTAGATCAGGTCCTCCAGGCAGATCATACCCCAGTTTCCTGTAGACATAAAGTAAGCAGGTAAGACCCGGCAGAGGAAGACGCCCAGTGTGTGACTGCCACGACTGAAGGGACAGGAGGGCGTGTATTGGCCGCAGGAACACAGGCAGTGCCTTCAGGTGGGACAGGGAGAGGAGACATCAAACTCAACAGTCTCCAGTGCAGACAACAGCTCCCATGGTCTTCGATGGCGGAGGTCTAATCGCCGCTCAATAATCTCCAATTTCATTCCTCCACCCCCTTAATTGTGACAATGTTCTCACTTCCACCCAGCCCACCTCCTGAAGGCATTAATTCCCACTGGGCTACAGGCATCACAAGACGTGGCCATTACTGACCAATGAGCACAAGCCAGCTGGTCAATTCTGGGATGTACCACAACACAACCTGATCCCATTCTCAGCCACTAAGTGAGCACACACACACACTCCAGCAGCAATCACTGCAGTGAGCAGGAACCCTGGCTGATTTCCCCTCTCTCTAACCCAGGGGTCACTGGGCAGTGATCAGTGATCAGGAACCCTGGCTGATTTCCCCTCTCTCCAACCCAGGGGTCACTGGGCAGTGATCAGGAGCAGGAATCCTAGCTGATTTCCCGTCTCTCTAACCCAGGGCACCGAAGCCAGGTAACTTAGCACAGGCTGGGGATGGAGCATAAGAAACACAATAAATAGGAGCAGGAGTAGGCCACTTGGCCCTTCGAGACTGCTCCACCATCAATAATATCATGGCTGATCTGATCATGGACTCAGCTCCACTTCCCTGCCCGCTCCCCTCAATTCTTTATTCCCTTATCGCTCAAAGATCTGTCTATCTCCGCCTTAAAACATATTCAATGACCCAGCCACCACAGCTCTCTGCCGTGAACAACAGAGAATTCCAGATTTACAACCCTCAGACAAGAAATTCCTTCATCTCAGTTTTCAATGGGCGGTTCCTTATTCTAAGACTATGTCCCCTAGTATTAGTTTCCCCGATCAGTGGAAACATCCTGTCTGCATCCAGCTTATCAAGCCTCCTCATTATCTCATATGTGTCGGTAAGATCACCTCTCATTCTTCTGTACTCCAATGAGTATAGGCCCAACCTACCTTCATATGTCAACCCCCTCATCTTCAGAATCAACCGAGTGAACCTTCTCTGAACAGCCTCCAATGCAAGTATATCCTTCCTCAAATACGGAGACCAAAACTGTACGCAGTACTCCAGGTGTGGCCTCACCAATATCCTGTACAGTTGTCGCAGGACTTCTCTGCTTTTATACTCTATCCCCCTTGCAATAAAGGCCAACATTCCATTTGCCTTCCTGATCACTTGCTGTAACTGCATACTAACTTTTTGTGTTTCATGCACAAGGACCCCCAGGTCCCTCTGTACTGCAGTTTTTGCAATTTTTCTCCATTTAAATTATAATTTGCTTTTCTATTTTTTCTGCTGAAGTGGATAACCTCAACATTATATTCCATCTGACAAATTTTTGCCCACTCACTTAGCCTGTCTCTATCCCTTTGCAGATTTTTTGTGTCCTCCTCACAATTTACTTTCCCATCCATCTTTGTATCATCAGCAAACTTGGCTACATTACACTCAGTCCCTTTATCTAAGTCATTAATATAGTTTGTAAATAGTTGATGCCCCAGCACTGATCCCTACAGCACCCCACTTGTTACCATTTGCCAACCGGAAAATGACCCATTTATCCTGACCCTCAGTTCTCTGTTAGCCAATCCTCAAATGATACTAATACCTTACCCCCAACCATGTGAACTTTTATCTTGTGCAGTAACCTCTTATGCGGCACCTTATCGAAGGCCTTCTGGAAATCCAAATACACCACATCCACTGGTTCCCCTTTACCCACCCTGTTGTTACATCCTCAAAGAACTCCAGCAAATTTGTCAAACATGATTTCCCCTTCATAAATCCATGCTGACTCTGCTGATTGAATAATGCTTTTCCAAATGCATAAGGCTTATGTCAGTGATGATGATATTTACCCCGGGTGGGGGGGGGGGGATGATGGGATTATGCCGATGGAGGGGGGGTGTGTTATGTTAGCGGTGCCGATATTTACCCCGGTGGGGGGGGCTCGACGATGGGATTATGTTAGTGGTGCCGATATTTACCCAGGTGCTGCTCAATGATGGCGTTGTCGGTTAGAGGCGCTCGCTTCTTGTTGACTTTCCCTTGGCCACGTTTCAGAATCAGTTCACGGGTGGATTTTAAATTGGGAAACCTGCGAGGAGAAAGCAAGAGCTGTAAAGCGATGTACATCGATGCAGCACTCCACACTACCATTCCCAACTTGGGACAAAGTCCACGTCTTGCTCACTATGAGCGCTGCCCCCAATACGCTACCCGGAACCTAATCAACATGTCCCTTGTTCCCCTTCCTGCACTATGACCCTGTGCCTCCAGCCTGTTGTCACGGCTTACTCTGAAGTGGTATTGTGGATTTCCCATGGTCGTCCATATCTCAGTCGGGAGCACTCTCGCTGGAGTCAGGCAGCTGTGAGGGCACGTAGTCAAACACCCAAGCCCCTTTACAGGAACGATTATCAAACAAAATTGGACACCGAGCCACACAAGGAGATATTAGGACAGGCGACCAAAAGCTTGGTCAAAGAGGTAGCTTTGCGGAGCAAGCTCGATGGGCCAAATGGGCCATTCCTGCTCCAATTTCTTATGTTTCAAGGAGCCTCTTAAAGGAGGAAAGAGAGTTGGAGAGATGGAGAGGTTTAGGTAGGGAATTCCACAGCTTTGGCCAGCTGAAGAGACGGCCGCCAATGGTGGAGCGATTATAATCGGGGGTCGGTGCGCAAGAACCCAGAATTGGAGAAGTGCAGAATTTTTGGAGGGTTGTGAGGCTGGAGGAGATAACAGAGATAGGGAGGGGCGAGGCCATGGAGGGATTTGAAAGCAAGGATTAGAATTTTAATATTGAGCCGTTGCCGGACTGAGAGGCAATGTAGGTCAGTGGGACTGGGTGTGAGTTAGGACACGGGGTCAGTGAGCACAGGGGGTGATGGGTGAGCGGGACTGGGTGTGAGTTAGGACACGGGGTCAGTGAGCACAGGGGGTGATGGGTGAGCGGGACTCGGTGTGAGTTAGGACACGGGGTCAGTGAGCACAGGGGGTGATGGGTGAGCGGGACTCGGTGTGAGTTAGGACACGGGGGCAGTGAGCACAGGGGGTGATGGGTGAGTGGGACTGGGTGTGAGTTAGGACACGGGGCAGTGAGCACAGGGGGTGATGGGTGAGTGGGACTGGGTGTGAGTTAGGACACGGGGCACAGGGGGTGATGGGTGAGCGGGACTCGGTGTGAGTTAGGACACAGGGGCAGTGAGCACAGGGGGTGATGGGTGAGCGGGACTGGGTGTGAGTTAGGACACGGGACAGTGAGCACAGGGGGTGATGGGTGAGTGGGACTGGGTGTGAGTTAGGACACGGGGGCAGTGAGCACAGGGGGTGATGGGTGAGTGGGACTGGGTGTGAGTTAGGACACGGGGGCAGTGAGCACAGGGGGTGATGGGTGAGCAGGTCTTAGAAACATAGAAAATAGGTGCAGGAGTAGGCCATTCGGCCCTTTGAGCCTGCACCACCATTCAGGTTAGGACACGGGCAGCAGAGTTTTGGATGCGCTCAAATTTATGGAGTGTGGAAGATGGGAGGCCGCCCAGGAGTGTGCTGCTGAGGGAGCGCGACACTGTGGCACTGTGGGGGGGAGAGGGGGAGGGGGAAGTGCTGAGGGAGCACGACACTGTGAGGGGGGGGGGGGGAACTGAAGGGCAACCGGAGGGAGGGGAAGGACCCGAGGGTGGGGGGGAGACGACTGGAGGGCGGTGTGGGGGGAGAATCGGAAGATGAGGGAGGGAACCGGAGAGCGTGTACTTGGTTCGGGGGGGGGGGGGGGGGGGGGGGGGGGTGAAGAGAGCATAAGGAGAATGGCAGAAGAATATGGTCTGGGGGGCGGGCGGGTGGTTATTGAGAGCATGATCCAGATGGTAAGACTGGACGAAATCCAGAAGTCACGACACTTACTATTCACTTCATACCCAATAAACCTGTAACAATCCGTGAACCGTGCGCAATGCCCCATCTATGGCGGCGGGGGCGGGGGAGGAGGAGGAACTTGGGGCTGGGGGAGGATCTTAACCCGTGAGAATAAACCCTGTCTGCAGTCAGAATGGCTGGAATCACGCTTTGTAAAGTGACTGGTTATAAGCCCAGGCCGGTTCGAATTCCAGACTGCAGAGAAACTGCTGGGTGTGTCTGATCCTCCAAGGGCACCAATCAGCAATCAGTCATGTGACCAACGGGACCCAATCAGAGCGTTTCGGTGTTACAAATAAACAGGCCCTGTAGTCAATCTCTGCCTCTGCTTTCTCTCCAGACACTACCTGAGATTTCCAGCATTTGCTGTTTTTATTCCAGATTCCAGTATCCGCAATATTTTGCTCATATATTAATGTATGCCTCTTTCCTTAGCCTCAATTTTTCCCTTATGGCTTTACTCATCCACGGTGGCCAATTCGTGTTTAGCTGTAATAAACTGTACAACTGCAAACCCTCTGGGGAGAGCGAGGACGAGTCCAACGATGGGGGAAGAGGTGACACCGGGCAAACACAGCCCCTGGTGCTGTTCTGCACTGTCCACGTTCGGTCACGTGACGAGAAATGCTTTTTATGCTCCAGATTCTGCATATTCTCACCCAAGGGAGGAGGTTAGAACCAAGCACAAGTTGCACAACTCTCAACCCCCTGGCTCGTGACTCAATTTGACCCCAATCCAGACAAAAGGATACTGCGATTGCAGAATGCCCAAGTTCAGCAGCAGGATGTCTGCACACATCTCTGCCATTAACCCACTGCTGTTTGTGGAGATCAATCTTACACTGTGCCAAATGTAACATTTGGGACCCAAGTTCATGGCAAAAGCGATCAGCGCGGTGTCAGGCCGATGGCCGTCCTTACCCCCAGGCAACATAGGGCTCCACCATCTTCAGCATCTTCAGCGAGGTCTTGTTCAATTTGACAAAGGTCCCACTGTAGAGTTTGCGGAGTCGCAGCATCTGAACAACTTTCTGCACCTTTGGACTGACGCCATGAATCCTGCACAAACCAAGCACACTTCACTCACTCATCAACGCTGGACCTGCTCCACTACAATGCACAGGGGCTTTGCAGCTCCTGCCTGGGGCTGAGAGAGCTGTGATACTCACGGTCTAATCCGCACTGCGAAGGCCAGCTTCTGTCCCTCAGGCACCTGTGTCTCACCCGGCCTCTTCGCCATGCGAACAAAGCGCACTTCATCACGGAACTTCCGTCTGGAGTCTCGGATAAAATTCTCCACTCGCTTAAAGCGGATCTGCTTCCCCTTCTGAAGCTGAAAGGAGAAAAGGAGAACTGTCAGAGGTCAGTCTGAATGTGCAGACAAGCAACTCAGAACCCGAGATCGGTTTAAATACTGACCCAGCCTCAGCTACAATTCAGTCCTGGTGTTTAACAAGTTGTGTCTTGCAGATACATCCTGTACAATTTCAGGCAACACTCCCACACAGGCAAATTTTACCACACCCGATTGGTTACTCGTTGCGGCTTACACCCGATTGGCCACTCTCACTGTATCTTACACCCGATTGGCCACTCTCACTGTGTCTTACACCCGATTGGCCACTCTCGCTGCGTCTTACACCAGATTGGCCACTTTCCCAGACAGCGTACTGGGCTGCCTTCAATGTCTCATTTGACAGGCAGCACCTCGAACAATGCAGCATACCCTGAATACTGCGCTGGCATCAGCCACAATCTGACTCGGAGGCAAGAGTGCTCCCACCGAGACACAGAATAGGCACCAGCGATTTTAACCATCTGTAGCTAGATTCAAATAAAGGCAACACCTGCGAACAAACTGGGGAACTGTGTCCAGGACTGGAACACGGACAGGAGGAGGCCATTCAGCCCCTCGAGGTTGCTTCGCATTTCAGTGTCTCTAGTCCAACAATGAAAGACGCATTAATACAGAAAGCAAAATACTGCGGATGCTGGAAATGTGAAACGTTTCAAACATTAACTCTGTTTCTCTCTCCACAGATGCTGATTGACCTGATTATTTTATTTTTGAAAGAAGCATTGCTTGATTTAGTTCTGGGACATGGAGTGTCAGGAGAATGGGACTGAGGGGAGAGTTCTTTTGCAGAGGGCACAAGGGGGTGGGCTATATGGTCTTCTGTGTTGACATTTCTGGGATTCTATTCAAAAAAACTAACAGTAGTTTAAAAAGTTACTGCCTATAGAAGATGGGATATATAGGAGGGGAACAAACCATTGAATGCGCCTGGGGGGAGGGGGCTGGAGGAGGAGGGGACAGGAGGAGGAGGGGGCAGGGGGCTGGAGGAGGAGGGGGAGGGGGCTGGAGGAGGAGGGGGAGGGGGCTGGAGGAGGAGGGGGAGGGGGCTGGAGGAGGAGGGGGAGGGGGCTGGAGGAGGAGGGGGAGGGGGCTGGAGGAGGAGGGGGAGGGGGCTGGAGGAGGAGGGGGAGGGGGCTGGAGGAGGAGGGGGAAGGGGCTGGAGGAGGAGGGGGAGGGGGCTGGAGGAGGAGGGGGAGGGGGCTGGAGGAGGAGGGGGAGGGGGCTGGAGGAGGAGGGGGAGGGGGCTGGAGGAGGAGGGGACAGGAGGAGGAGGGGGCTGGAGGAGGAGGGGGCTGGAGGAGGAGGGGGAGGGGGCTGGAGGAGGAGGGGGAGGGGGCTGGAGGAGGAGGGGGAGGGGGCTGGAGGAGGAGGGGGAGGGGGCTGGAGGAGGAGGGGGAGGGGGCTGGAGGAGGAGGGGGAGGGGGCTGGAGGAGGAGGGGGAGGGGGCTGGAGGAGGAGGGGGAGGGGGCTGGAGGAGGAGGGGGAGGGGGCTGGAGGAGGAGGGGGAGGGGGCTGGAGGAGGAGGGGGAGGGGGCTGGAGGAGGAGGGGGAGGGGGCTGGAGGAGGAGGGGGCTGGAGGAGGAGGGGGAGGGGGCTGGAGGAGGAGGGGGAGGGGGCTGGAGGAGGAGGGGGCTGGAGGAGGAGGAGGAGGGGGCTGGAGGAGGAGGGGGAGGGGGCTGGAGGAGAAGGGGGAGGGGGCTGGAGGAGGAGGGGGAGGGGGTTGGAGGAGGAGGGGGAGGGGGCTGGAGGAGGAGGGGGAGGGGGCTGGAGGAGGAGGGGGAGGGGGCTGGAGGAGGAGGGGGAGGGGGCTGGAGGAGGAGGGGGCTGGAGGAGGAGGAGGAGGGGGCTGGAGGAGAAGGGGGAGGGGGCTGGAGGAGAAGGGGGAGGGGGTTGGAGGAGGAGGGGGAGGGGGTTGGAGGAGGAGGGGGAGGGGGCTGGAGGAGGAGGGGGAGGGGGCTGGAGGAGGAGGGGGAGGAGGCTGGAGGAGGTGATGGGGGGGAGGGGGCTGGAGGAGGAGGAGGGGCTGGAGGGGAGGGGGAGGGGGCTGGAGGAGGAGGAGGGGGCAGGGGGCAGGGGGCTGGAGGAGGGGGGGGCAGGGGGAGGGGGGAATGACAGTGGCCCGTTTCCTGCCAGGATTTCTGTTGCAGACAGGTAAACTGCCCAAGCACAGCTCAGAGCAGAGAGACGGAGAGAGAGTTCTGCAGGGAGATAATGAGAGCAGTATAACGCAGGAGTATCTGTGCCCTGAAAGTACTGCAACCTTTCTCTTTTCCTGCAAGGCCTGCTTGGCCTGGGTGGCTTTAATGGCCTGGTACGCCTTCCTTTTCTTAAGCAGGTTCTCTGGGACAAGTGGGAGCTTCTTCCTCTCTCTGAAAAACAAAAGCAAGAGTTACAACACACCGCAGGTTCAGCGTCTCAATTAAAGCACATTGGAAAGAGAGAACCGGGTGTATGCAAGGTTTCAGGGGCGGCAGAACTTAAAGAAGGGTAACTTTGAAGGTATGAGGCGTGAATTGGCTAGGATAGATTGGCGAATGATACTTAAGGGGTTGACAGTGGATGGGCAATGGCAGACATTTAGAGACCGCATGGATGAATTACAACAATTGTACATTCCTGTCTGGCGTAAAAATAAAAAAGGGAAGGTGGCTCAACCATGGCTATCAAGGGAAATCAGGGATAGTATTAAAGCCAAGGAAGTGGCATACAAATTGGCCAGAAATAACAGCAAACCCAGGGACTGGGAGAAATTTAGAACTCAGCAGAGGAGGACAAAGGGTTTGATTAGAGCAGGGAAAATGGAATACGAGAAGAAGCTTGCAGGGAACATTAAGGCGGATTGCAAAAGTTTCTATAGGTATGTAAAGAGAAAAAGGTTAGTAAAGACAAACGTAGGTCCCCTGCAGTCAGAATCAGGGGAAGTCATAACGGGGAACAAAGAAATGGCGGACCAATTGAACAAGTACTTTGGTTCAGTATTCACGAAGGAGAACACAAACAACCTTCCGGATATAAAAGGGGTCAGAGGGTCTAGTAAGGAGGAGGAACTGAGGGAAATCTTTATTAGTCGGGAAATTGTTTTGGGGAAATTGATGGAATTGAAGGCCGATAAATCCCCAGGGCCTGATGGACTGCATCCCAGAGTACTTAAGGAGGTGGCCTTGGAAATAGCGGATGCGTTGACAGTCATTTTCCAACATTCCATTGACTCTGGATCAGTTCCTATCGAGTGGAGGGTAGCCAATGTAACCCCACTTTTTAAAAAAGGAGGGAGAGAAAGCAGGGAATTATAGACCGGTCAGCCTGACCTCAGTAGTGGGTAAAATGATGGAATCAATTATTAAGGATGTCATAGCAGCGCATTTGGAAAATGGTGACATGATATGTCCAAGTCAGCATGGATTTGTGAAAGGGAAATCATGCTTGACAAATCTTCTGAAATTTTTTGAGGATGTTTCCAGTAAAGTGGACAAAGGAGAACCAGTTGATGTGGTATATTTGGACTTTCAGAAGGCTTTCGACAAGGTCCCACACAGGAGATTAATGTGCAAAGTTAAAGCACATGGGATTGGGGGTAGTGTGCTGACATGGATTGAGAACTGGTTGTCAGACAGGAAGCAAAGAGTAGGAGTAAATGGGTACTTTTCAGAATGGCAGGCAGTGACTAGTGGGGTACCGCAAGGTTCTGTGCTGGGGCCCCAGCTGTTTACATTGTACATTAATGATTTAGACGAGGGGATTAAATGTAGTATCTCCAAATTTGCGGATGACACTAAGTTGGGTGGCAGTGTGAGCTGCGAGGAGGATGTTATGAGGCTGCAGAGTGACTTGGATAGGTTAGGTGAGTGGGCAAATGCGTGGCAGATGAAGTATAATGTGAATAAATGTGAGGTTATCCACTTTGGTGGTAAAAACAGAGACAGACTATTATCTGAATGGTGACAGATTAGGAAAAGGGAAGGTGCAACGAGACCTGGGTGTCATGGTACATCAGTCATTGAAGGTTGGCATGCACGTACAGCAGGCGGTTAAGAAAGCAAATGGCATGTTGGCCTTCATAGCTAGGGGATTTGAGTACAGGGGCAGGGAGGTGTTGCTACAGTTGTACAGGGCCTTGGTGAGGCCACACCTGGAGTATTGTGTACAGTTTTGGTCTCCTAACTTGAGGAAGGACATTCTTGTTATTGAGGGAGTGCAGCGAAGATTCACCAGACTGATTCCCGGGATGGTGGGACTGACCTATCAAGAAAGACTGGATCAACTGGGCTTGTATTCACTGGAGTTCAGAAGAGTGAGAGGGGACCTCATAGAAACGTTTAAAATTCTGACGGGTTTGGACAGGTTGGATGCAGGAAGAATGTTCCCAATGTTGGAGAAGTCCAAAACCAGGGGTCACAGTCTAAGGATAAGGGGTAAGCCATTTAGGACCGAGATGAGGAGAAACTTCTTCACCCAGAGAGTGGTGAACCTGTGGAATTCTCTACCACAGAAAGTAGTTGAGGCCAATTCACTAAATATATTCAAAAGGGAGTTAGATGAAGTCCTTACTACTCGGGGGATCAAGGGGTATGGCGAGAAAGCAGGAAGGGGGTACTGAAGTTTCATGTTCAGCCATGAACTCATTGAATGGCGGTGCAGGCTAGAAGGGCTGAATGGCCTACTCCTGCACCTATTTTCTATGTTTCTATGGCACATGTACCCAAAAGGCCTGAGAGAGGGAGCAGGAGATTTACGAGAATGGTTCCAGGGATGAGGGACTTCAGTTACGGGGATAGACTGGAGAAGCTGGGGTTGTTCTCCTTGGAGCAGAGAAGGTTGAGAGGAGATTTGATCGACGTGTTCACAATCATGAGGGGTCTGGACAGAGTAGAGAGAGAGAAACTGTTCCCATTGGTGGAAGGGTCGAGAACCAGAGGACACAGATGTAAGGCGATTGGCAAAGAACCAAAGGTGATGTAAGAAAAAGCTATTTTACGCAGTGAGTGGTTAGGATCAGGAATGCACGGCCTGAAAGGGTTACATCGGATATACGGCACGGACACAGGCCATTGGGCCCAACCAGGCCATGCCGGCATTTATACTCCACTCGAGCCTCCTCCCGTCTTTCCTCATCTAACTCTATCAGCATAACCCTCTATTCCCTTCTCCCTCATTTGCTTGTGTAGCCTCCCCTTAAATGCATCGATACTATTCACTTCAATCCCTCCCTGTGGCAGTGAGTTCCACATTCTCACCGCTCTCTGGGTAAAGAAGTTTCTCCTGAATTCCCCATTGGATTTCTGGGTGACGATCTTATATTGATGGTCTCTAGTTATACTCTTCCCCACAAGTGGAAACATTCTCTCTGCATCCACTCGATCAAACCCTTTCATTATTTTAAAGACCTCTATTAGCTCTATGGGGACAAGGTGGGTAGGTGGGGTTGGGGGATATGGGGAGAAGGTGGGTAGGTGGGGTTGGGGATATGGGGAGAAGGTGGGTAGGTGGGGTTGGGGATATGGGGAGAAGGTGGGTAGGTGGGGTTGGGGATATGGGGAGAAGGTGGGTAGGTGGGGTTGGGGGATATGGGGAGAAGGTGGGTAGGTGGGGTTGGGGATATGGGGAGAAGGTGGGTAGGTGGGGTTGGGGGATATGGGGACAAGGTGGGTAGGTGGGGTTGGGGATATGGGGAGAAGGTGGGTAGGTGGGGTTGGGGATATGGGGAGAAGGTGAATAGGTGGGGTTGGAGGATATGGGGACAAGGTGGGTAGGTGGGGTTGGGGGATATGGGGAGAAGGTGGGTAGGTGGGGTTGGGGGATATGGGGACAAGGTGGGTAGGTGGGATTGGGGATATGGGGAGAAGGTGGGTAGGTGGGGTTGGGGGATACGGGGAGAAGGTGGGTAGGTGGGGTTGGGGGATATGGGGAGAAGGTGGGTAGGTGGGGTTGGGGGATATGGGGAGAAGGTGCGTAGGTGGGGTTGGGGGATATGGGGAGAAGGTGGGGTTGGGGGATATGGGGAGAAGGTGGGTAGGGGGATATGGGGAGGTGGGGTTGGGGGATATGGGGAGAAGGTGGGATTGGGGGATATGGGGAGAAGGTGGGGTTGGGGGATATGGGGAGAAGATGGGTAGGTGGGGTTGGGGGATATGAGGAGAAGGTGGGTAGGTGGGGTTGGGGGATTAGGGGAGAAGGTGGGTAGGTGGGGTTGGGGATATGGGGAGAAGATGGGTCGGTGGGGTTGGGGGATATGGGGAGAAGATGGGTAGGTGGGGTTGGGGGATATGAGGAGAAGGTGGGTAGGTGGGGTTGGGGGATTAGGGGAGAAGGTGGGTAGGTAGGGTTGGGGATATGGGGAGAAGATGGGTCGGTGGGGTTGGGGGATATGGGGAGAAGATGGGTCGGTGGGGTTGGGGGATATGGGGAGAAGATGGGTAGGTGGGGTTGGGGGATATGGGGAGAAGGTGGGTAGGTGGGGTTGGGGGATATGGGGAGAGGTGGGGCTGGTGGATATGGGGAGAGGGTGGGTAGGTGGGGTTGGGGATATGGGGAAGAAGGTGGGTAGGTGGGGTTGGGGATATGGGGAGAAGGTGGGTAGGTGGGGTTGGTATGTATCCTTTCCTGATATGTACACCCTCGCATTTCTGGTATCATCCTTGTAAATCTTCTCTGCACCCTCTCCAGTGCCTCTATATCCTTTTTATAATATGGTGACCAGAACTGTACGCAGTGCTCCAAGTGGTAAGGTTCTAAGGATACGGGGTGAGCCATTTAGGACCGAGATGAGGAGAAACTTCTTCACCCAGAGAGTGGTGAACCTGTGGAATTCTCTACCACAGAAAGTTGTTGAGGCTGATTCACTAAATATGTTCAAAAAGGAGTTAGATGAAGTCCTTACTACTCGGGGGATCAAGGGGTATGGCGAGAAAGCAGGAATGGGGTACTGAAGTTGCATGTTCAGCCATGAACTCATTGAATGGCGGTGCAGGGCCAAATGGCCTACTCCTGCACCTATTTTCTATGTTTCTAAGTGTGGTCTAACCAAGGTTCGATACAGGTTCAGCATAACATCCCTACTTTTCAATTCTATCCCTCCAGAAATAAACCCTAGTGTTTGGTTTGCTTTTTATGGCCTCGCTAACCCGTGTCACAACATTTAGTGATTTGTGTATCTGTATCCAAGATCCCTGTGTTCCTCTCCCCCACCAAGGAATAAGTGACCTCCCTATTCTTCCTCCCAATAATACCTCACATTTATCTGTGTTGGACATTTGCCCATTATATTCCCATTCTGTAAGTTTATTAATGTCCCCCTGTAATGTGTTACAGTCCCCCTCAGTATTAACTATCCTCCAATTTGGTATCATCCACAAATTTAGAAATTGTGTTTGTGATTCCAAAGTCTAATCGTTAATATAAATGGTGACCAACAGTGGTCCCAGCACTGATCCTTGTGGAACACCACCACCCATCTTCTGCCCCTGTGAATAGCTCCCTTTACCCCCACTCTCTGCTTTCTGTCCTGAAGCCAGCTAGCAATCCATTCTGGTGAAGAGAGACTCAATCGTGGCTTTCAAAGGGGAGCTGGATATGTGCATGAAGGAAACGTTTTGCAGGGCTACAGGGGAGTGGGACTAGCTGAGGGGCAGAAAACGCTAGTGGGAGTTGTGTACAGACCACCAAATAGTAGTAGTGAGGTTGGGGACAGCATCAAACAAGAAATTAGGGATGCATGCAATAAGGGTACAGCAGTTATCATGGGCGACTTTAATCTACATATTGATTGGGCTAACCAAACTGGTAGCAATGCTGTGGAGGAGGATTTCCTGGAGTGTATTAGGGATGGTTTTCTAGACCAATATGTCAAGAGAGCTGGCCATCCTAGACTGGGTGATGTGTAATGAGAAAGGACTAATTACCAATCTTGCTGTGCGAGGCCCCTTGGGAAAGAGTAACCACAATATGGTAGAATTCTTTATTAAGATGGAGAGTGACACAGTTAATTCAGAGACTAGGGCCCTGAACTTAAGGAAAGGTAATTTCGATGGTATGTGACCTGAATTGGCTAGAATATACTGGCGTATGATATTTAAAGGGTTGACGGTGGATAGGCAATGGCAAACATTTGAAGATCACATGGATGAACTTCAACAATTGTACATCCCTGTCTGGAGTAAAAATAAAACGGGGAAGGTGACTCAACCGTGCCTAACAAGAGAAATTAGGGATGGTGTTAAATCCAAGGAAGAGGCATATAAATTGTCCAGAAAAAGCAGTAAACCTGAGGACTGGGAGAAATTTAGAATTCAGCAGAGGAGGACAAAGGGTTTAATTAGGAGGGGGAAAATAGTGTATGAGAGGAAGCTTGCTGGGAACATAAAAACTGACTGCAAAAGCTTCTATAGATATGTGAAGAGAAAAAGATTAGTGAAGACAAACGTCGGTCCCTTGCGTCAGATTCAGGTGAATTTATAATGGGAAACAAAGAAATGGCAGACCAATTGAACAAATACTTCGGTTCTGTCTTCACGACGGAAGACACAAATAAACTTCTGAATGTACTAGGGGACCGAGGGTCTCGCGAGAAGGAGGAACAAGGAAATCCTTATTAGGCAGGAAATTGTGTTCGGAAAATTGATGGGATTGAAGGCCGAAAAATCCCCAGGGCCTGATAGGCAGCATCCCAGAGAACTTAAGGAAGTGGCCCGAGAAAAAATGGATGCAGTAGTGATCATTTTCCAATAGTCTATCGACAACACTTTTTAAAAAAGGAGGGAGAGAGAAAACGGGGATTCTGACTGCAGGGGACCTACGTTTGTCTTTACTAACCTTTTTCTCTTTACATATCTATAGAAACTTTTGCAATCCCGTCTTAAAGTTCCCTGCAAGCTTCTTCTCGTATTCCATTTTCCCTGCCCTAATCAAACCCTTTGTCCTCCTCTGCTGAGTTCTAAATTTCTCCCAGTCCCCGGGTTCGCTGCTATTTCTGGCCAATTTGTATGCCACTTCCTTGGCTTTAATACTATTTCCCTTGATAGCAACGGTTGAGCCACCTTCCCTTTTTTATTTTTACGCCAGACAGGGCGAGAACAACATGCCACGGCATCTCACAGGAGGTGGAAACAGAATCAAATGGACGGAGCCAAAGGAGGAGCTATTGATAGTGCTGACCGAAAGCTTGGTGAACGAGGCAGGTTTGGAAGGGGACGAGGCTGGGGCAGCGAATCCCGAGCTCGAGGCTGACCGAGCAGACAGGCAGCAATGGGGGGCTTCATAACCCCAGACGCTCAAAGTGCTTCAGTCAGTCAGGTGCCTGGATCCTTCACGTCGACCCGAGGGAGACAACAACGGCTCACCAAAATATGGCCCCTCCGACAGTGCAGCACTCCCTCAGTACTGCCCCTCCGACAGTGCGGCACTCCCTCAGTACTGCCCCTCCGACAGTGCGGCGCTCCCTCAGTACTGCCCCTCCGACAGTGCGGCGCTCCCTCAGTACTGCCCCTCCGACAGTGCGGCGCTCCCTCAGTACCGCCCCTCCGACAGTCCCTCGGTACCTCCCCTCCTACACTCCCTCGGTACCTCCCCTCCGACACTCCCTCGGTACCTCCCTCCGACACTCCCTCGGTACCTCCCTCCGACACTCCCTCGGTACCTCCCCTCCGACACTCCCTCGGTACCTCCCCTCCGACACTCCCTCGGTACCTCCCCTCCGACACTCCCTCGGTACCTCCCCTCCGACACTCCCTCGGTACCTCCCCTCCGAACCTCCCCTCCGACACTCCCTCGGTACCTCCCCTCCGACACTCCCTCGGTACCTCCCCTCCGACACTCCCTCAGTACCTCCCCTCCGACACTCCCTCAGTACCTCCCCTCCGACACTCCCTCAGTACCTCCCCTCCGACACTCCCTCAGTACCTCCCCTCCGACACTCCCTCAGTACCTCCCCTCCGACACTCCCTCAGTACCTCCCCTCCGACACTCACTCAGTACCTCCCCTCCGACACTCCCTCAGTACCTCCCCTCCGACACTCCCTCAGTACCGCCCCTCCGACACTCCCTCAGTACCGCCCCTCCGACACTCCCTCAGTACCGCCCCTCCGACACTCCCTCAGTACCGCCCCTCCGACACTCCCTCAGTACCGCCCCTCCGACACTCCCTCAGTACCGCCCCTCCGACACTCCCTCAGTACCGCCCCTCCGACACTCCCTCAGTACCGCCCCTCCGACACTCCCTCAGTACTGCCCCTCCGTCAGTCCCTCAGTACCTCCTCTCTGACACTCCCTCAGTACCTCCCCTCCGACACTCCCTCAGTACCTCCCCTCCGACACTCCCTCAGTACCTCCCCTCCGACACTCCCTCAGTACTGACCCTCCGACACTCCCTCAGTACGAATGGGGAATTAGCTCAAATGGTAGAGCGCTTGCTTTGCATGTGAGAGGTAGCGGGATCAATGCCCGCATGCTCCACTATTGGAGAGAGGCAGGAGTCGAGAGAGACAGCGGCCTATAAAAGGCTCAGCAGTCCGGGGAGCGTCGAGAGAGGAGAGAGGCAGCGGCCTATAAAAGGCTCAGCAGTCCGGGGAGGGTCGAGAGAGGTGGGAGTCGAGAGAGGCAGCGGCCTATAAAAGGCTCAGCAGTCCGGGGAGCGTCGAGAGAGGCGGGAGTCGAGAGAGGCAGCGGCCTATAAAAGGCTCAGCAGTCCGGGGAGCGTCGAGAGAGGCGGGAGTTGAGAGAGACGTACCGGTGCAGCTCCAGCTGGGAGAGAAGTCAAAAAGAAGTAGAAAGAAATCAAAAGGTGACGTCACAGCCAACGTGGTAAGTGATTGGCTGCTGATTGATGAGTAGTTTTTCTTTTTCTTTATTAATCAGTAACTTTTAACATTGTTGTCGGCAATTTAAGTGTATCTAAGGGTTAAGTCATGGCAGTCAGCTCGGTCACGTGATATGCTCCTCCTGTACCATGTGGGAACACGGGGACAACACCAGTGTCCCTGACGACTACATGTGCGGGAAGTGTGTCCACCTCCGGCTACTGACGGTCCGCGTTGCGGAGTTGGAGCTGAAGGTGGATTCACTCTGGAGCATCCACGATGCTGAGATTGACGTGAGTATCACGTGTAGCGAGTTGGTCTTACCGCAGAAGGGTCCACAGCCAGCGAGGGAATGGAAGACCAGCAGGAAGAGTAGTGCAAGGAAGGTAGTGCAGGGGTCCCCTGTGGTCATCCCACTGCAAAACAGATACACTGCTTTGAGTACTGTTGAGGGGGATGACTCATCAGGAGCGGGCAGCAGCAGCCAAGTTCATGGCACCGTGGCTGGCTCTGTTGCACAGGAGGGCAGGAAAAAGAGTGGGCGAGCGATAGTGATAGGGGATTCAATTGTAAGGGGAATAGATAGGCGTTTCTGCGGCCGCAACCGATGGTATGTTGCCTCCCTGGTGCAAGGGTCAAGGATGTCTCGGAGCGGGTGCAGGACATTCTAAAAAGGGAGGGAGAACAGCCAGTTGTCGTGGTGCACGTTGGTACCAATGACATAGGTAAAAAAAGGGATGAGTTCCTACGAAATGAATTTAAGGAGCTAGGAGCTAAATTAAAAAGTAGGACCTCAAAAGTAGTAATCTCGGGATTGCTACCAGTGCCACGTGCTAGTCAGAGTAGGAATCGCAGGATAGCTCAGATGAATACGTGGCTTGAGCAATGGTGCAGCAGGGAGGGATTCAAATTCCTGGGACATTGGAACCGGTTCTGGGGGAGGTGGGACCAGTACAATCCGGACGGTCTGCACCTGGGCAGAATCGGAACCAATGTCCTCGGGGGAGTGTTTGCTAGTGCTGTTGGGGAGGAGTTAAACTAATATGGCAGGGGGATGGGAACCAATGCAGGGAGATAGAGGGAAACAAAAAGGAGACAAAAACAAAAGACAGAAAGGAGATGAGGAAAAGTGGAGGGCAGAGAAACCCAAGGCAAAGAACAAAAAGGGCCATTGTACAGCAAAATTCTAAAAGGACAGAGGGTGTTAAAAAAACAAGCCTGAAGGCTTTGTGTCTTAATGCAAGGAGTATCTGCAATAAGGTGGATGAATTAACTGTGCAAATAGATGTTAACAAATATGATGTGATTGGGATTACGGAGACGTGGCTCCAGGATGATCAGGGCTGGGAACTCAACATCCAGGGGTATTCAACATTCAGGAAGGATAGAATAAAAGGAAAAGGAGGTGGGGTAGCATTGCTGGTTAAGGAGGAGATTAAGGCAATAGTTAGGAAGGACATTAGCTTGGATGATGTGGAATCTATATGGGTAGAGCTGCAGAACACCAAAGGGCAAAAAACGTTAGTGGGAGTTGTGTACAGACCTCCAAACAGTAGTAGTGATGTTGGGGAGGGCATCAAACATGAAATTAGGGGTGCGTGCAATAAAGGTGCAGCAGTTATAATGGGTGACTTTAATATGCACATAGATTGGGCTAACCAAACTGGAAGCAATACGGTGGAGGAGGATTTTCTGGAGTGCATAAGGGATGGTTTTTTAGACCAATATGTCGAGGAACCAACTAGGGGGGAGGCCATCTTAGACTGGGTGTTATGTAATGAGAGAGGATTAATTAGCAATCTCGTTGTGCGAGGCCCCTTGGGGAAGAGTGACCATAATATGGTGGAATTCTGCATTGGGATGGAGAATGAAACAGTTAATTCAGAGACCATGGTCCAGAACTTAAAGAAGGCTAACTTTGAAGGTATGAGGCGTGAATTGGCTGGGATGGATTGGCGAATGATACTTAAGGGGTTGACTGTGGATGGGCAATGGCAGACATTTAGAGACCGCATGGATGAACTACAACAATTGTACATTCCTGTCTGGCATAAAAATAAAAAAGGGAAGGTGGCTCAACCATGGCTATCAAGGGAAATCAGGGATAGTATTAAAGCCAAGGAAGTGGCATACAAATTGGCCAGAAATAGCAGCGAACCTGGGGACTGGGAGAAATTTAGAACTCAGCAGAGGAGGACAAAGGGTTTGATTAGGGCAGGGAAAATGGAGTATGAGAAGAAGCTTACAGGGAACATTAAGACGGATTGCAAAAGTTTCTATAGATATGTAAAGAGAAAAAGGTTAGTAAAGACAAACGTAGGTCCGCTGCAGTCCGAATCAGGGGAAGTCATAACGGGGAACAAAGAAATGGCGGACCAATTGAACAAGTACTTTGGTTCGGTATTCACGAAGGAGGACACGAACAACCTTCCGGTTATAAAAGGGGTCGGGGGGTCTAGTAAGAAGGAGGAACTGAGGGAAGTCCTTATTAGCCGGGAAATTGTGTTGGGGAAATTGATGGGATTGAAGGCCGATAAATCCCCAGGGCCTGATGGACTGCATCCCAGAGTACTTAAGGAGGTGGCCTTGGAAATAGCGGATGCGTTGACAGTCATTTTCCAACATTCCATTGACTCTGGATCAGTTCCTATCGAGTGGAGGGTAGCCAATGTAACCCCACTTTTTAAAAAAGGAGGGAGAGAAAGCAGGGAATTATAGACCGGTCAGCCTGACCTCAGTAGTGGGTAAAATGATGGAATCAATTATTAAGGATGTCATAGCAGTGCATTTGGAAAGAGGTGACATGATAGGTCCAAGTCAGCATGGATTTGTGAAAGGGAAATCATGCTTGACAAATCTTCTGGAATTTTTTGAGGATGTTTCCAGTAGAGTGGATAAGGGAGAACCAGTTGATGTGGTATATTTGGACTTTCAGAAGGCGTTCGACAAGGTCCCACACAAGAGATTGATGTGCAAAGTTAGAGCACATGGGATTGGGGGTAGTGTGCTGACATGGATTGAGAACTGGTTGTCAGACAGGAAGCAAAGAGTAGGAGTAAATGGGGACTTTTCAGAATGGCAGGCAGTGACTAGTGGGGTACCGCAAGGTTCTGTGCTGGGGCCCCAGCTGTTTACACTGTACATTAATGATTTAGATGAGGGGATTAAATGTGGTATCTCCAAATTTGCGGATGACACTAAGTTGGGTGGCAGTGTGAGCTGCGAGGAGGATGCTATGAGGCTGCAGAGCGACTTGGATAGGTTAGGTGAGTGGGCAAATGCATGGCAGATGAAGTATAATGTGGATAAATGTGAGGTTATCCACTTTGGTGGTAAAAACAGAGAGACAGACTATTATCTGAATGGTGACAGATTAGGAAAAGGGGAGGTGCAAAGATACCTGGGTGTCATGGTACATCAGTCATTGAAGATTGGCATGCAGGTACAGCAGGCGGTTAAGAAAGCAAATGGCATGTTGGCCTTCATAGCGAGGGGATTTGAGTACAGGGGCAGGGAGGTGTTGCTACAGTTGTACAGGGCCTTGGTGAGGCCACACCTGGAGTATTGTGTACAGTTTTGGTCTCCTAACCTGAGGAAGGACATTCTTGCTATTGAGGGAGTGCAGCGAAGGTTCACCAGACTGATTCCCGGGATGGCGGGACTGACCTATCAAGAAAGACTGGATCAACTGGGCTTGTATTCACTGGAGTTCAGAAGAATGAGAGGGGACCTCATAGAAACATTTAAAATTCTGACGGGGTTAGACAGGTTAGATGCAGGAAGAATGTTCCCAATGTTGGGGAAGTCCAGAACCAGAGGTCACAGTCTAAGGATAAGGGGTAAGCCATTTAGGAACTTCTTCACCCAGAGAGTGGTGAAGCTGTGGAATTCTCTACCACAGAAAGTTGTTGAGGCCAATTCACTAAATATATTCAAAAAGGAGTTAGATGAGGTCCTTACTACTCGGGGGATCAAGGGGTATGGTGAGAAAGCAGGAATGGGGTACTGAAGTTGAATGTTCAGCCATGAACTCATTGAATGGCGGTGCAGGCTAGAAGGGCCGAATGGCCTGCTCCTGCACCTATTTTCTATGTTTCTATGTTACTGCCCCTCCCACAGTGCGGCACTCCCTCAGTACCTCCCCTCCGACACTCGCTCAATACTGCCCCTCCGGCACTCCCTCAGTACCTCCCCTCCGACACTCGCTCATTAATGCCCCTCCGACACTCCCACAGTACCTCCCCGCCGACATTCCCTCAGTACCTCCCCTCCGACACTCCCTCAGTACCTCCCCTCCGACACTCCCTCAGTACCTCCCCTCCGACACTCCCTCAGTACCTCCCCTCCGACACTCCCTCAGTACTGACCCTCCCTCAGTACCTCCCCTCCTACCCTCCCTCAGTACCTCCCCTCCGACACTCCCTCAGTACTGACCCTCCGACACTCCCTCAGTACTGACCCTCCCTCAGTACCTCCCCTCCGACACTCCCTCAGTACTGACCCTCCCTCAGTACCTCCCCTCCCTCAGTACCTCCCCTCCGACACTCCCTCAGTACTGACCCTCCGACACTCCCTCAGTACCTCCCCTCCGACAGTACCGCCACTCCGACAGTCCCTCAGTACCTCCCCTCCGACACTCCCTCATTAATGCCCTTCCGACACTCCCTCATTAATGCCCCTCCGACACTCCCACAGTACCTCCCCTCCGACACTCCCACAGTAATGACCCTCCGACACTCCCTCAGTAATGACCCTCCGACACTCCCTCAGTAATGACCCTCCGACACTCCCTCAGTAATGACCCTCCGACACTCCCTCAGTACCTCCCCTCCGACACTCCCTCAGTACCTCCCCTCCGACACTCCCTCAGTACCTCCCCTCCGACACTCCCTCAGTACCTCCCCTCCGACACTCCCTCAGTACCTCCCCTCCGACACTCCCTCAGTACCTCCCCTCCGACACTCCCTCAGTACCTCCCCTCCGACACTCCCTCAGTACCTCAGTACTGACCCTCCCTCAGTACTGACCCTCCCTCAGTACCTCCCCTCCGACACTCCCTCAGTACTGACCCTCCGACACTCCCTCAGTACTGACCCTTCCTCAGTACCTCCCCTCCGACACTCCCTCAGTACTGACCCTCCCTCAGTACCTCCCCTCCGACCCTCCCTCAGTACTGACCCTCCCTCAGTACCTCCCCTCCGACACTCCCTCAGTACTGACCCTCCGACACTCCCTCAGTACTGACCCTCCAACACTCCCTCAGTACTGACCCTCCAACAGTACTGATCCTCCGACACTCCCTCAGTACTGACCCTCCCTCAGTACCTCCCCTCCGACCCTCCCTCAGTACTGACCCTCCCTCAGTACTGACCCTCCCTCAGTACTGACCCTCCCTCAGTACTGACCCTCCCTCAGTACTGACCCTCCCTCAGTACTGACCCCCCCACAGTACTGACCCTCTGACCCTCCCTCAGTACTGACCCTCCCTCACTCCCTCAGTACTGACACTCCCTCAGTACTGACACTCCCTCAGTACTGACACTCCCTCAGTACTGACACTCCCTCAGTACTGACACTCCCTCAGTACTGACACTCTGACCCTCCCTCAGTACTGACCCTCCGACCCTCCCTCAGTACTGACCCTCCCTCAGTACTGACCCTCCGACCCTCCCTCAGTACTGACCCTCCGACCCTCACTCAGTACTGACCCTCCCTCAGTACTGACCCTCCCTCAGTACTGACCCTCCCTCAGTACTGACCCTCCCTCAGTACTGACCCTCCCTCAGTACTGACCCTCCGACCCTCCCCTCCCTCAGTACTGACCCTCCGACCCTCCCTCAGTACTGACCCTCTGACCCTCCCTCAGTACTGACCCTCCCTCAGTACTGACCCTCCGACCCTCACTCAGTACTGACCCTCCCTCAGTACTGACGCTCCCTCAGTACTGACCCTCTGACCCTCCCTCAGTACTGACCCTCCCTCACTCCCTCAGTACTGACACTCCCTCAGTACTGACCCTCCCTCAGTACTGACCCTCCGACACTCCCTCAGTACTGACATTCCCTCAGTACTGACCCTCCGACCCTCCCTCAGTACTGACATTCCCTCAGTACTGACCCTCCGACCCTCCCTCAGTACTGACCCTCCCTCAGTACTGACCCTCCGACACTCCCTCAGTACTGACCCTCCCTCAGTACTGACCCTCCGACACTGCCTCAGTACTGACATTCCCTCAGTACTGACCCTCCGACACTCCCTCAGTACTGACATTCCCTCAGTACTGACCCTCCCTCAGTACTGACCCTCCCTCAGTACTGACCCTCCCTCAGTACTGACCCTCCGACACTCCCTCAGTACTGACCCTCCCTCAGTACTGACCCTCCGACACTCCCTCAGTACTGACATTCCCTCAGTACTGACCCTCCGACACTCCCTCAGTACTGACATTCCCTCAGTACTGACCCTCCGACCCTCCCTCAGTACTGACCCTCCCTCAGTACTGACCCTCCGACACTCCCTCAGTACTGACCCTCCCTCAGTACTGACCCTCCGACCCTCCCTCAGTACCTCCCCTCCGACACTCCCTCAGTACTGACCCTCCCTCAGTACTGACCCTCCGACACTCCCTCAGTACTGACCCTCCCTCAGTACTGACCCTCCGACACTCCCTCAGTACTGACCCTCCCTCAGTACTGACCCTCCGACCCTCCCTCAGTACTGACCCTCCGACACTCCCTCAGTACTGACATTCCCTCAGTACTGACCCTCCGACACTCCCTCAGTACTGACATTCCCTCAGTACTGACCCTCCCTCAGTACTGACCCTCCGACCCTCCCTCAGTACTGACACTCCCTCAGTACTGACCCTCCCTCAGTACTGACCCTCCCTCAGTACTGACCCTCCCTCAGTACTGACCCTCCCTCAGTACTGACCCTCTGACCCTCCCTCAGTACTGACCCTCCGACACTCCCTCAGTACTGACCCTCCCTCAGTACTGACCCTCTGACCCTCCCTCAGTACTGACCCTCCGACCCTCCCTCAGTACTGACCCTCCCTCAGTACCTCCCCTCCGACCCTCACTCAGTACTGACCCTCACTCAGTACTGACCCTCACTCAGTACTGACCCTCTGACCCTCCCTCAGTACTGACCCTCCCTCACTCCCTCAGTACTGACCCTCCCTCAGTACTGACCCTCCCTCACTCCCTCAGTACTGACCCTCCCTCAGTACCTCCCCTCCGACCCTCACTCAGTACTGACCCTCCCTCAGTACTGACCCTCCGACACTCCCTCAGTACTGACCCTCCCTCAGTACTGACCCTCCGACCCTCACTCAGTACTGACCCTCCCTCAGTACTGACCCTCCGACCCTCCCTCAGTACTGACCCTCCCTCACTACCCCACGGGGGGACCGGCCTCCGGTCCCTTATCCCGGACCCGCCGGGACAGCTCCCAGCCGCATCCTGCTGCCTTGCTGCAGTGAAAGGGCCCGATCCCGCGCCCCGCTGTCCCCTGACCGCGCGGGCCGCCTCCCGGGGCCGGATGGCGGCGGATGGCCATCACCCCCCGTCCCGCACTCACCCGCTCGCCTCCATGGCCGCTGCTCCGCCTTCATACGCATGCGCAGCCGACAAGCTGCGGAGCGACAAGATGGCCCATGCTGGGCCGGAGCGGCGCTGCTGCCCCCTGCGGCGGGGGAGAGTAACTGCAGCACCTGTGGAGATACAGCCCAGGACAGGTAGCCCAGCCTGGCCTGCAGGTGAGACATGACATCAGTGCCCTGGACTCTCAGGGCATTAGGGGAGGATTTTCAGGTGGGAAACTCAAAGGAAACATCATCCCAAGATCTGACAGAGTCACTCAACTCCCCAGGACCTGACTACCGTCACCCGAGAGAGAGTGTTCCAGTGCACAGCAGGAGGGGCGAAGGAGCGGCAAGAGTCCATAGAGGGAAGTGACCGGGGCCCAGGAGAGGCATGGGTCTGGGGCCCAGGAGAGGCGTGGGTCTGGGGCCCAGGAGAGGCGAGATTCTGGGGCCCAGGAGAGGCGAGAGTCTGGGGCCCAGGAGAGGCGAAGGCCCAGGGGCCCAGGAGAGGCGAGAGTCTGGGGCCCAGGAGAGGCGAGAGTCTGGGGCCCAGGAGAGGCGAGAGTCTGGGGCCCAGGAGAGGCGAGAGTCTGGGGCCCAGGAGAGGCGAGAGTCTGGGGCCCAGGAGAGGCGAGAGTCTGGGGCCCAGGAGAGGCGAAGGCCCAGGGGCGCAGGAGAGGCGTGGGTCTGGGGCCCAGGAGAGGCGTGAGTCTGGGGCCCAGGAGAGGCGAGAGTCTGGGGCCCAGGAGAGGCGAGAGTCTGGGGCCCAGGAGAGGCGAGAGTCTGGGGCCCAGGAGAGGCGTGAGTCTGGGGCCCAGGAGAGGCGTGAGTCTGGGGCCCAGGAGAGGCGTGAGTCTGGGGCCCAGGAGAGGCGTGAGTCTGGGGCCCAGGAGAGGCGTGAGTCTGGGGCCAGGAGAGGCGTGGGTCTGGGGCCCAGGAGAGGCGTGAGTCTGGGGCCCAGAAGAGGCGTGAGTCTGGGGCCCAGGAGAGGCGAGAGTCTGGGGCCCAGGAGAGGCGTGAGTCTGGGGCCCAGGAGAGGCGAGAGTCTGGGGCCCAGGAGAGGCGTGAGTCTGGGGCCCAGGAGAGGCGTGAGTCTGGGGCCCAGGAGAGGCGAGAGTCTGGGGCCCAGGAGAGGCGAGAGTCTGGGGCCCAGGAGAGGCGAGAGTCTGGGGCCCAGGAGAGGCGTGAGTCTGGGGCCCAGGAGAGGCGTGAGTCTGGGGCCAGGAGAGGCGTGAGTCTGGGGCCCAGGAGAGGCGTGAGTCTGGGGCCCAGGAGAGGCGAGAGTCTGGGGCCCAGGAGAGGCGAGAGTCTGGGGCCCAGGAGAGGCGTGAGTCTGGGGCCAGGAGAAGCGTGAGTCTGGGGCCCAGGAGAGGCGAAGGCCCAGGGGCCCAGGAGAGGCGTGGGTCTGGGGCCCAGGAGAGGCGTGAGTCTGGGGCCCAGGAGAGGCGAGAGTCTGGGGCCCAGGAGAGGCGTGGGTCTGGGGCCCAGGAGAGGCGAGAGTTCGGGGCCCAGGAGAGGCGAGAGTCTGGGGCCCAGGAGAGGCGAGAGTCTGGGGCCCAGGAGAGGCGTGAGTCTGGGGCCAGGAGAAGCGTGAGTCTGGGGCCCAGGAGAGGCGAAGGCCCAGGGGCCCAGGAGAGGCGTGGGTCTGGGGCCCAGGAGAGGCGTGAGTCTGGGGCCCAGGAGAGGCGAGAGTCTGGGGCCCAGGAGAGGCGAGAGTCTGGGGCCCAGGAGAGGCGAGAGTCTGGGGCCCAGGAGAGGCGTGAGTCTGGGGCCAGGAGAGGCGTGTCTCTGGGGCCCAGGAGAGGCGTGAGTCTGGGGCCCAGGAGAGGCGTGAGTCTGGGCCCAGGAGAGGCGTGAGTCTGGGGCCCAGGAGAGGCGTGAGTCTGGGCCCAGGAGAGGCGTGAGTCTGGGGCCCAGGAGAGGCGTGAGTCTGGGGCCCAGGAGAGGCGAGAGTCTGGGGCCCAGGAGAGGCGAGAGTCTGGGGCCCAGGAGAGGCGAAGGCCCAGGGGCCCAGGAGAGGCGTGGGTCTGGGGCCCAGGAGAGGCGTGAGTCTGGGGCCCAGGAGAGGCGTGAGTCTGGGGCCCAGGAGAGGCGTGAGTCTGGGGCCCAGGAGAGGCGAGAGTCTGGGGCCCAGGAGAGGCGAGAGTCTGGGGCCCAGGAGAGGCGAGAGTCTGGGGCCCAGGAGAGGCGTGAGTCTGGGGCCCAGGAGAGGCGTGAGTCTGGGGCCAGGAGAGGCGTGAGTCTGGGGCCCAGGAGAGGCGTGAGTCTGGGGCCCAGGAGAGGCGTGAGTCTGGGGCCCAGGAGAGGCGTGAGTCTGGGGCCCAGGAGAGGCGTGAGTCTGGGGCCAGGAGAGGCGTGAGTCTGGGGCCCAGGAGAGGCGTGAGTCTGGGGCCCAGGAGAGGCGTGAGTCTGGGGCCCAGGAGAGGCGTGAGTCTGGGCCCAG
Source organism: Pristiophorus japonicus (assembly GCF_044704955.1). NCBI lineage: Eukaryota > Metazoa > Chordata > Chondrichthyes > Pristiophoridae > Pristiophorus > Pristiophorus japonicus. The sequence goes on along the minus strand of NW_027251821.1, from coordinate 843,497 downwards.
GAGAGGCGTGAGTCTGGGGCCCAGGAGAGGCGTGAGTCTGGGGCCCAGGAGAGGCGTGAGTCTGGGGCCCAGGAGAGGCGAGGGCCCAGGGGCAGCACGGGCCCAGCCCACACTGCGATATGTGAGCGTGCTCAGTCTGTGCAGCAGAGCTGGTCTCCAGTCGTCCTGGTTAACCCTTGCCCCTGGACCAAGACCTCGTTCTGTCAAGCCCGTGTGGTGGCTTGTGTGCAACGGTCACCCCACGTTAAAACAATTCACACACAGGCATCTTCCACCCTTCAACATGTAGTTCGGGATCGGGAATATTAGTTCGGGATGTGGAACATTGAAACACCTGTGAACTCATCCTTTTTGGCGTGGAAGCAAGTCATCCTCGCTTCGAGGGACTGCCGATGATGATGATGGAGATAGCTAGTTACACTCCACTCACACGTAGGTCATCATCATCATAGGCAGTCCCTCGGAATCGACTTGCTTCCACTCTAAACATGAGTTCTCAGGTGACTGAACCGTCCAATACGAGAATTACAGTCCTTGTCACAGGTGGGACAGACAGTGGTTGAGGGAAGGGGAGGGTGGGACTGGTTTGCCGCACGCTCCTTCCGCTGTCTGCGCTTGGTTTCTGCATGTTCTCGGCGACGAGACTCGAGGTGCTCAGCGCCCTCCCGGATGCACTTCCTCCACTTAGGGCGGTCTTTGGCCAGGGACTCCCAGGTGTCGGTGGGGATGTTGCACTTTATCAGGGAGGCTTTGAGGGTGTCCTTGTAACGTTTCCTCTGCCCACCTTTGGCTCGTTTGCCGTGAAGGAGTTCCGAGTAGAGCGCTTGCTTTGGGGTCTCGTGTCTAGCATGTGGACAATGTGGCCTGCCCAGCGGAGCTGATCGAATGTGGTCAGTGCTTCAATGCTGGGGATGTTCGCCTGGTCGAGGATTTTTAATGTTGGTGCGTCTGTCCTCCCAGGGGATTTGTAGGATCTTGCGGAGACATTGTTGGTGGTATTTAGAAACATAGAAACATAGAAAATATGTGCAGGAGTAGGCCATTTGGCCCTTCGAGCCTGCACCACCATTCAATAAGATCATGGCTGATCATTCCCTCAGTACCCCTTCTCCAGCGACAAGGTGGTAGCAATACGGTGGAGGAGGATTTCCTAGAGTGTATTAGGGATGGTTTTCGAGACAAATCTGGCCATACTAGACTGGGTGATGTATAATAGAAACATAGAAACATAGAAAATAGGTGCAGGAGCAGGCCATTCAGCCCTTCTAGCCTGCACCGCCATTCAATGAGTTCATGGCTGAACATGAAACTTCAGTACCCCATTCCTGCTTTCTCACCATACCCCTTGATCCCCCGAGTAGTAAGGACTTCATCCAACTCCCTTTTGAATATATTTAGTGAATTGGCCTCAACTACTTTCTGTGGTAGAGAATTCCACAGGTTCACCACTCTCTGGGTGAAGAAGTTTCTCCTCATCTCGGTCCTAAATGGCTTACCCCTTATCCTCAGACTGTGACCCCTGGTTCTGGACTTCCCCAACATTGGGAACATTCTTTCTGCATCTAACCTGTCGAAACCCGTCAGAATTTTAAACGTTTCTATGAGGTCCCCTCTCATTCTTCTGAACTCCAGTGAATACAAGCCCAGTTGATCCAATCTTTCTTGATAGGTCAGTCCCGCCATCCCGGGAATCAGTCTGGTGAACCTTCGCTGCACTCCCTCAATAGCAAGAATGTCCTTCCTCAAGTTAGGAGACCAAAACTGTACACAATACTCCAGGTGTGGCCTCACCAAGGCCCTGTACAACTGTAGCAACACCTCCCTGCTCCTGTATTCAAATCCCCTCGCTATGAAGGCCAACATGCCATTTGCTTTCTTAACCGCCTGCAGTACCTGCATGCCAACCTTCAATGACTGATGTACCATGACACCCAGGTCTCGTTGCACCTTCCCTTTTCCTAATCTGTCACCATTCAGATAATAGTCTGTCTCTCTGTTTTTACCACCAAAGTGGATAACCTCACATTTATCCACATTATACTTCATCTGCCATGCATTTGCCCACTCACCTAACCTATCCAAGTCACTCTGCAGCCTAATAGCATCCTCCTCGCAGCTCACACTGCCACCCAACTTAGTATCATCCGCAAATTTGGAGATACTGCATTTAATCCCCTCGTCTAAATCATTAATGTACAATGTAAACAGCTGGGGCCCCAGCACAGAACCTTGCGGCACTCCACTAGTCACTGCCTGCCATTCTGAAAAGTACCCGTTTACTCCTACTCTTTGCTTCCTGTCTGACAACCAGTTCTCAATCCACGTCAGCACACTACCCCCAATCCCATGTGCTTTAACTTTGCACATTAATCTCTTGTGTGGGACCTTGTCGAAAGCCTTCTGAAAGTCCAAATATACCACATCAACTGGTTCTCCTTTGTCCACTTTACTGGAAACATCCTCAAAAAATTCCAGAAGATTTGTCAAGCATGATTTCCCTTTCACAAATCCATGCTGACTTGGACCTATCATGTCACCATTTTCCAGATGCACTGCTATGACATCCTTAATAATTGATTCCATCATTTTACCCACTACTGAGGTCAGGCTGACCGGTCTATAATTCCCTGTTTTCTCTCTCCCTCCTTTTTTAAAAAGTGGGGTTACATTGGCTACCCTCCACTCCATGGAAACTGATCCAGAGTCAATGGAATGTTGGAAAATGACTGTCAATGCATCCGCTATTTCCAAGGCCACCTCCTTAAGTACTCTAGGATGCAGTCCATCAGGCCCTGGGGATTTATCGGCCTTCAATCCCATCAATTTCCCCAACACAATTTCCCGACTAATAAAGATTTCCCTCAGTTCCCCCTCCTTACTAGACCCTCTGACCCCTTTTATATCCGGAAGGTTGTTTGTATCCTCCTTAGTGAATACCGAACCAAAGTACTTGTTCAATTGGTCTGCCATTTCTTTGTTCCCCGTTATGACTTCCCCTGATTCTGACTGCAGGGGACCTACGTTTGTCTTCACCAACCTTTTTCTCTTTACATACCTATAGAAACTTTTGCAATCCGCCTTAATGTTCCCTGCAAGCTTCTTCTCGTACTCCATTTTCCCTGCCCTAATCAAACCCTTTGTCCTCCTCTGCTGAGTTCTAAATTTCTCCCAGTCCCCAGGTTCGCTGCTATTTCTGGCCAATTTGTATGCCACTTCCTTGGCTTTAATACTATCCCTGATTTCCCTAGATAGCCACGGTTGAGCCACCTTCCCTTTTTTATTTTTACGCCAGACAGGAATGTACAATTGTTGTAATTCATCCATGCGGTCTCTAAATGTCTGCCATTGCCCATCCACAGTCAACCCCCTAAGTATCATTCGCCAATCTATCCTAGCCAATTCACGCCTCATACCTTCAAAGTTACCCTTCTTTAAGTTCTGGACCATGGTCTCTGAAATTACTGTTTCATTCTCCATCCTAATGCAGAATTCCACCATATTATGGTCACTCTTCCCCAAGGGGCCTCGCACAATGAGATTGCTAATTAATCCTCTCTCATTACACAACACCCAGTCTAAGATGGCCTCCCCCCTAGTTGGTTCCTCAACATATTGGTCTAGAAAACCATCCCTTATGCACTCCAGGAAATCCCCCATGATTACTGCCGTTCCTTTTTCACATGCCTCCATTATTCCCTTGATTATTGCCCGCCCACTGTGAAGTTATTATTTGGGGGCCTACAAACTACGCCGACCAGTGACTTTTTCCCCTTACTATCTCTAATCTCCACCCACAATGATTCAACATTTTGTTCCTTAGAGCCAATATCATCTCTCACAACTGCCCTGATATCATCCTTTATTAACAGAGCTACCCCACCTCCTTTCCCTTCTTGTCTATCTTTCCGAATTGTCAGATACCACTGTATGTTTAATTCCCAGTCTTGGCCACCCTGCAACCATGTTTCTGTAATGGCCACCAAATCATACCCATTTGTAATGATTTGTGCCGTCAACTCATTTACTTTATTTCGAATGCTCCGGACATTTAGGTAGAGTGTTTTAATACTAGTTTTTAAACCATGATTTTTAGTTTTGACCCCTCCTGCAGCCCCTTTATATTCAGTGGCCCTTTTTGTTTCTTGCCCTGGGTTTCTCTGCCCTCCACTTTTACTCATCTCCTTTCTGTCTTTTGTTTTTGTCTCCTTTTTGTTTCCCTCTGTCTCCCTGCATTGGTTCCCATCCCTCTGCCATATTAGTTTAACTCCTCCCCAACAGCACCAGCAAACAAAGGACATTGGTTCCGGTCCTGTCCAGGTGCAGACCGTCCGGTTTGTACTGGTCCCACCTCCCCCAGAACCTGTTCCGATGCCCCAGGAATTTGAATCCCTCCCTGCTGCACCACTGCTCAAGCCACGTATTCATCTGAGCTATCCTGCGATTCCTACTCTGACTAGCACGTGGCACTGGTAGCAATCCTGAGAGTACTACTTTTGAGGTCCTACTTTTTAATTTAGCTCCTAGCTCCTTAAATTCGTCTCGTAGGACCTCATCCCTTTTTTTACTGATATCGTTGGTACCAATGTGCACCACGACAACTGGCTGTTCTCCCTCCCTTTTCAGAATGTCTTGCACCCGCTCCGAGACATTCTTGACCCTTGCACCAGGGAGGCAACATACCATCCTGGAGTCTCGGTTGCGGCCGCAGAAATGCCTATCTATTCCCCTTTTGATTGAATCCCCTATCATTATCGCTCTCCCACTCTTTTTACTGCCCTCCTGTGCAGCAGAGCCAGCCACGGTGCCATGAACTTGGCTGCTGCTGCCCTCCCCTGATGAGTCATCCCCCTCAACAGTACTCAAAGCAGTGCATCTGTTTTGCAGGGGGATGACCACATGGGACCCCAGCACTACACTCTTTGCACTACTCTTCCTGTTGGTCTTTCATTCCTGAGCTGGCTGTGGACCCTTCTCCTGCGGTATGTTGAACCTTCACCCCCGACCTCCCCGACACAACCTGTGGGTCATTGAACCTTCACCCCCGACCTCCCCAACACAACCTTGGGTCCTTGAACATAGAAACATAGAAATATAGAAAATAGGAGCAGGAGTCGGCCATTGGGCCCTTCGAGCCTGCTCCACCATTCACTATGATCATGGCTGATCATTCCCTCAGTGCCCCCGTGCCTGCTTTCTCCCCATACCCTTTGATCCCATGGCCCAGACTAAGGACTGAGCCCTGCCCTGTCGGGTTACTCTGCCTGTCACCCCTGGGCACACCAGCACCTGACCCTGCTGTCTGTATTACAGGTCCAGCAGTGACCAGCGGCTCCAGCCTCACCGTCACACCGGGCCGAGCTGCCGATTGTCCAGGAACCTCCCCCCGAGGCCGGCCACTGATGTTCGGGAATGAGGCGTCTCCATCGTCCGCGGGCAATGCTCGGCTCCTGCACGGCAACAGCTCATTCCGGGAGATCCACCTTTCACCTGGACCGGGGGCGAGGGGAGAGAGAGGGGGGGGGGGGCAGGGTGTAGGGGGGAGGGGTGTGGGGGGAGGGGGGATGGGGAGAGTGGGGGGAGGGGAGGGGGCAAGAGGAGGGATTGGGGGGGTGGGGGGAGGGGTGTGGGGAGGGAGAGAGGGTGGGAGGGGGGATGGGGTGTGGGGGGGAGGTGGGATGGGGAGAGTGGGGGGAGGGGAGGGGGCAAGAGGAGGGATTGGGGGGTGGGGGGAGGGGTGTGAGGAGGGAGAGAGGGTGGGAGGGGGGACGGGGTGTTAGGTGGAGGGGGGATGGGGAGAGTGGGGGGAGGGGAGGGGGCAAGAGGAGGGATGGGGGGTGGGGGAGGGAGAGAGGGTGGGAGGGGGGACGGGGTGTAGGGGGGAGGAGTGTGGGTGGGGAGGGGTCGAGAGAAGGGATTGGGGGGGTGGGGGGAGGGGTGTGCGAGGGGGGGTAGGGGGGTGAGGGAGGGAGGGAGGGGATGTAGGGAGGAGGGGTGTGGAGTTGTAGGGGGTGTGGGGAGAGTGGGGGGGACGGGAGGGGAGATTGGGCGGGTGTGGGGGGGGAGGGGTTGGGGAATGATGGGGATGTGGGGGGATGAGGCGGTGGGCAGAAGGGCAAGGGGAGAGGAGAGGGGTTGTGAGGTGTGGGGGGGAGGGAGAGGGTGTGGAATGTGGTGGGGAGGGGGCAGGGGAGTGGAGGGGAGAAAAAGGGGGGAAGGGGAGTCGGGGGCTGGGGGTGTGGGGGGTGGTGAGAGGGAGGGTGGGGGAGGGGAGTGAGGGCGTGTGGTGGAGGGGTGTGTGGGCAGAGGGAAGAGTGTGTGCGGAGGGGAAGGGGGAGTGTGGGGATGGGAGGGGGATGTGGGGGTGGAGGGGTTTGCCTGGAGGGGGAGTGTGGAGGGGGGGGGTAGTTCTCGGGATCTTGCCATGCAAAATATTATACAAAACAAATGCTGTTTGAATTACTGCCTGTAGCTTTGCTTTGCATTTTCCACTATTGTAAGAGTTTTGGTTTGAAATCAGTTCAATAAAAAACAGAAACGGTGAAACGAAAGGAGTGGGGGTGTGAAGTGATGGATACGACGGAGGGAGGCCCTTTGGCCCATTCTAGATTGCCCCATGACTCACCGTTAATCTTCATTCCTCATGTGAGGAGCTTCCTGGGATCACGGCACAGAATTACATCCAATCAACAGCCACACAAACAGACCAATCGGGAATTACCCGGGTACAGATATTGGGGAGTGTGTCCCGGGTACAGATATTGGGGAGTGTGTCCCGGGTACAGATATTGGGGAGTGTGTCCGGGTACAGATATTGGGGAGTGTGTCCCAGGTACAGATATTGGGGAGTGTGTCCTGGGTACAGATATTGGGGAGTGTGTCCCGGGTACAGATATTGGGGAGTCTGCCCCGGGTACAGATATTGGGGAGTGTGTCCCGGGTACAGATATTGGGGAGTGTGTCCCGGGTACAGATATTGGGGTGTGTGTCCTGGGTACAGATATTGGGGAGTGTGTCAGGTACAGATATTGGGGAGTGTGTCCCGGGTACAGATATCGGGGAGTGTGTCCCAGGTACAAATATTGGGGAGTGTGTCCCGGGTACAGATATTGGGGAGTGTGTCCCAGGTACAGATATTGGGGAGTGTGTCCCGGGTATAGATATTGGGGAGTGTGTCCCGGGTACAGATATTGGGGAGTGTGTTCCGGGTACAGATATTGGGGAGTGTGTCCCGGGTACAGATATTGGGGAGTGTGTCCCGGGTACAGATATTGGGGAGTGTGTCCCGGGTACAGATATTGGGGAGTGTGTCCCAGGTACAGATATTGGGGAGTGTGTCCCGGGTACAGATATTGGGGAGTGTGTCAGGTACAGATATTGGGGAGTGTGTCCCAGGTATAGATATTGGGGAGTGTGTCCCGGGTACAGATATTGGGGAGTGTGTACCGGGTACAGATATTGGGGAGTGTGTCCCAGGTACAGATATTGGGGAGTGTGTCCCGGGTACAGATATTGGGGAGTGTGTCCCAGGTACAGATATTGGGGAGTACGCCCCGGGTACAGATAATGGGAGAATCATAGAAGTTTACCGTTCGGAAGGAGGCCATTCGGCCCATCGTGTCCACGCCGGCCGATGAAGAGCTACCCAGCCTCATCCCACATTCCAGCTCTCAGTCCGTAGCCCTGTAGGTTACGGCACTTCAGGTGCACATTCAAGTATTATTTAAATGTGCTGAAGCTTTCTGCCTCTACACCCTTTCAAGCAGGGTGTCCCAAACCCCCAACTCCCTCTGGGTGAATACATTTCCTGGCATATCTCCCCTATATCGCACCCTAATTACTTTAAATCTGTGTCCCCTAGCTGTTGAACCATCTGTCAATGGAAACAGGTCCTTCCTATTCACTATATCCAGGCCCCTTATAATTTTACACACTCAATCAGGTCTCCCCTCAGCCTCCCCTGTTCCAAAGTAAACAGCCCCAACATATCCAATCTTTCCTCATAGCCAAGATTCTCCATTCCTGGCAACATCCTGGTAAATCTCCTCTGCACCCTTTCCAGTGCAATCACATCTTTCCTGTAATGTGTGACCAGAACTGCACGCAGTACTCCAGCTGTGGCCTAACCAGTGTTTTATACAGTTCAAGCACAACCTCCCTGCTCTTGTATTCCATGCCTCGACTAATAAAGGCAAGTATTCCATATGCCTCCTGAACCACCTTATCCACCTGGCCTGCTACCTTCAGGGATCTGTGGACCTGCACTCCCAGGTCTCTCTGTTCCTCCACATCTCTCAGTGTCCTAACATTACATGTGTATTCCCTTGCCTTGTTAGACCTCCTCCAATGCATTACCTCACACTTATCTGGATTGAATTCCATTTGCCACTGTTCTGCCCACCTGACCAGTACACTGGTAACTTCCTGCAATCCGCAGTTTTCTTCTTGCTTGATCAGCCATGATCATATTGAATGGTGGTACAGGCTCGAAGGGCCAGATGACCTGCTCCTGCACCTAATTTCTATGTTTCTATGTTTCTTCATTATCAACCACACAGCATATTTTAGTGTCATCTGTAAACTTCTTAATCATAACCCCCAACATTTAAGTCCAAGTCAATGATATATACCACAAAAAGCAAGGGACCCAGCACTGAGCCCTGCGGAACCCCACTGGAAACACCCTCCCAGTCACAAAAACACCCATCAACCATTACCCTTTGCTTCCTGCCTCTGAGACAACTTTGGACCCAACTTGTCACTTTGCCCTGGACCCCATGAGATTTTACTTTCGTGACCAGTCTGCCATGTGGGACCTTATCTAAAGCTTTTCTAAAATCCATATATACTACATCGTACACACTGCCCTCATCGACCCTCCTGGTTACCTCTTCGAAAAATTCAATCAAGTTAGTCAGACACGATCCACACTGACTGTCCCTGATGAATCCATTTCTTTCCAAATGAAGATTTATCCTGTCCCTCAGGACTTTTTCCAATAATTTTCACACCACCGAGGTTGGGCTGACTGGCCTGTAATTACTCGGTCTATCCCTTTCTCCCTTTTTAAACAAAGGTACAACATTAGCAGTCCTCCAGTCCTCGGGAACTGCACCTGTAGCCAGAAAGGGCTGGGAAATGATGGTCAGAGCCTCTGCTATTTCCTCTTTTGCTTCTCTGAAGAGCCTGGGATAAATTTCATCCAGGCCTGGGGATTTTTCCACTTTCAAAGCTGCTAAGCCCCTTAATATTTCCTATCTCACTATGTTAATTTCTTCTAATATTTCACATTCCTCCTCCCTCTTTACAAAGTCTGCATCACCCCGCACCCCCCGCCCTTTTGTGAAAACGGATGCAAAGTATTCATTTAGAATCATACCCACGTCTTCCACCCCCCCACACACATTTCCTTTATGTTCTCTAATAGGCCCCACTCCTTCTCTAGTTATCCTCTTGCTCTGAATGTGTTTATAAACTTATTGACAGACATGTGTCTGTCAAGCCCCGCCCCATCAAGCTCCGCCCCCCCACCTCCCAGCCAGAATCATTCGCTCCAGGTGGTCCCGAGAAACAGGACCCGAGGACCGAGACTCTCTCACACCCACTCCGACTCTCCATCCCGACTCCCCCCCGACGCTCTCTCCCCCCGACTCCCCCCTCGACTCCTCCCCGTCTCTCCCCTCGACTCCCCCCTCGCCTCCTCCCCGTATCTCCCCCCCGACTCTCCCCCTCGACTCCCCCCTCGACTCTCCCCCTCGACTCTCCCCCCCGACTCCCCACTCGACTCTCCCCCGACTCACCCTCAACTGCCCCCTCGACTCCTCCCCCCGAGTCCCCACTGACTCCCCCCTCAACTCTCCCCACCGACTCCCCCCTCGACTCTCCCCCCACAACTCCCCCCGACTCCCCCCAATTCCCCCTGACTCCCCCTTCGATTCCCCCCCTGACTCCCCCCTCGACTCTCCCCCCACAACTCCCCCCGACTCCCCCCAATTCCCCCTGACTCCCCCTTCGATTCCCCCCCCGACTCCTCCCTCGAATCTCCCCCCTCGACTCTCCCCCCGACTCTCCCCCTCGACTCCCCCCTCGACTCTCCCCCCCGACTCCCCCCCGACTCCCCCCTCAACTCCCCCATCGACTCTCCCCCTCGACTCCCCTCTCGACTCCTCCCCGTCTCCCCCCTCGACTCCCCCCTCGACTCTCCCCCTCGAGTCCCCCCTCGACTCTCCCCCCCGACTCCCCCCCGACTTCCCCCTCGACTCCCCCCTCGACTCTCCCCCTCGACTCCCCTCTCGACTCCTCCCCGTCTCCCCCCTCAACTCCCCCCTCGACTCTCCCCCTCGACTCCCCCCCGACTCTCCCCCCCGACTCCCCCCCGACTCCCCCCTCGCCTCCTCCCCGTATCTCCCCCCCGACTCCCCCCTCGACTCTCCCCCCACAACTCCCCCCGACTCCCCCCAATTCCCCCTGACTCCCCCTTCGATTCCCCCCCCGACTCCTCCCTCGAATCTCCCCCCTCGACTCTCCCCCCGACTCGCTCAGCAACTCTCCTCCCTCAACTCTCCACCCCCCCCCCAACTACCCCCTCGACTCCCACCCCCGACTCGGCCCGCGAATCTCCCCGCTCGACACTTCGCCCCTGACTCCCCCCCGACTCCCCCTCGACTCTCCCCCTCGACTCTCCCCCTCGACACTCCCCCCTGACTCTCCCCTCGACTCTCCCCCGCAACACTCCCTCGACTCTCCCCCTCGATCTCCCCCCTGACTCCCCCCTCGACACTCCCCCCCCACTCTCCCCGACTCCCCCCAATTCCCCCCCCGACTCCCCACTCGAATCTCCCCCCTGACTCTCCCCTCGACTCTCCCCCGCAACACTCCCTCGACTCTCCCCCTCGACACTCCCCCCTGACTCTCCCCTCGACTCTCCCCCTCGATCTCCCCCCTGACTCCCCCCTCGAAACTCCCCCTCGACTCTCCCCCCCCACTCTCCCCGACTCCCCCCAATTCCCCCCCCGACTCCCCCCTCGAATCTCCCTCCTTGACTCTCCCCACCCGACTCCCTCAGCGACTCTCCTCCCTCAACTCTCCCCCCTCGACTCCCACCCCCAACTCGGCCCACGAACCTCCCTGTTCGTCACTCCCCCCCTGACTACCCCCCGACTCCCTCCTCTACTATCCCCCCCGACTCCCCTCGACTCTCCCCCCTGACTCCCCCCCGACTCCCCTCGACTCTCCCCCCTCGACTCTCCCCCCGACTCACCTCGACTCCCCCCGCAACTCCGCCCTCGACTCGACCTCCCAATTCTCCCCCGACTCCCCCCGACTACCCCTCAACTCCCCCTCAACTTTTCCCCCCATTCCCCCAATTCCCCCCCAACTCCCCGCCAACTCTCCCCGACTCCCGCCTCGACTCTCTCCCCCCTCCGACTCTCTCTCCCCCTCGACTCTCCCCCGCCCCCGACTCCCCCCTGACTCCCCCCTCGTCTCTTCCCCCAACTCCCCCGACTCTCCCCTCGACTCCCCCCAATTCCCCCCTGACCCCCCCTGTTTATCCTGACTCTATCCGCCGACTCCCCCCCAATACCCCTCCGACTCCCACCGACTCCCCCCTCGACTCTCCCCTCGACTCTCCCCCGACTCCCCCCCAACTCGCCCCCGATTCCCCCCCGACTCCCCCCCTCGACTCCCCCCCAACTCGCCCCCGAATACACCCCGACTCCCCCCTCGATTCTCCCCTCGACTCTCCCCTCGACTCTCCCCCGACTCCCCCCCAACTCGCCCCCGATTCCCCCCCGACTCCCCCCCTCGACTCCCCCCCAACTCGCCCCCGAATACACCCCGACTCCCCCCTCGATTCTCCCCTCGACTCCCCCTTGACTCACCCCCCCGATTCCCCGCTTGACTCTCCCCACCGACTCCCCCCCCTGACTCGGCCCGTGAATCTCCCCGCTCGACACTCGCCCCCTGACTCCCCCCCGACTCCCTCCTCGACTCTCCCCCCCGACTCTCCCCCCGACTCTCCCCGCACACTCTCTCTCCCCCCGACTCCCCTGCGACTCCCCTCCGACTCCCCCTCCGTGACTCTCCCCTCAAACTCCCTCCCCCCCAACTCTCCACACCCCGACTCCCGCCGACTCCCCCACAGCTCTCACCTCCGACTCTCTCCCCCAGCTCTCTCTCCCCCCGACTCTCACTTCACTCCCCCGACTCACCCCCCCACCGACTCCCTCCGCGATTCCCCTCTTTTCCCCCTCCCGACTCTCCCCCCCAGACACCCCTGACTCTCCCTCCACGACTCTCCTCCCCAAGACCCCCACCGACACTCCCCCCCCGTCTCTCCCCCCACGACACTCCCCTCCCGACTCTCCCCACCCGACTCTCCCCCCCCGACTCTCCCCCCCCGACTCTCCCCCCCCCCCTCCCCCCCGACCCTCGCCCACCGACTCTCCCCACTGACTCTCCCCGCCCCGTCTCTCCCCGCCCGACTTCCCCCCGACTCTCCCCAACTCTCTCTCTACCCGACTCTCCCCTCCTGACTCTCCCCCCCCGACTCTCCCCCACCGACTCTCCCCCACCGACTCTCCCCCACCGACTCTCCCCCACCGTCTCTCCCCCCCGACTCTCCCCCACCGACTCTCCCCCACCGACTCTCCCCTCCAGACTCTCCCCCCCCGACTCTCCCCCACCGACTCTCCCCCCCCGTCTTCCCCCCGTCTCTCCCCCCCGACTCTCCCCCACCGACTCACCCCCACCGACTCTCCCCCACCGACTCTCCCCCACCGACTCTCCCCCACCGACTCTCCACTCCCGACTCTCCCCCACCGACTCTCCACTCCCGACTCTCCCCCGCCGACTCTCCCCCACCGACTCTCCCCCCCCCGACTCTCCCCCACCGACTCTCCCCCACCGACTCTCCCCCCCCCGACTCTCCCCCACCGACTCTCTCCGCGACTCTCCCCCGCGACTCTCCCCCCGACTCTCCCCCCCCGACTCTCCCCCCCCGTCTCTCCCCGCCCGACTCTCCCCCGACTCACTCCCTGACTCTCCCCCACCGACTCTCCCCCCGACTCACTCCCCCCCCGACTCTCTCCCCCCCCGACTCTCCCCCCCGCTCCCCCTGACTTTCGCCCCGACACTTCCCCCCGAATCTCCCCCACCGACTCTCCCCCACCGACTCTCCCCCACCGACTCTCCCCCCCCCGACTCTCCCCTCCCGACTCTCCCCCACCCGACTCTCACCTCCCGACTCTCCCCCACCGACTCTCCACCCCCCCCGACTCTCCCCCACCGACTCTCCCCCACCGACTCTCCCCCACCGACTCTCGCCCCCCCGTCTCTCCCCCCCGACTCTCCCCTCCCGGCTCTCCCCCCCCGACTCTCCCCCACCGACTCTCCCCCCCCGTCTCTCCCGCCCGACTCTCCACCACCGACTCTCCCCCCCGCCCGACTTCCCCCCGACTCTCCCCCGACTCTCCCCCGACTCACCCCCTGACTCACCCCCTGACTCTCCCCCCTGACTCTTCCCCCCGACACCCCCTAACTCTCTCTCTACCCGACTCTCCCCCGACTATCTCTCCCCCCGACTCTCCCCCCCCCCCGACTCTCCCCCCCCCGACTCTCCCCTCCCGACTCTCCCCCCCCCGACTCTCCCCCCCGGACTCTCCCCCCCCGACTCTCCCCCCCGACTCTCCCCCCCCGACTCTCCCCTCCCGACTCTCCCCCCCCCCGACTCTCCCCCCCGGACTCTCCCCCCCCGACTCTCCCCCCCGACTCTCCCCCACCGACTCTCCCCCACCGATTCTCCCCCCCCCGTCTCTCCCCGCCCGACTTCCCCCCGACTCTACCCCGACTCACCCCCTGACTCTCCCCCCTGACTCTTCCCCCCGACACCCCCCAACTCTCTCTCTACCCGACTCTCCCCCGACTATCTCTCCCCCCGACTCTCCCCCCCCCGACTCTCCCCCCCCGACTCTCCCCCACCGACTCTCCCCCACCGACTCTCCACCCCGACTCTCCCCCCCGACTCTCCCCCCCGACTCTCCCCCCACGTCTCTCCCACCCCCGACTCTCCCCCACGACTTTCCCCCTCGTCTCTCCCCCCCCGACTCTCCCCCACCGACTCTCCCCCCCGACTCTCCCCTCCCCGACTCTCCCCCCCGACTCTCCCCCCCGATTCTCCCCCACCCGACTCTCCGCCACCGACTCTCCCCCCCGACTCTCCCCTCCCCGACTCTCCCCCCCGACTCTCCCCCCCGACTCTCCCCCACCGACTCTCCCCCACCGACTCTCCCCCCCCCCCGTCTCCCCCCCCCCGACTCTCGCCCACCGACTCTCCCCCACCGACTCTCCCCCCCCGTCTCTCCCCCCCGACTCTCCCCTCCCGACTCTTCTCCCCTGACTCTCTCCTCCGAACTCTCCCCCCCCGACTCTCCCCTCCCGACTCTCCCCCACAGACTCTCCCCCCCCGTCTCTCCCCGCCCGACTTCCCCCCGACTCTCCCCCGACTCACCCCCTGACTCTCCCTCCCGAATCTTCCCCCCGACACCCCCCCAACTCTCTCTCTACCCGACTCTCCCCTCCCGACTCTCCCATCCCGATTCTCCCACCCCCGACTCTCCCCCCCCGACTCTCCCCCCCCGACTCTCCCCCCCGACTCTCCCCCCCCGTCTTCCCCCCGTCTCTCCCCCCCGACTCTCCCCTCCCGACTCTCCCCCACCGACTCTCCCCTCCCGACTCTCCCCCCCCGACTCTCCCCCACCGACTCTCCCCCCCCGTCTCTCCCCCCCGACTCTCCCCTCCCGACTCTCCCCCCCCGACTCTCTCCTACCGACTGTCCCCCCCCGACTCTCTCCCACCGACTCCCCTCCCGACTCTCCCCCACCGACTCTCCCCCCCGTCTCTCCCCCCCGACTCTCCCCTCCCGACTTCCCCCCTGACTCTCTCCTCCGAACTCTCCCCCGCCGACTCTCCCCTCCCGACTCTCCCCCACCGACTCTCCCCCACCGACTCCCCCCCCGACTCTCTCCCACCGACTCCCCTCCCGACTCTCCCCCACCGACTCTCCCCCACCGACTCCCCCCCCGACTCTCTCCCACCGACTCCCCGCCCGACTTCCCCCCGACTCTCCCCCGACTCACCCCCTGACTCTCCCTCCCGAATCTTCCCCCGACATCCCCCCAACTCTCTCTCTACCCGACTCTCCCCTCCCGACTCTCCCCCCCCCGACTCTCCCCTCCGAACTCTACCCCCCCGACTCTCCCCTCCCGACTCTCCCCCCCCGACTCTCCCCCCCGACTCTCCCCTCCCGACTCTCCCCCCCCGACTCTCCCCCACCGACTCTCCCCGACTCTCGCCCACCGACTCTCCCCCCCGACTCTCCCCTCCCGACTCTCCCCCACTGACTCTCCCCTCCCGACTCTCCCCCCCCGACTCTCCCCCACCGACTCTCCCCCACCGACTCTCCCCCACCCACTCTCCCCCACCGAATCTCCCCCACCGACTCTCCCCCACCGACTCTCCCCCACTGACTCTCCCCCCCCGTCTCTCCCCGCCCGACTTCCCCCCGACTCTCCCCAACTCTCTCTCTACCCGACTCTCCCATCCCGATTCTCCCCCCCGCCGACTCTCCCCCACCGACTCTCCCCTCCCGTCTTCCCCCCGTCTCTCCCCCCCGTCTCTCCCCCCCGACTCTCCCCCACCGACTCTCCCCCACCGACTCTCCCCCACCGACTCTCCCCCACCGACTCTCCCCCCCCGTCTCTCCCCTCCCGACTCTCCCCCACCGACTCTCCCCTCCCGACTCTCCCCCCCCGACTCTCCCCCACCGACTCTCCCCCCCCGACTCTCCCCCACCGACTCTCCCCTCCTGTCTTCCCCCCGTCTCTCCCCCCCGACTCTCCCCCACCGACTCTCCCCCACCGACTCTCCCCCACTGACTCTCCCCCACCGACTCTCCCCCCCCGACTCTCCCCCACCGACTCTCCCCCACCGACTCTCCCCCACCGACTCTCCCCCCCGTCTCTCCCCCCCGAATCTCCCCCACCGACTCTCCCCCCCGTCTCTCCCCCCCGACTCTCCCCTTCCCGACTCTCCCCCCCGACTCTCCCCACCGATTCTCCCCCACCCGACTCTCCGCCACCGACTCTCCCCCCCCCCGACTCTCCCCCACCGACTCTCCCCCACCGACTCTCCCCCCCCGTCTCTCCCCCCCGACTCTCCCCTCCCGACTCTTCCCCCCTGACTCTCTCCTCCGAACTCTCCCCCACCGACTCTCCCCCCCCCGTCTCTCCCCCCCGACTCTCCCCTCCCGACTCTCCCCCACCGACTCTCCCCCCCCCGTCTCTCCCCTCCCGACTTCCCCCCGACTCTCCCCCGACTCACCCCCTGACTCTCCCTCCCGAATCTTCCCCCCGACACCCCCCCAACTCTCTCTCTACCCGACTCTCCCCTCCCGACTCTCCCCCCCCGACTCTCCCCTCCGAACTCTACCCCCCCGACTCTCCCCTCCCGACTCTCCCCCCCCGAATCTCCCCTCCCGACTCTCCCCCCCGTCTTCCCCCCGTCTCTCCCCCCGACTCTCCCCTCCCGACTCTCCCCCCCCGACTCTCCCCCACCGACTCTCCCCCACCGACTCTCCCCCACCGACTCTCCCCCCTCCCCCGTCTCTCCCCGCCCGACTTCCCCCCGACTCTTCCCCATCGACTCTCCCCCCTCCCCCGACTCTCCCCCACCGAGTCTCCCCCCCGACTCTCCCCCCCGACTCTCCCCCCCCGACTCTCCCCTCCCGACTCTCCCCCACCGACTCTCCCCCCCCCGTCTCTCCCCGCCCGACTTCCCCCCGACTCTCCCCCGACTCACCCCCTGACTCTCCCTCCCGAATCTTCCCCCCGACACCCCCCCAACTCTCTCTCTACCCGACTCTCCCCTCCCGACTCCCGCCCCCTGACTCTCCCCTCCGAACTCTACCCCCCCGACTCTCCCCTCCCGACTCTCCCCCCCGACTCTCCCCCCCGACTCTCCCCTCCCGACTCTCCCCCCCCGACTCTCCCCTCCTGACTCTCCCCCACCGACTCTCCCCCCCCGACTCTCCCCCCCGACTCTCCCCTCCCGACTCTCCCCCCCCGACTCTCCCCCACCGACTCTCCCCCACCGACTCTCCCCGCCGACTCTCCCCCACCGACTCTCCCCCTGACTCTCCCCCACCGACTCTCCCCGCCGACTCTCCCCGCCGACTCTCTTCCCCCCCGACTCCCCACCCCGACTCACTCCCCCCCGACTCTCTCCCCCCCCGACTCTCCCCCCCGCTCCCCCTGACTCTCTCCCCGACTCTCTCCGCGACTCTCCCCCGCGACTCTCCCCCCGACTCTCCCCCCCCGTCTCTCCCCGCCCGACTCTCCCCCGACTCACCCCCTGACTCTCCCCCACCGACTCTCCCCGCCGACTCTCCCCGCCGACTCTCTTCCCCCCCGACTCCCCACCCCGACTCACTCCCCCCCCGACTCTCTCCCCCCCCGACTCTCCCCCCCGCTCCCCCTGACTCTCGCCCTGACACTTCCCCCCGAATCTCCCCCACCGACTCTCCCCCACCGACTCTCCCCCACCGACTCTCCCCCCCCCCGACTCTCCCCCACCGACTCTCCCCCACCGACTCTCCCCCCCCCCCGTCTCTCTCCCCCCCGACTCTCCCCTCCCGACTCTCCCCCACCCGACTCTCACCTCCCGACTCTCCCCCCCCGTCTCTCCCCCCCGACTCTCCCCTCCCGACTCTCCCCCACCCGACTCTCACCTCCCGACTCTCCACCACCGTCTCTCCCCCACCGACTCTCCCCCCCCCCGACTCTCCCCCCCCGACTCTCCCCCACCCGACTCTCCCCGCCCGACTCTCCCCCACCGACTCTCCCCCACCGACTCTCCCCCCCCCGACTCTCCCCCACCGACTCTCCCCCACCGACTCTCCCCCACCCCGTCTCTCCCCCCCGACTCTCCCCTCCCGGCTCTCCCCCCCCGACTCTCCCCCACAGACTCTCCCCCCCCGTCTCTCCCCCCCGACTCTCCCCTCCCGACTCTCCCCCCCCCGACTCTCACCTCCCGACTCTCCACCACCGACTCCCCCACCGACTCTCCCCCCCGCCCGACTTCCCCCCGACTCTCCCCCGACTCTCCCCCGACTCACCCCCTGACTCACCCCCTGACTCTCCCCCCTGACTCTTCCCCCTGACACCCCCTAACTCTCTCTCTACCCGACTCTCCCCCGACTATCTCTCCCCCCGACTCTCACCCCCCCCGACTCTCCCCTCCCGACTCTCCCCCCCCCCCGACTCTCCCCCCCGGACTCTCCCCCCCCGACTCTCCCCCCCCGACTCTCCCCCCCGGATTCTCCCCCCCCGACTCTCCCCCCCGGATTCTCCCCCACCGACTCTCCCCCCCCCGACTCTCCCCCACCGACTCTCCCCCACCGACTCTCCCCCACCCCGTCTCTCCCCCCCGACTCTCCCCTCCCGGCTCTCCCCCCCCGACTCTCCCCCACAGACTCTCCCCCCCCGTCTCTCCCCCCCGACTCTCCCCTCCCGACTCTCCCCCCCCCGACTCTCACCTCCCGACTCTCCACCACCGACTCCCCCACCGACTCTCCCCCCCGCCCGACTTCCCCCCGACTCTCCCCCGACTCTCCCCCGACTCACCCCCTGACTCACCCCCTGACTCTCCCCCCTGACTCTTCCCCCTGACACCCCCTAACTCTCTCTCTACCCGACTCTCCCCCGACTATCTCTCCCCCCGACTCTCACCCCCCCCGACTCTCCCCTCCCGACTCTCCCCCCCCCCCGACTCTCCCCCCCGGACTCTCCCCCCCCGACTCTCCCCCCCCGACTCTCCCCCCCGGATTCTCCCCCCCCGACTCTCCCCCCCGACTCTCCCCCACCGACTCTCCCCCACCGATTCTCCCCCCCCGTCTCTCCCCGCCCGACTTCCCCCCGACTCTCCCCCGACTCACCCCCTGACTCTCCCCCCTGACTCTTCCCCCCGACACCCCCCAACTCTCTCTCTACCCGACTCTCCCCCGACTATCTCTCCCCCCGACTCTCCCCCCCCCGACTCTCCCCCCCCGACTCTCCCCCACCGACTCTCCCCCACCGACTCTCCCCCCCGACTCTCCCCCCCCGACTCTCCCCTCCAACTCTCCCCCCACGTCTCTCCCACCCCCGACTCTCCCCCACGACTTTCACCCTCGTCTCTCCCCCCGACTCTCCCCCACCGAGTCTCCCCCCCGACTCTCCCCCCCGACTCTCCCCTCCCCGACTCTCCCCCCCGACTCTCCCCACCGATTCTCCCCCACCCGACTCTCCGCCACCGACTCTCCCCCCCCCGTCTCCCCCCCCCCCGACTCTCCCCCAGCGACTCTCCCCCACCGACTCTCCCCCCCCGTCTCTCCCCCCCGACTCTCCCCTCCCGACTCTTCCCCCCTGACTCTCCCCGCCCGACTCTCCCCCCCGACTCTCCCCTCCCGACTCTCCCCTCCCGACTCTCCCCCACCGACTCTCCCCCCCCCGTCTCCCCCCCCCGACTCTCCCCTCCCGACTCTTCCCCCCTGACTCTCCCCGCCCGACTCTCCCCCCCGACTCTCCCCCCCGACTCTCCCCTCCCGACTCTCCCCTCCCGACTCTCCCCCCCGTCTCTCCCCCCCGACTCTCCCCTCCCGACTCTTCCCCCCTGACTCTCCCCGCCCGACTCTCCCCCCCGACTCTCCCCTCCCGACTCTCCCCTCCCGACTCTCCCCCCCGACTCTCCCCTCCCGACTCTCCCCCCCGACTCTCCCCTCCCGACTCTTCCCCCCTGACTCTCCCCGCCCGACTCTCCCCCCCGACTCTCCCCTCCCGACTCTCCCCTCCCGACTCTTCCCCCCTGACTCTCCCCCCCGACTCTCCCCCCCCCGTCTCCCCCCCCCCGACTCTCCCCCAGCGACTCTCCCCCACCGACTCTCCCCCCCCCGTCTCTCCCCCCCGTCTCTCCCCGCCCGACTTCCCCCCGACTCTCCCCCGACTCACCCCCTGACTCTCCCTCCCGAATCTTCCCCCCGACACCCCCCCAACTCTCTCTCTACCCGTCTCTCCCCTCCCGACTCTTCCCCCCTGACTCTCTCCTCCGAACTCTACCCCCCCGACTCTCCCCTCCCGACTCTCCCGCCCCGACTCTCCCCAACCGACTCTCCCCCACCGACTCTCCCCCCCGTCTTCAGCCCCGTCTCTCCCCCCCGACTCTCCCCTCCCGACTCTCCCCCCCCGACTCTCCCCTCCCGACTCTCCCCCACCGACTCTCCGCCACCGACTCCCCCAACGAATCTCCCCTCCCGACTCTCCCCCCCGTCTCCCCCCCGACTCTCCCCTCCCGACTCTCCCCTCCCGACTCTCCCCCACCGACTCACCGCCACCGACTCTCCCCCCCCCCCCGTTTCTCCCCCCCGACTCTCCCCTCCGAACACTACCCCCCCGACTCTCCCCTCCCGACTCTCCCCACCCGACTCTCCCCACCCGACTCTCCCCCACCGACTCTCCCCCACCGACTCTCCCCCACCGACTCTCCCCCCCCCGTCTCTCCCCGCCCGACTTCCCCCCGACTCTCCCCCGACTCACCCCCTGACTCTCCCTCCCGAATCTTCCCCCCGACACCCCCCCAACTCTCTCTCTACCCGACTCTCCCCTCCCGACTCTCCCCCCCCGACTCTCCCCTCCGAACTCTACCCCCCCGACTCTCCCCTCCCGACTCTCCCCCCCCGACTCTCCCCAACCGACTCTCCCCCACCGACTCCCCCAACGAATCTCCCCTCCCGACTCTCCCCCCCCCGTCTCTCCCCCCCTGACTCTCCCCACCCGACTCTCCCCCACCCGACTCTCCCCCACCGACTCTCCCCCACCGAATCTCCCCCACCGACTCTCCCCCACCGACTCTCCCCCACCGACTCTCCCCCACCGACTCTCCCCCACCGACTCTCCCCCCTCCCCGTCTCTCCCCGCCCGACTTCCCCCCGTCTCTTCCCCCCGACACCCCCCAACTCTCTCTACCCGACTCTCCCATCCCGACTCTCCCCCCCCGACTCTCCCCCCCCAACTCTCCCCTCTCGACTCTCCCCCCCCGACTCTCCCCCCCCGACTCTCCCCCACCGACTCTCCCCCACCGACTCTCCCCCACCGACTCTCCCCCCCCCGTCTTCCCCCCGTCTCTCCCCCCCCGACTCTCCCCTCCCGACTCTCCCCCCACCGACTCTCCCCTCCCGACTCTCCCCCACCGACTCTCCCCCACCGACTCTCCCCCACCGACTCTCCCCCCCCGACTCTCCCCCCCGACTCTCCCCCACCGACTCTCCCCCCCCCGTCTCTCCCCCCCGACTCTCCCCTCCCGACTCTCCCCCCCCGACTCTCCACTCCCGACTCTCCCCCACCGCCTCTCCCCCACCGACTCTCCCCCACCGACTCTCCCCCCCCGACTCTCCCCCACTGACTCCCCCCTCCCGACTCTCCCCCCCGACTCTCCCCGCCCGACTCTCCCCCGACTCACCCCCTGACTCTCCCCCGCGACTCTCCCCCCGACTCTTCCCCCCGACTCTCCGCCACCGACTCTCCCCCCCCGACTCTCCCCTCCCGACTCTACCCCCCCGACTCTCCCCTCCCGACTCTCCCCCCCCGACTCTCCCCCACCGACTCTCCCCCACCGACTCCCCCAATGACTCTCCCCTCCCGACTCTCGCCCCCGTCTTCCCCCCGTCTCTCCCCCCTGACTCTCCCCTCCCGACTCTCCCCCCCCCGACACTCCCCTCCCGACTCTCCCCCACCGACTCTCCGCCACCGACTCTCCCCCCCCGTCTCTCCCCCCCGACTCTCCCCTCCCGACTCTCCCCCCACCGACTCTCCCCTCCCGACTCTCCCCCACCGACTCTCCCCCACCGACTCTCCCCCACCGACTCTCCCCCCCCGACTCTCCCCCCCGACTCTCCCCCACCGACTCTTCCCCCCCCGTCTCTCCCCCCCGACTCTCCCCTCCCGACTCTCCCCCCCCGACTCTCCACTCCCGACTCTCCCCCACCGCCTCTCCCCCACCGACTCTCCCCCACCGACTCTCCCCCCCCGACTCTCCCCCACTGACTCCCCCCTCCCGACTCTCCCCCCCGACTCTCCCCTCCCGACTCTCCCCGCCCGACTCTCCCCCGACTCACCCCCTGACTCTCCCCCGCGACTCTCCCCCCGACTCTTCCCCCCGACTCTCCGCCACCGACTCTCCCCTCCCCGTCTCCCCCCCCCGACTCTCCCCCACTGACTCTCCCCCACCGACTCTCCCCCTCCCGACTCGCCCCCCCGACACCCCCCAACTCTCTCTCTACCCGACTCTCCCCTTCCGACTCTCCCCCCCCGACTCTCCCCTCCCGACTCTCCCCCCCCGACTCTCCCCTCCGAACTCTACCCCCCCGACTCTCCCCTCCCGACTCTCCCCCCCCGACTCTCCCCCACCGACTCTCCCCCACCGACTCCCCCAATGACTCTCCCCTCCCGACTCTCGCCCCCGTCTTCCCCCCCGTCTCTCCCCCCTGACTCTCCCCTCCCGACTCTCCCCCCCCCGACACTCCCCTCCCGACTCTCCCCCACCGACTCTCCGCCACCGACTCTCCCCCCCCGTCTCTCCCCCCCGACTCTCCCCTCCCGACTCTCCCCCCCCGACTCTCTCCCCCGCCGACTCTCCCCCCCACCGACTCTTCCCCCCCCCCTCCCCCCGACTCTCGCCCCGGCTCTCCCTGCCGACTCCCCCCCATGACTCTCCCCTCAAACTCTCTCCCCCCCGACTCCCCCACAGCTCTCTCCCCCTGACTCTCCCCCCCAACTCTCCTCCCTGACTCTAGCCCCGAATCTCCCCCCCGAATCTCCCCCCCGACTCTCTCCCTGACTCTCTCCCTGACTCTCTCCGCGACTCTCCCCTCCCGACTCTCCCCCCCGACTCTCCCCGTCAACTCTCCACCCCCCCGCCTCTCCCCCACCGACTGCCCCACGACTCCTGCCCCCGACTCCCCCTGACTCTCCCCCCGACTAACCCCAACTCTCTCTCTCCCCGACTCCCCCACGACTCTCTCTCCCCCTGACTCTCCCCCTGACTCTCTCTCTCCCTGACTCACCCCGACTCTCTCTCTCCCCGACTCCGCCCAACTCTCTCTCCCCCCGACTCTCCCCCCGACTCTCCCCCCGACTCTCCCCAACTCTCTCTCTCCCCAATTCCCCCTGACTCCCCCCAACTCACTCTCTTCCCGACTCCCCATGACTCTCTCTCCCCCCGACTCTCCCCCCCACTTTCCCCCCCGACTCTCCCCCCAATTCGCCACACCCCGCCTCTCCCCCCGAATCTCCCCGCAATTCTCCACACCCCGCCTCTCCACCACCAACTCCCCCGACTCCCCCTCGACTCTCCCCCCAACCCCCCTGAATCCCCCCCGACTCCCCCCGACTCACCATTGACTCCCTCCTCGGCTCTCTCCGACTCCCCCCAACTCTCTCTCTCCCCGACTTCCCCCGACAGTCTCTCTCCCCGACTGCCCCCGACTCTCTCTCCCCCGACTCTCCCCCCAACTCTCTCTCTCCCCGACTCCCCCCGACTCTCTCCCCCCGACTCTCCCCCCGACTCCCCCAACTCACTCTCTCCCCGACTCTCTCCCCCTGACTCTCCCCCCGACTCTCTCCCCTAACTCTCTCCCCCGGCTCTCTCCCCCGACTCTCTCCGCCGACTCTCCCCGACACTCTCTTCACCCCCCGACTCTCCTCTCCGACTCTCTCTCCCCCCGACTCTCCCCCCGACTCTGCCCACCGACTCTCCCCCCGACTCTCCACCCCCTGCCTCTCCCCCACCGATTCCCCAGGACTCCCGCCCCCGTCTCCCCCTGGACTCTCCCCCCGACTCTCTCCCCCGACTCTCTCCCCCGACTCTCCCCCCCCGACTCTCCCTCCCCCCGACTCCCCCCCGACTCTCTCCCCCGACTCTATCCCCGACTCTCCCCCCCGACTCTCCCCCACCGACTCCTCCCGACTCCTGCCACCGATTCCCCATGGACTCTCCCCCTCGACTCTCCCCCCCGACTCCCCTCCGACTCCCCCCGACTCTCTCCCACGACTCTCCCCCCGACTCTCCCCAACTCTCTCTCTCCATGACTCTTTCTTGACGCACCCCGGCTCCCCCAACTCTCTCTCTCCCCGACTCCCCCCGACTCTCTCTCTCCCCAACTCCCCCCGACTCTCTCTCTCCCCTGACTCCCCCCAAATCTCTCTCTCCCCGACTCCCCCGACTCTCTCCCCGACTCCCCCCGACTCTCTCTCCCCTGACTCTCTCCCCGACTCCCCCTGACTCTCTCTCCTCCGACTCTCCTCCCGAACACCCCCCGACTGCCCCGAACTCTCTCTCTCCCCGACCCTCTCTTCACCCCCCCGACTCCCCCCGACTCTCTCCCCCGTCTCTCCCCCACCGACTCCCCCCCCCGACTTCCCGCAACTCTCTCTCTCCCCGACTCTCTCTTCACCCCACCGACTACGCCCGACTCTCCCTCCCCCCTACTCTCCCCCAGCTCTCTCTCCCCCCGACTTCCCCTCGACTCTCTCTTCACCCCCCGACTAACCCCAACTCTCACTTCACTCTCCCGACTCACACCCCACCGACTCCCCCCGTGATTCCCCTCTCTCCTCCCCGACTCTCCACCCGACTCTCTCTCTCCCTGACTCCCCCCGACTCTCTCTCTCCCCGACTCCCCCCAACTCTCTCTCTCCCCAACTCCCCCGCGACTCTCTCTCTCCCCAACTCCCCCTGACTCCCCCCAACTCTCTCTCTTCCCGACTCCCCCGCGACTCTCTCACCCGACTCTCCCCAACTCTCTCTCTCCCCAACTCCCCCTGACTCCCCCCAACTCTCTCTCTTCCCGACTCCCCCCTGACTCTCTCCCCCGACTTTCCCCCCCGACTCTCCCCCCCGACTCTCCCACTGACTCTCCCCCCGACTCTCCCCACGACATGCCCCCTGTTACTCTCCCCGCCGACTCTTTCTCCCCGACTCTCCCCCCCGACTTCCCCCCCCGACTCTCCCACCGACTCTCCCCGCCGACTCTCTCCCCTCCCGACTCTCCCCGCCGACTCTCTTCCCCCCCGACTCCCCCCCCGACTCTCTCCCCTCCCGACTCTCCCCGCCGACTCTCTTCCCCCCCGACTCCCCCCCCGACTCTCTCCCCTCCCGACTCTCCCCGCCGACTCTCTTCCCCCCCGACTCCCCCCCCGACTCTCTCCCCCCCCGACTCTCTCCCCTCCCGACTCTCCCCGCCGACTCTCTTCCCCCCCGACTCCCCCCCCGACTCTCTCCCCCCCCGACTCTCTCCCCGACTCTCTCCCCCCCCGACTCTCTCCCCCGCCGACTCACCCCCCCTCCCCCCTCCTCTCCCCCGGCTCTCCCTGGCGACTCCCCCGCATGACTCTCCCCTCAAACTCTCTCCCCCCCGACTCTCCCCACCGACTCACCCACAGCTTTCTCCCCCTGACTCCCCCCCCAACTCTCCCCCCCGACGCTATCCCCGACTCTTCCCCCCCGACTCTCCCCCCATACTCTCTCCCCGACTCTCCCCCGCGACTCTCCCACCCCGACTCTCCCACCCCGACTCTCCCCCCCGACTCTCCCCGCCGACTCTCTTCCCCCCCGACTCCCCCCCCGACTCTCTCCCCCCCCGACTCTCTCCCCGACTCTCTCCCCCCCCGACTCTCTCCCCCGCCGACTCACCCCCCCCTCCCCCCTCCTCTCCCCCGGCTCTCCCTGGCGACTCCCCCGCATGACTCTCCCCTCAAACTCTCTCCCCCCCGACTCTCCCCACCGACTCACCCACAGCTTTCTCCCCCTGACTCCCCCCCCAACTCTCCCCCCCGACGCTATCCCCGACTCTTCCCCCCCGACTCTCTCTCCCCCCATACTCTCTCCCCGACTCTCCCCCGCGACTCTCCCACCCCGACCCTCCCCCTCGACTCTCCCCCTCGACTCTATCTACCCCACCACTGTCTCTCGCCCCGACTCTCGCCCCCAACTCTGCCCCCCAACTCTCCACCCCCCAACTCTCCACACCCGCCTCTCCCCCCCCGACTCCCCCCCACGACTCCCCCCCGACTCTCCCCCGACTCGCCACTCCCTGACTCTCTCCCCCGAATCACCCCCGACTCCCCCCCAACTCTCCCCCAACTCTCTCTCTCTCCGACTCCCCCTGACTCTCTCTCCTCCTGACTCTCTCTCCCCACCGACTCTCCCACCGACTCTCACTCCCCCCGACTCCCCCCCGACTCTCTCCCCCGACTCTCCCCCCCCGACTCTCCCCCCCCGACTCCCCCCCGACTCTCTCCCCCGACTCTCCCCCCCCGACTCTCTCCCCCGACTCTCCCTCCCCCCGACTCCCCCCCGACTCTCTCCCCCGACTCTATCCCCGACTCTCCCCCCCGACTCTCCCCCACCCCTGCCCCCGATTCCCCATGGACTCCCCCCTCGACTCTCCCCCCCGACTCTCTCCCCCGACTCTCCCTCCCCCCGACTCCCCCCCGACTCTCTCCCCCGACTCTATCCCCGACTCTCCCCCACCGACTCCTCCCGACTCCTGCCCCCGATTCCCCATGGACTCTCCCCCTCGACTCTCCCCCCCGACTCCCCTCCGACTCCCCCCGACTCTCTCCCACGACTCTCCCCCCGACTCTCACCAACTCTCTCTCTCCATGACTCTTTCTTGACGCACCCCGGCTCCCCCAACTCTCTCTCTCCCTGAATCCCCCCGACTCTCTCTCTCCCCAACTCCCCCCGACTCTCTCTCTCCCCGACTACCTCCCAACTCTCTCCCTCCACGACTCCCCCCAACTCTCTCTCTCCCCGACTCCCCCCGACTCTCTCTCTCCCCAACTCCCCCCGACTCTCTCTCTCCCCGACTCCTCCCAACTCTCTCCCTCCACGACTCCCCCCAACTCTCTCTCTCCCCGACTCCTCCCTACTCTCTCTCCCCCCGACTCTCTCCCCCGACTCTCTCTCCCCCCGACTCCCCACAACTCTCTCTCCCCCCGACATTCTCCCCTGACTCCCCCCAAATCTCTCTCTCCCCGACTCCCCCGACTCTCTCCCCGACTCCCCCCGACTCTCTCTCCCCTGACTCTCTCCCCGACTCCCCCTGACTCTCTCTCCTCCGACTCTCCTCCCGAACCCCCCCCCGACTCCCCCGAACTCTCTCTCTCCCCGACCCTCTCTTCACCCCCCCGACTCCCCCCGACTCTCTCCCCCGTCTCTCCCCCACCGACTCCCCCCCCCGACTTCCCGCAACTCTCTCTCACCCCGACTCTCTCTTCACCCCACCGACTACGCCCGACTCTCCCTCCCCCCTACTCTCCCCCAGCTCTCTCTCCCCCCGACTTCCCCTCGACTCTCTCTTCACCCCCCAACTAACACCAACTCTCACTTCACTCTCCCGACTCACACCCCACCGACTCCCCCGTGATTCCCCTCTCTCCTCCCCGACTCTCCACCCGACTCTCTCTCTCCCCGACTCCCCCCCGACTCTTTCTCTCCCCGACTCCCCCAAACTCTCTCTCTCCCCAACTCCCCCTGACTCTCCCCAACTCTCTCTCTCCCCAACTCCCCCTGACTCCCCCCAACTCTCTCTCTTCCCGACTCCCCCGCGACTCTCTCACCCGACTCCCCCCAACTCTCTCTCTCCCCAACTCCCCCTGACTCCCCCCAACTCTCTCGCTTCCCGACTCCCCCCCGACTCTCTCCCCCAACTCTCCCCAACTCTCTCTCTCCCCAACTCCCCCTGACTCCCCCCAACTCTCTCTCTTCCCGACTCCCCCCTGACTCTCTCCCCCGACTTTCCCCCCCGACTCTCCCCCCCGACTCTCCCACTGACTCTCCCCCCGACTCTCCCCACGACATGCCCCCTGTTACTCTCCCCGCCGACTCTTTCTCCCCGACTCTCCCCCCCCGACTTCCCCCCCCGACTCTCCCACCGACTCTCCCCGCCGACTCTCTTCCCCCCCGACTCCCCCCCCCGACTCTCTTCCCCCCCGACTCCCCCCCCGACTCTCTCCCCCCCCCGACTCTCTCCCCCGCCGACTCCCCCCCCCTCCCCCCTCCTCGCCCCCCGGCTCTCCCCGCCGACTCCCCCCCCCTCCCCCCTCCTCGCCCCCCGGCTCTCCCTGGCGACTCCCCCCCCATGGCTCTCCCCTCAAACTCTCTCCCCCCCGACTCTCCCCACCGACTCACCCACAGCTTTCTCCCCCTGACTCCCCCCCCAACTCTCCCCCCCGACGCTATCCCCGACTCTTCCCCCCCGACTCTCCCCCCATACTCTCTCCCCGACTCTCCCCCGCGACTCTCCCACCCCGACTCTCCCACCCCGACTCTACCCCCCGACTCTCCCCGCCAACTCTCCACCCCCCGCCTCTCCCCCACCAACTGCCCCTCGACTCCCGCCCCCGACTCCCCCTGACTCTCCCCACGACTAACCCCAACTCTCTCTCTCCCCGACTCCCCCCCCGACTCTCTCTCCCCCCGACTCTCCCCCCGACTCTCCCCAACTCTCTCTCTTCCCGACTCCCCCACGACTCTCTCTCCCCCCGACTCTCCCCCCGACTCTCTCTCCCCCCGACTCTCTCCCCGACTCTCCCCAACTCTCTCTCTCCCCGACTCTCCCCCCGACTCTCTCTCCCCCCGACTCTCTCCCCGACTCTCCCCCCAACTCTCCCCCCGAATCGCCCCCCGACTCTCCACACCCTGCCTCTCCACCACCGACTCCCCCGACTCCCGCCCCCGACTCCCCCTCGACTCTCCCCCCAACCCCCCTGAATCCCCCCCGACTCCTCCCCGACTCTCCCCCGACTCTCCCCCCGACTCTCCCCCCCCTAAGTCTCCACCCCCGCCTCTCTCCCATCGATTGGCCCACCGACTCCCCCCCGACTCCCCCCAACTTTCTCTCTCCCTGACTCTCCCCGACACTCTCTCCCCCCGACTTTCCCCTGACTCTCTCTCCCCCGACTCTCTCTCCCCCGACTCACTCTCCCCCGACTCTCTCTCCCCCAACTCACTCTCCCCGACTCACTCTCCACCGACTCACTCTCCCCCCGACTCTCTCTCCCACCGACTCTCCCCCCGACTCACTCTCCCCCGACTCTCTCTCCCCCGACTCACTCTCCCCCGACTCACTCTCCCCCGACTCACTCTCCCCCCGACTCACTCTCTCCCTGACTCTCTCTCCCACCGACTCTACCCCCGACTCACTCTCCCCCGACTCACTCTCCCCCGACTCTCTCTCCCCCCGACTCTCTCTCCCCCGACTCACTCTCCCCCGACTCACTCTCCCCCCGACTCACTCTCCCGCCGACTCTCTCTCCAACCGACTCTACCCCCGACTCACTCGCCCCCGACTCTCTCTCCCCCGACTCTCTCTCCCCCGACTCACTCTCCCCCCGACTCTCTCGCCCCCCGACTCTCTCTCCCCCGACTCACTCTCCCCCCGACTCTCTCTCCCCCCGACTCTCTCTCCCCCGACTCACTCTCCCCCCGACTCTCTCGCCCCCCGACTCTCTCTCCCCCGACTCACTCTTCCCCGACTCTCTCGCCCCCGACTCTCCCCCAACGCGCTTTCCCCCCGACACTTTCTTCACGCCCCGACTCATCCCCCACTGACTCCCCCCCCGACTCTCCCCCAGCCCGACTCTCCACCCCCAGAACACCCCAACTCTCCCCGCCGACTCTCCCCCCGACTCCCCCCAACTCTCTCTCTCCCTGACTCTCTCTTCACCCCCCCGACTCCCCCGACTCTCTCTCCCCCCGACTCCCTCCACCGACTCTCCCCCTACTCTCCTCCATCGACCCTCCCCCTCGACTCTCCCCCCCGACTCTTCAGACCCTGACTCGCACCCCCCGACATCCCCCCGACATCCCCCCGACTCCCCCCCGACTCTCTCTTCTCTCCCCCAATTTACCCCACACCGATTCCCCTCCCCGCCGCGACTCTCCCCCCCAGACCCCCCTGACGCTCACTCCCCAACCCCCCCGACTCTCCCCGCCGACTATCCCCCCGACTCTATCTACCCCACCACCGTCTCTCGCCCCGACTCTCGCCCCGACTCTCGCCCCCGACACTTCCCCCCCCAACTCCCCACACAGATTCCCCCCATCCCCGACACCCCTCCTGACTCTCTCCCCCCGACTCTTTCTTCACTCCCCCGACTCACGCCCCACCGACTCCCCCATCGACTACCCTCCCCCGTCTCTGCCCCCTCCCGACTCTCCAGACCCCGACTCACCCCCCCGACTCCCCCCTGACACTCCCCACTGACTCTCCCCCCCCGACATCCCCCCGACTCTCTACCCCCGACTCTTTCTTCACCCCCCGACTCACGCCCCACCGTCTCCCCCCACGATTCCCCCCGACTCACCCCCTGACTCCCCCCAACTCTCTCTCTCCCCAACTCACTCTTCACCCCCGCGACTGTCCCCCAACTCTCGCTCCCCCCGACTCCCCCCGACTCTCACTTCACTCCCCCTACTCACCCGCCACCGACTCCCCCCGTGATTACCCTCTCTCTCCGCCCGACTCCCCTCCGACTCTCACCCCCCCAACCCCCCAACTCCCCCCACCGACTCTCTCCCCCCCGACTCTCTCTTCACCCCCGGACTCACCCCTCCCCGACTCCCCCCGACTCTCGCCCCCGACTCCACCCTTGACTCTCTCTCCCCCCGACTCTCCCCCTCCAACACTCCCCCCTGACTCTCCCCAACTCTCTCTTTCCTTGCCTATCTCTTCACGCTTCCCGACTCCCCCAAACTCTTTCCCTCCCCGACTCTCGCTCCCCCGACTCTCCCCCTGACTCTCTCTTCACTCCCCTGACTTACACCCCACCGACTCCCGCTCGATTCCCCTCTCTCCCCCCCGATTCCCCCCTGCCTCTCCCCCCGCCCCGACTCGCCACCCGACTCTCCCCCCCAGATGCCCCCGACTCTCACCCCCTAACCCCCCCGACTCTCCCCGCCGACTATCTCCCCCGACTCTATCTACCCCCCCGACTCTCACCCTGACTCTCACCGCCAATTCTGCCCCCCAACTCTCCACCTCCGCCTCTCCCCCACCGACTGCCCCCCCCGACTCCCCCCCCGACTCCCCCCCCCGACTCCCCCCCGACTCCCCCCCCGACTCTTCCCCGACTCTCCCCCCCGACTCTCCCCCCGACTCTCCCCCCGACTCTCTCCCCCACTGACTCCCCCCGACTCTGTCTCCCCCCGACCACCACCCGACTCTCCCCCCCGACTGTCCCCCCCGACTCTACCGCCCGTCTCTCCCCCGTTTCTCCCCCCCATCTCTCTCTCCCTCGACTCACCCCCCGACTCCCCAACGATTCCCCCCGACTCTCTCTCCGCCCGACTCTCCCCACGACTCTCTCCCCCACGTCTCTCTCCCCCCCGACTCGCCCCCCCCACGACTCTCTGCCCCCCGACTCTCCCCTCAACTCTTTCCCCCGACTCTCCCCTCAACTCTTTCCCCCGACTCTCCCCGGACTCTCCTCCCGGATCTCCCCCCCCGACTCCCTGCCCGACTCCCCACCGACTCTCCCCCCCCGACTCTCCCCCACCGACACCCCCCCGACTCTCCCCCCCGACTCTCCCCCCCCAACTCCCCCCACCGACTCTCTCCCCCGACTCTCTCTTCACTCCCCCGACTCACCCCCCACCGACTCCCCCCCGATTCCCCATGACTTCACCCTTGACTCTCTCTCCCCCCGACTCTCCCCCTCCAACTCTCCCCCCTGACTCTCCCCAACTCTCTCTCTCCACGACTCCCCCCAACTCTCTCTCTCCCCGACTCCCCCTGACTCTCTCTCCCCCTGACTCTCTCTCCCCCCCGACTCTCTCTCCCCGACTCTCCCCCCCGACTCCCACCCGACTCCCACCCCAACTCGCCCCAACTCTCACTCTCCCCAACTCTCTCTTCAGCCCCATCGACTCCCGCCGACTCTCTCTCCCCCCCGACTCTCTCTCCCCCAACTCCCGCCGACTCACTCTCCCCCCAACTCTCCCCCCGACTCTCCCCCCCCGACTCTCTCTCCCCACCGACTCTCCCTCCCCCCCAACTCTCTCTCCCCCAACTCCCCCCGACTCACTCTCCCCCCGACTCTCCCCCCGACTCTCTCTCCCCCCCGACTCTCTCCCCCGACTCTCCCCCCGACTCCCTCCCCCGACTCCCCCCAACACTCTCTCTCTCTCCCCGACTCCCCCCCGACTCCCCCCCCGACTCTCCCCGCGACTCCACCCCCCCGACTCCCCCCAACTCTCTCTCTCCCCAACTCACTCTTCACCCCCGCGACTGTCCCCCAACTCTCGCTACCCCCGACTCCCCCCCGACTCTCACTTCACTCCCCCAACTCGCTCCTCCACCGACTACCCCCCACGATTACCCTCTCTCTCCCCCCGACTATCCCCCCCCCACCACCCCGACTCTCCCCGCCGACTCTCCCCCCCCCGACTCTATCTCCCCCCCGACTCTCTCTCCCCCCGACTCCCCCCGACTCTCTCTCCCCCCAACTCCCTCCACTGACTCTCTCCCCCCGACTCTCTCTCCCCCCAACTCCCTCCACTGACTCTCTCCCCCCGACTCTCTCTTCACTCCCCCCGACTCACCCCCCACCGACTCCCCCCACGATTCCCCCCGACTCTCTCTCCCCCCGACTCTCTCTCCCCCCAACTCCCCCCACCGACTCTCTCCCCCGACTCTCTCTTCACTCCCCCCGACTCACCCCCCACCGACTCCCCCCACGATTCCCCCCGACTCCCCCTGACTCTCTCTCCCCCCGACTCCCCCCGACTCTCTCTCCCCCCGACTCTCCCCCCCGACTCTCTCTCCCCCCAACTCCCCCCACTGACTCTCTCCCCCGACTCTCTCTTCACTCCCCCCGACTCACCCCCCACCGACTCCCCCCACGATTCCCCCCGACTTCACCCTTGACTCTCTCTCCCCCGACTCTCCCCCTCCAACTCTCCCCCCTGACTCTCCCCAACTCTCTCTCTCCATGAGTATCTCTTCATGCTTCCTGACTCCCCCCAACTTTCTCTCCCCAACTCTCTCTTCACCCCCTCGACTCCCCCCAATTCTCTCTCCCCCCCGACACCCCCCAACTCTCCCCGAACTCTCTCTCCCCCCGACTCTCCCCCTGACTCTCTCTTCACCGCCCAACCCCCCCCGACTCTCCCCGCCGACTATCTCCCCCGACGCTATCTACCCCCCCCGACTCTTGCCCTGACTCTCCCCCACCAACTCCCCCCGACTCTGTCTCCCCCCAACTCCCCCCGACCCCCCCCGACTCTCCCCCCCGTCTCTTCCCCCCAACTCTCTCTCCCTCGACTCACCCCCCAACTCTCCACCGACTCCCCCCGACTCTCTCTCCCCCCGACTCTCTCCCCCCCGACTCTCTCCCGCCCCGACTCTCCCCCCCGACTCTCTCCCGCCCCTGACTCTCCCCCCTGACTTTCTCCCGCCCCTGACTCTCCCCCCCGACTCTCCCCCCCGACTCTCTCCCGCCCCTGACTCTCCCCCCCGACTCTCCCCTCCGTCTCTCTCCCCACCGACTCACCCCCGCGACTGTCCCCCAACTCTCGTTCCCCCCAACTCCACACCCGACTCTCACTTCACTCCCCCGACTCACCCGCCACCGACTCCCCCCGCGATTACCCTCTCTCTCCCCCCGACTCCCCCCCGACTCTCTCCCCCGACTCTCCCCCACCGACTCCCCCCAGCCGACTCCCCGCAACTCTCTCTCTCCGACTCTCTCTTCACCCCCGCGACTCTCCCCCAACTCG
Source organism: Pristiophorus japonicus (assembly GCF_044704955.1). Lineage (NCBI taxonomy): Eukaryota > Metazoa > Chordata > Chondrichthyes > Pristiophoridae > Pristiophorus > Pristiophorus japonicus. Next base: position 809,630 of record NW_027251821.1, on the reverse strand, counting down.
CTCCCCCCCGACTCCCCCCCCGACTCCCCCCCCCGACTCACCCCCCGACTCTCCCCCCCCAACTCTCCCCTCCCGACTCTCCACCCCCCGACATCCCCGACTCTCCCCCCCGGACTCTATCTCCCCCCGACTCGCTCCCCCCCCCGACTCACCCCCCGACTCTCCCCCCCCCCGACTCTCCCCTCCCGACTCTCCCCCCCCCCCCCAGACACCCCCGACTCTCCCCCCCGGACTCTCTCCCCCCTGACTCTCTCCCCTCACGACTCTCCCCACCCCCGACTCTGCCCCCCGACTCTCCCCTCCCCCCGACTCTTCCCCCCGGCTCTCCCCCCCGGCTCTCCCCCCCCGTCTCTCTCCCCCCCGACTCACCCCCTGACTGTCCCCCGACTCTATCTCTCCCCGACTCTCCCCAGACTCTCCTCCCAAATCTCCCCACCCCCGACTCCCTGCCCGACGCCCCCCCGACTCTCCTCCCCCGACTCTCCTCCCCCGACTCTCCCTCACCGACACCCCCCCGACTCACCCCCCCGACTCCCCCCCAACTCCCCCCACCGACTCTCTCTCCCCCCGACTCTCTCTCCCCCCCGACTCTCTCCCCGACTCTCCCCCCAACTCCCCCCAACTCGCTCTCTCACCAACTCCCCCCCAGACCCTCCCTCGACTCTCCCCTCCGTCTCTTCCCCCCGACTCTCTCTCCCCCCGACTCTCCCCCTCCCGACTCTCTCCTCCCGACTCTCCCCCTCCCGACTCTCTCCCGCCCCTGACTCTGCCCCCCCAACTCTCCACCCCGTCTCTCTCCCCCCCGACTCACCCCCTGGCTAACCCCAACTCTCTCTCTCCCCAACTCACTCTTCACCCCCGCGACTGTCCCCCAACTCTCGTTCCCCCCGACTCCCCCCCGACTCTCACTTCACTCACCCGACTCACCCGCCACCAACTCCCCCCGCGATTACCCTCTCTCTCTCCCTTGACTCACCCCCTGACTCCCCCGCCGACTCGCCCCCTGACTCTCCCCCCACCGAATCTCTCCCCCCGAAACCCCAGCCCCGACTCACCCCCCGACTCCCCCCCGCCAACTCTCCACCCCTCATCTCTCCCCCCCGACTCACCCCCCTGGACTCTCTCCCCCCGACTCTCTCTTCCCTCCCCCAACTCCCCCCCAACTCCCTCCCCCCCCGACTCTCTCTTCACTCCCCCGACTCACCCCCCTCCGACTCCCCCCCGATTCCCTCCGACTCTCCCCCCCGACTCACCCCCCCCAGACACTTCTCTCCCCGACTCTCCTCACCCGACTCTCTCTTCACTCCCCCGACTCACCCCCCACCGACTCTCCCCCCCAACTCTCCCCCCCCGACTCCCCCCAGACACTCTCCCCCAACACTCCTCCCCCCGACTCCTCCCCCGACTCCCCCCTCCGACTCTCCAGCCCCCGACACTCCCCCCCCCAACTCAGCCCCCAACTCTCCCCCACTGACTCCCCCCAGATACTCCCCCCGACTCTCCCCCCCGACACTCTCCCGCCCGACTCTATTTCTCCCCCCCGACTCTCCCCCCCGACTTTACCCACCCGACTCTATCTTCCCCCCGCCCCCAGACTCTCCACCCCAGACTTTCCCCCCCGACACCACCCCGACTCCCCCCTGCCTCTTTCTTCCCCCCCCGACTCTCCCCCCCGCCCCCCCCTCGACTCACCCTCACCGACTTCCTGTCCAACCAATCCCGTCAGAATTTTATATGTTTCTATGAGATCCCCTCTCATTCTTCTCAATTCCGGTGAATATAATCCCAGTTGATCCAGTCTCTCTTCATATGTCAGTCCCGCCATCCCGGGAATCAGTCTGGTGAACCTTCGCTGCACTCCCTCAATAGCAAGAATGTCCTTCCTCAGATTAGGAGACCAAAACTGAACACAATATTCCAGGTGAGGCCTCACCAAGGCCCTGTACAACTGTAGTAAGACCTCCCTGCCCCTGTACTCAAATCCCCTCGCTATGAAGGCCAACATACCATTTGCCTTCTTCACCGCCTGCTGTACCTGCATGCCAACTTTCAATGACTGATGAACCATGACACCCAGGTCTTGTTGCACCTCCCCTTTTCCTAATCTGTCACCATTCAGATAATATTCTCCCTTCCTGTTTTTGCTCCAAAAGTGGATAACCTCACATTTATCCACATTATACTGCATCTGCCATGCAATTTCCCACTCACCTGACCTGTCCAAGTCACCCTGCAGCCTCTTATCATCCTCTTCGCAGCTCACACTGCCACCTAGCTTAGTGCCATCTGCAAAATTGGAGATATTACCCTCAATTCCTTTGTCCAAAATATTGATGTATATTGTAAATAGCTGGGGTCCCAGCACTGAGCCCTGCGGCACTCCACTAGTCACTGCCTGCCATTCTGAAAAGGACCCGTTTATCCTGACTCTTTGCTTCCTGTCTGCCAACCAGTTCTCTATCCACGTCAGTACATTACCCCAATACCATGTGCTTTAATTTTGCACACCAATCTCTTGTGTGGGACCTTGTCAAAAACCTTTAGAAAGCTCAAATACACCGCATCCACTGGTTCTCCCTTGTCCACTCTACTAGTTACATCCTCAAAAAATTCTAGAAGATTTGTCAAGCATGATTTCCCTTTCATAAATCCATGCTGACTTGGATCGATCCTATCACTGCTTTCCAAAAATGCGCTGCTATTTCATCTTTAATAATTGATTCCAACATTTTCCCCACTACTGATATCAGGCTAACCGGTCTATAATTCCCTGTTTTCTCTCTTCCCTCCTTTTTTAAAAAGTGATGTTACATTAGCAACCCTCCAGTCCATAGGAACTGATCCAGAGTCTATAGAATGTTGGAAAATTACCACCAATGCGTCCACTATTTCTAGGGCTCACTTCCTTAAGTACTCTGGGATTCAGACTATCAAGCCCTGGGGATTTATCGGCCTTCAATCCCATCAATTTCCCTAACACAATTTCCTGACTAATAAGGATTTCCTTCAGTTCCTCCTTCTCGCTAGACTCTCAGTCCCCTCGTATTTCCGGAAGGTTATTTGTATTTTCCTTCGTGAAGATAGAACCAAAGTATTTGTTCAATTGGTCTGCCATTTCTTTGTTCCCCATTATAAATTCACTTGATCCTGACTGCAATGGACCTACATTTGTCTTCACGAATCGTTTTCTCTTCACATATCTATATAAGTTTTTGCAGTCAGTTTTTATGTTCCCTGCAAGCTTCCTCTCATACACTATTTTCCCCCTCCTAATTATACCCTTGTCCTCCTCTGCTGAAGTCTAAATTTCTCCCAGTCCTCAGGTATGTTGCTTTTTCTGGCCAATTTATATGCATCTTCCTTGGATTTAACACTATCCCTAATTTCCCTTGTTTGCCATGGTTGAGCCAAGTTACCCGTTTTGTTTTTACACCAGACAGGAATGTACAATTGTTGAAGTTCATCCATGTGAAATTTAAATGTCTGCCATTGCCTATCCACCGTCAATCCTTTAAGTATCATTCGCCAGTCTATTCTAGCCAATTCACATCTCATACCATTGAAGTTACCTTTCCTTAAGTTCAGGCTCCTAGTCTCTGAATTAACTGTGTCACTCTCCATCTTAATAAAGAATATTATGGTCACTCTTTCCCAAGGGGCCTCGCACAACAAGATTGCCAATTAATCCTCTCTCATTACACAAGACCAAATCTAGGATGGCCAGCCCTCTAGTTGGTTCCTCGACATATTGGTCGAGAAAACCATCCCTTATACCCTCCAGGAAATCCTCCTCCACCGTATTGTTATCAGTTTTGATTAGACCAATCGATATGTGGATTAAAGTCGCATTTGATAACTGCTGTTCCTTTATTGCACGTATCCCTAATTTCCTGTTTGATGCCATCCCCAACTTTACTACATAACATAAGAACATAAGTAGACCATCTAGCCCCTCGAGCCTGCCCCGCCATTCAACAAGATCATGGCTGATCTGGCCGTGGACTCAGCTCCACTTACCCGCCCGCTCCCCGTAACCCTTAATTCCCTTATTGGTTAAAAATCTATCTATCTGTGATTTGAATACATTCAATGAGCTAGCCTCAACTGCTTCCTTGGGCAGAGAATTCCACAGATTCACAACCCTCTGGGAGAAGAAATTCCTTCTCAACTCGGTTTTAAATTGGCTCCCCCGTATTTTGAGGCTGTGCCCCCTAGTTCTAGTCTCCCCGACCAGTGGAAACAACCTCTCTGCCTCTATCTTGTCTATCCCTTTCACTATTTTAAATGTTTCTATAAGATCACCCCTCATCCTTCTGAACTCCAACGAGTAAAGACCCAGTCTACTCAATCTATCATCATAAGGTAACCCTCTCATCTCCGGAATCAGCCTAGTGAATCGTCTCTGTACACCCTCCAAAGCTAGTATATCCTTCCTTAAGTAAGGTGACCAAAACTGCACGCAGTACTCCAGGTGCGGCCTTACCAATACCCTATACAGTTGCAGAAGGACCTCCCTGCTTTTGTACTCCATCCCTCTTGCAATGAAGGCCAACACTCCATTCGCCTTCCTGATTACCTGCTGCACCTGCAAACTAACTTTTTGGGATTCATATGGCCACACTAGTCTGATTGTGCCTGATCTCATAAACTAAGCAGAGTCAGGCCTGGTTAGTACTTGGTATGGGAGACCACCTGGGAATACCAGGTGCAGTAGGTGCTCTCATGGCTTTCCGCGAGAGGTGGGCACTGGAGGGACTAGAGTGCATCATCACGCCCGGCAACCAAATTTTACTCTAAAAGAGTTTCATGCACAAGGACCCCCAGGTCCCTCTGCACTTTGTTGTAATTTCTCCCCATTCAAATAATATTCCTTTTGACTTTTTTTTTCCAAGGTGGATGACCTCACATTTTCCGACATTGTAATCTGCCAAACCTTAGCCCATTCGCTTAACCTATCTAAATCTCTTTGCAGCCTCTCTGTGTCCTCTACACAACCCGCTTTCCCACTAATCATTGTGTTATCTGCAAATTTTGTTGCACTACACTCTGTCCCCTCTTCCAGGTCATCTATGTATATTGTAAACAGTTGTGGTCCCAGCATCGATCCCTGTGGCACACCACTAACCACCAATTTCCAACCCGAAAAGGACCTGAAAAGGACCCATTACTACTACTGTTTGGTGGTCTGTACACAACTCCCACGAGCGTTTTCTGCCCTTTGGTGTTCCGCAGCTCCACCCATTCAAATTCTACATCATCCAAGCTAATGTCCTTCCTTACTATTGCGTTAATTTCCTCTTTAACCACCAGCGCTACCCCACTTCCTTTTTCCTTTGTCTATCCTTCCTGAATATTGAATACCCCTGGATGTTGAGTTCCCAGTCTTGGTCACCTTGGAGACATGTCTCCGTGATGCCAATTACATCATATCCGTTAACAGCTATCCCCACAGTTAATTCAGCCACCTTATTATGAATGCTCCTCGCATTGAGGCACAGAGCCTTCAGGCTTGTTTTTTTAACACTCTTTGTCCTTTTAGAGTTCTGTTGTTATGTGACCCTTTTTGATTTCTGCCCTTGGGTTTCTCTGCCCTCCACTTTTACTTTTCTCCTTCCTATCTTTTGCTTCTGCCCCCATTTTATTCCCCTCTGTCTCCCTGCATAGGTTCCCATCCTCCTGCCATATTAGTTTAACCCCTCCCCAACAGCACTGGCAAACACTCCCCCTCGGACATTGGTTCCGGTCCTGCCCAGGTGCAGACCGTCCAGTTTGTACTGGTCCCACTTCCCCCAGAACCGGTTCCAATGTCCCAGGAATTTGAATCCCTCCCTTCTGCGCCACTCCTCAAGCCACGTATTCTTCTGAGCTATCCTGCGGTTCCTACTCTGACTAGCACATGGCACTGGTAGCAATCCTGAGATTATTACCTTTGAGTTCTACTTTTTAATTTAACTCCTAGCTCCTTAAATTCATCTTGTGGGATCTCATCCCTTTTTTTACCTATATCATTGATACCAATGTGCACCACGACAACTGGCTGTTACCCTCCCCCTTCAAAATGCCCTGCACCCGTTCCGAGACATCCTTTACCCTTGCACCAGGGAGGCAACATACCATCCTGGAGTCTCGATTGTGGCTGCAGAAACGTCTATCATTCCCCTTACAATAGAGTCCCCTATCACTATCGCTCTCCCACTCTTTTTCCTGCCCTCCTGTGCAGCAGAGCCACCCATGGTGCCATGAACCTGGCTGCTGCTGTCCTCCCCTGATGAGCCATCTCCCCCAACAGTACCCAAGGCGGTGTATCTGTTTTGGAGGGAGATACCTGCATGGGACCCCTGCACTTCCTTCCTTCCACTGCTCTTCCTGCTGGTCACCCATTCCCGATCTGACTGAGTAACCTTTATCTGCGATCAGACCAACTCATTAAACGTGCTATTCACGACATCCTCAGCATCAAGATAGGTCTCATTCTGCACTACTTCACTTTATGTTACCAATCTCACAGGGCATTCATACTCCACAGGCTCCGTGTTGTTATGGAGCCACAAAGGCTTTGTGTTGTCACTGACTGTGGGGTGTGAATCGAATGGGATGCATCACAGTGACTGAAGCAAAGCGGAGTGAGAGCCAATGCTCCAGGACACTGGGGAAAACTCCCCTGCTCTTCTTCTGAATCGTGCCACGGGATCTTTTACATCCTGAGAGAGCAAACGGACCTCGGTTTAATGTGTCATCTGAAAGACGGCACCTCCGACAGTGCAGCGCTCCCTCAGCACTGCAGTGGCGTGTCAGTCTGGATTTTGTGTTGAAGTCCCTGGAGTGGGACTTGAACCCACGATTGGGACCCACACCACTTTGTTTGTGTGTCAGATCAGGCTCTGAGTAACATACTGGAAGCCGGGAAAAGGAAATGTGGCCTTGAATTTCCACACCATTCTCGGTGTGATTAATAGAATCAGACAGCACTGAAGCAGGCCATTCGGCCCATCGTTCCCATCTCCGCTCTTTGAAAGGGCTTTCCAATTAGTCCCACTCCCCGCTCTTTCCCCACAGCCCGGCAAGTTTTCCTTTTCCAGTATTTATCCAATTCCCGGTTTGAAAGTTACTATTGAATCGTCTCCCACTGCCCTTTCAGGCAGCGTGTTCCCGATCACAACAACTCGCTGCGTAAAATAATTTCTCCTTATCCTCCCTCTGGTTCTTCTGCCTATTTTCTTCAGTCAATGTCCTCTGGTTACTGACGCTCCTGGCAGTGGAACCAGTTTCTCCTTATTGACACTATCGTAGAATCAGAGAATCACAGAAATTTACAGCACGGAATGAGGCCATTCGGCCCATCGTGTCCACACCGGCCGACCAAGAGGGGACCTCAGAAATGTTTAAAATTCTGACGGGTTTAGACAGGTTAGATGCAGGAAGAATGTTCCCAATGTTGGGGAAGTCCAGAACCAGGGGTCACAGTCTAAGGATAAGGGGTAAGCCATTTAGGACCGAGATGAGGAGAAACTTCTTCACCCAGAGAGTGGTGAACCTGTGGAATTCTCTACCACAGAAAGTTGTTAGGCCAATTCACTAAATATATTCAAAAGGGAGTTAGATGAAGTCCTTACTACTAGGGGGATCAAGGGGTATGGCGAGAAAGCAGGAAGGGGGTACTGAAGTTGCATGTTCAGCCATGAACTCATTGAATGGCGGTGCAGGCTAGAAGGGCTGAATGGCCTGCTCCTGCACCTATTTTCTATGTTTCTATGTTTCTATGTTAATTCTGGGGTGGGAGCAGGACTTCCACGCTGGGGGCTAAAATTCCCGGCCCCAGAAGGTTACCGCCCCCAAGATGGGAGCCTGTGCGGTGAGGCAGAGGGAAGATGAGGGGAGACGGGGGCGGGGGATGGAGGGGAGAGTGGTAGAGGTGGGGGGGCAGAGAAACCCAGGGCGGGGGACAGGAGGGGCCACATTGCAGCGGAGGTCTGGGGGGGCGAAGTGTGTTGGAGGGGCGGGCCTGGGGGCTCTGTGCCTCGGTGCGGGGAGTGTTCAGAGTGGGGTGGACGGGTTGACTGCGCCGATGGCGGTTGGTGGATGTGGTGTGGTTGGTGTCGCGGGGGTGTGGCTCCGGGGTGGCCGGGGCTGGGGGCTCGACATCCGGGAGTGTTCGGCATTTGGGAAGGATTCTGATGGGACATGGCGGGTTGGGTGAGGGGGGAGTGTTCCCGGTGTTGGGTGGGTCCGGAGCCGGGGGGTGGGGGGGGCCACAGTCTTGGATGGGGGGTGGGCTGTTTGGGGTTGGGATGGGGAGAGACTTCTTCACTCGGGGAGTTGTTGGCCTTTGGGGTTCCCTGCCGCGGAGAGTTGTTGATGCCAGTTCATTAGATGTGTTCGGGAGGGAGTTGGATGTGGTTCTTGCGGTTGGGGGGGTCGGGGGGTGTGGAGGAGGCGTGGGGGGGGGGACTGCTGGGGTGGGTGATCAGCTATGATCTTGTTGAATGGTGGTGCAGGCTCGAAGGACCGAATGGCCTACTCCTGCACCTATTTTCTATGTTTCTATTGTCAAATTTGTAAATATTATCCAATATGGAGCACATCACTCCTCCCTTTGTGTAACTTACGGCATTAGTAACAACAGCTTCCCACATTAGTATGTTGTATACATTTCTCATTCTGGCAAGGTTTAATTGATATTACACACGTGTTATACACGTCTGGAATTCACATTCACTCAGCAGTGTGCTGCCCACACTCTGGGCACATGCCCATTGATTATTCCCTTGCTTACACATACTTAAATCTATATCCTTAGTGCTCTGGTTTATCGTTATAGCATGTCTGGGCGGCTTGGCAAGTCATATCCATGTCCCTTGATGTACTTTCCCTGTGTGGTGCACCTTATACAGAGAATAGGATGCTGCTAGTTACTTGGGAATATGCATAAGTATTCCTAGCTAGTCTCCTCCACCTTTCCTGCATCTGTCACTAACCCCATTTACTATAGTGCAGCCTGCTTGTGGGTCCAATCCTTTAACATCTCATCTGTTATCCAATCCAGTACTTGGTGCATCTGTATTTATATGACATTTAGCTGTATGTTAGCCAGCAACCATGTGGTTAACGTAGCACAAGCAGTTCCCACAAGTTGGGCTTCTGATATATTTCCTACTCGAGCATTAATCTGATTTCTCATGTCCTGCACTGGCCCTATTAAGGTTGCTGCATCCACTATTATCTGTGAGCCTTCCTTTCCTGTCTAGCCTATTGCCTCACTGTCCTTATATCCCTGTGCTATTATCTTCCTCATTGACCTTTTTAACATTAGTAGCTGTTCCTCGATCTCGCTTATATCTATTGTATTAACTGTTGCTACTCCTGCCGCGTATCCCGCTCCTACCATCTCTATCACCCCTCGCCTTCGTCGTCTCTCGTTTACCTCCTTAAACTGCATGCGATACCATTGTTGTTTTAGAAGGTGGCAGTATAATTCCTTACTTGCAGTATGACACTATTTAGGTCATTCTATCTGGCCAATATTCAAAATGACTCTAACCGCAATATATCCTGGTACCAGGATCACCTTCTCAGTGCTTCAAGTCTCAGCCCCTGACCATTCAGTTTGACCTGTGCATCGTTACAAGTGACTGGCTTCCCCGTGGTGGTGGGCATCATTGTGGGGGGCCCGAGGTGGGTTCCCCACATTTACTTTCATGGTCTTTACTGACGGGGCCACAACTTACAAACTCCCAAGGTCCGGCCCCTTTACATGTATTGTCATTGCTTCCAGACTCTGCTTCTCTCCTTGTTTTTCCGGGATGGCGCTTTCCTCCGTCGTGCAAGATATGGTAACCTTAGTATCATTATCGGTGTGAGCGATCTCCCACTCCCACTCACTCGGTGCTTTGACCCAGATCTTCAGTTCCTTTCCCGTCCATTCTATCTGTATCGAGCTACCTTCCCCCACACTTGTCCTGACGCGGTTCCGTTATATTCATCCTGCGCTGTCTCCCATTCTATGTTTGTTACATTTAAACACAGCAGTTGCACTCCTGGTCCTGCTGGGACGTATCCGGTATTACCCGTACAGTCAGTCTGGACTCCTGATACTGACAGTCCGTGGCTATTCCCTTTGACTCGGTTAACTATTATGGTCCCAGTGGTCAGGATTGTGTAAAATACAATGGTAACACAGGCGGCCCACGCAGTTAGTTGTACGCTTTTAGCTGGGACCAGTGTTTCCACTTTGGTCATTCTTTTGTTTCGATCATGGCACAGGTTTCTCGGGTTACAATCACTGGGTATGGTCCTATCCAGCGTGGCTTCAATCCGGCCTGTTTGGTGTAATTTTCATCATTACCCTATCTCCTACTTGTGGTATTTGTGCCTTTAACTCCTGATGCTCTACCTCCCAGTCTCTTATTTGTTGGCGATCCAACACTTCCCCCTTAAGCTCGTGCAACTGAGCTAAGTCCTGCACAAACCTCCTTAACCTGCACTTAGCCTCTACCTTGTCTGGGGTACTTAAGATAACATCCTCGGGTAATGTCATGGCTCTCCCGGTCATTAGCTCAACTGGCGTCAGTCCGCTAGTCCGAGCTGCAGTTGTTCGTATTCTCATCGGAATGGTGGGTAACACAACTGACCAATGTTTTCCTGTTTCTAAAATGGCCTTTGTTATGCTGTTCTTCAACGTCCTATTCATCCTTTCCACCATTCCTGAACTTTGAGGGTGGTAAGGGATGTGGTATTTTTGTTTAATTGCTAGTAGTGGACCTGTCTGTTTTATTACCTTCCCGGTGAAGTGCGTGCCTTGGTCTGAGTCTATTTGTAAGGGCACTCCCCATCTTGGGATTAACTAGCCGCTAAGATCCTGGCTACGGTATCCGTGGTACAATTTCTGCATGGGTCTGCTTCTACCCATCGAGTAAACTGGTCTACTATTACTCAACAGTAGATGTTTCCTCGTGAACTGGGGAATGGCCCGGTCAAATCCATTTGTAGCTTCTCCCACAGACCTTTTGGTCCCGGTTGGTGTCTTACTCGGTGCTTGGGGGATCGCCCTGATTCACACTGTGCACATATTACACACCTTTGGCAAAACACGGCTACTTCCCTTCCCATATTTGGCCCCCACCAACACCCACTGATCCTGTCTCTCCCGACATGAGCCCACCCGTGGTATTGTTCCATCAAGGTGAGACATATACTCTCAGGGGCGGCTGTTCTATCCTCGTACCTCCAGATCCCATCTTCCCCTTCTACTGCTCCAGACTTCTCCCAAACATCCTTCTCTTCCCTCACTACAGCTTGTTGTCCGGCTTTTATACTCGTGCTGCCTGTTTCTTCTCCCTTAGTTACAGCTCCTATCTCGGTTTCCACTAACTCTTCACAAATTATCTCCTTTACCATTGCATCGGCGTAGGCTGCCCTGCTGCACCTTGGTCTTAACTTTGATCACCGTGACTTCATCTGGTTCACCCACTACTGATCAGATCCTCAATAAAGTCTCCATTGTGGATCGGTGTGCCTGCTGTGGATTTAAAGCTTCATATGGTCATGTACTACCCCAAAGGCATATCACTATCAGTGTAGATATTCGCCCTTTGTCCTTTTGCTCATCTTAGGGTTCCTGTTAGTGCAGTTAATTCGACTACCTGAGCAGGGTATTCTCCTGAAATTCTTTCCCCTGCCAGTCACCTTCCTTCTCCATCTACTACCGTCCGAGGTTCACCGTCCACATATTTCCGAGAACCATCTACGTCGAGTTCCATTACATCCTTCCCAATTAATGGTTCCTCTGATATTCCATCCTTCTCATCTTCTTCCATTTCACTGACACTATCATGCTTGCTTCCTTCTTTAACCATAAACTCTGCCGGGTTCACTAAACTGTCCTTGTTGATGCTTATCCCCAGGTAGCAAAGCCGCCTCCCATTTCACCCGCCTGGCATTTGAGCTAGTTTTCATCCTACCCGATTGTAGCAGCTGTACAATAGCGTGTGTACTGTGGAGGACTATCTGTCCCACCATAGTGATAGGTTCCGAAGGTTGGATAGCCCATGCTGCACAATAGCGTGTGTACTGTGGAGGACTATCTGTCCCACCATAGTGATAGGTTCCGAAGCTTGGATAGCCCAAGCTGCACATCCTACCGTCTGAACACAACCATGTGCCCCTGTCATCACCGAGTCTTGCCTGGTTGAATAGTACGCTACGGGTCACATACGGTCCCCATGTAGTTGACACACTACCGCAGTGTAATATCCATTTTCACTGCTGCAAAAGATATGGAACGGTGCTTGCTGTCTGGCAGTCCCAGTGCGGGGGCTGTGGTTAATGTTGGTTTTATTTTTACAAAGGCTTCCTTCTCTGCTTCTCCCCACTGTACCTTACCCCCTGACCTTACATCCCCCTTGGTAAGATTCTGGAACACTTCCACACGTTGGGCATCGTCTTCCACTAAATTTCCACAATAATTAAACAGCCCTAATACCTTCCTCACTCCCCGAACCGCGATTGGGTGTGACATCTGCAGAATGGCAGTCTTCTGCTCGGGCGGAAGCTGTTTCTGTCCCTTGTTTATCAATGTCCCAGGTAGGTGACTTGCGGCTGTCCCACCTGAGCCTTTTTCAGGTTTAATTTTAACCCTGAGTCTCTTATTACCTCCAGTGTCCGAGCTAACACTCGGAGGTGATCTCGCTTTCCGACTGGCGCTATCAACAGATCGCCTACATATTGTAATATTGTGCTCGGGTATCCACTCGGTCAATACCTTCCACTATCTCGGCCATACATCGATGAAAGATAGTTGGGCTATTATGGAATCCCTGTGGCAACCGGGTCCATGTATACTGTTTCCCTTTTACCGTAAACACAAACTTATCCTGTGATTCCTCTGTCACCGGTATGGACCAGAACCCTTTCGCTATATCCAACACTGTAAATATGTCCTGATCCGGGCTAAGGTATTAAACATTGTATTGGGGTTTGACACTATTATACATTCACGAATAGCTACCTTATATAACTCAGTATAGTCTATGGTCAGCCTATAAGATCCGCCCGGTTTCTTCACGGGCCATGTGGGTGAGTTAGTATGGGATGTTGTGAGCCGTGTAATTCCATCCTGTTCTAGTTCCCCGACTATCTTCACATTCTCTGCTCAGCTTCCCGCCTCAGTGGGTACTGTCGGTGCGGCGCATGGGAGGGTCCTTCGACCACGACTGGCCCATACTGAACCATCCCGCATTCCTGCTTCTTAACTGTCCATGCGCTGGGGTCTAATTGTACCATTAGCTCCATGGCCCTTCGCTCATGGTTTCTATCCCGCAAATCACTCCCACCTGACTCCCTTTTGCCAAAATCCTTTCCTTGTAGTTCCTCCACCCGATCGTCCGGTCCATCATATTTATATGTGCCCCCAGCTGTTCCAATAGGTCTATTCCCAAAATACTCCCCTCGTCTCCCTCATACACCCAAATTTGGACTGCTAGTTCATAATCTGCATGTTCTAGCATCACGGTTTGACTCAACGCTGCCTCCATCTGTCCTCCTCTGACCCCTCTAATGCCTCTGGGTTAGGGGTAACGCATGGTCTGTTATTGAAATGGATGCCCCGGTGTCTGTTGGCCCCCTAACAGCACGTTCATATATATCCGGTTGTCCTCTCCCCTTCCCAGGCTGGCCAGGGCCGTTCCCCGTCACTTCATCATTTTCAGTAAGTCCGTCAATTCTTTGGCATTCACCTGCACAACCTGTCCCTGGCTGCCTGTCTGTTGGGAGGGTCTGGGGCACACCTAACTCTGTCCTCCTCCGCCCCGGGGGCCTTCCCCTTCTTTACCTCCTCCTCCAGCCCAACAATCTTCCCTTCAATGTCCTCTTTTCCCCCCTTTGAGTTACCTATTCCCCTCCTATTCGCACACTCTTTGGCCATGTGTCCCATAACAAACTCCAGCGTCTCGGGTTGGGTTCTGTCCAACCACACTGGCCACTTCATCAAAGGCACTAACCTTTCCTTTGGGCTGGGATTCTCTGACTTCATGGCCCAGGTGATAATTGCCCTCTAATTATTCCCCACAGGGAATCCCACATCTACGACCTTTGTAAGGTGGGGAGACATGCCATCCTTTATCATCTTCATAAAGCCTCCTATCAACCAGAGCAGGCATTGACGACGAGATCCAACACTGCCTCCAGTGCGCCAGTGCAGCCTTCGGCCTCCTGAGGAAAAGAGTGTTTGAAGATTAGTCCCTCAAAACTGTCACCAAGCTCATGGTCTGCCGGGCTGCAGTGATACCCGCCCTCCTGTATGGCTCAGATACATCGACCATGTACAGTAGACACCTCAAGTCGCTACAAGATCCTGCAAATCCCCTGGGAGGACAGACGTACCAACGTTAGCGTCCTCGACCAGGCCAACATCCCCAGCATTGAAGCACTGACCACACTCGATCAGCTCCGCTGGGCAGGCCACATAGTTCACATGCCAGACGCGAGACCACAAAGCAAGCGCTCTACTCAGAACTCGTCCACGGCAAACGAGCCAAAGGTGGGCAGAGGAAACGTTACAAGGACACCCTCAAAGCCTCCCTGATAAAGTGCAACATCCCCACTGACACTTGGGAGTCCCTGGCCAAAGAAACATAGAAACATAGAAACATAGAAAATAGGTGCCGGAGTAGGCCATTCGGCCCTTCGAGCCTGCACCACCATTCAATAAGATCATGGCTGATCATACACCTCAGTACCCCTTTCCTGCTTTCTCTCCATACCCCTCGATCCATTTAGCTGTAATGGCCATATCTAACTCCCTCTTGAATATATCCAATGAACTGGCATCAACCACTCGCTGTGGTAGGAAATTCCACAGGTTAACAACTCTCTGAGTGAAGAAGTTTCTCCTCATCTCAGTCCTAAATGGCCTACCCCTTATCCTTAGACTGTGACCCCTGGTTCTGGACTTCCCCAACATCGGGAACATTGTTCCTGCATCTAACCTGTCCAGTCCCGTCAGAATTTTATATGTTTCTATGAGATCCCCTCTCATCCTTCTAAACACCAGTGAATAAAGGCCCAGTCGATCCAGTCTCTCCTCATATGTCAGTCCTGCCATCCCGGGAATCAGTCTGGTGAACCTTCAATGCACTCTCTCAATAGCAAGAACGTCCTTCTTCAGATTAGGAGACCAAAACTGAACACAATATTCCAGGTGAGGCCTCACTAAGGCCCTGTACAACTGCAGTAAGACCTCCCTGCTCCGAAACTCAAATCCCCTCGCTATGAAGGCCAACATACCATTTGCCTTCTTAACCGCCTGCTGAACCTGCATGCCAACTTTCAATGACTGATGTACCATAACACCCAGGTCTCGTTGCACCTCCCCTTTTCCCAATCTGCCACCATTCAGATAATATTCTGCCTTCGTGTTTTTGCCCCCAAAGTGGATAACCTCACATTTATCCACATTATACTGCATCTGCCTTGCATTTGCCCACTCACCTAACCTGCCCAAATCATCCTGCAGCCTCTTAGTGTCCTCCTCACAGCTCACACCACCACCCAGTTTAGTGTCATCTGCAAACTTGGAGACGTTACACTCAATTCCTTCATCTAAATCATTAATGTATATTGTAAATAGCTGGGATCCCAGCATTGAGCCCTGCGGCACCCCATGAGCCACTGCCTGCCATTCTGAAAAGGACCCGTTAACCCCGATTCTCTGCTTCCTGTCTGCCAACCAGTTCTCTATCCACGTCAGTACATTACCCCCAATACCATGTGCTTTGATTTTGCACACCAATCTCTTGTGTGGGACCTTGTCAAAAGCTTTTTGAAAGTCCAAATACACCACATCCACTGGTTCTCCCTTGTCCACTCTGCTAATTACATCCTCAAAAAATTCAGAAGATTTGTCAAGCATGATTTCCCTTTCATAAATCCATGCTGACTTGGACCGATCCTGTCACTGCTTTCCAAATGCACTGCTATTTCATCTTTAATAATTGATTCCAACATTTTCCCCACTACTGATGTCAGGCTAACCGGTCTATAATTTCCTGTTTTCTCTCTCCTGCTTTTTAAAAAAGTGGTGTTACATTAGCTACCCTCCAGTCCATAGGAACTGATCCAGAGTCGATAGACTGATGGAAAATGATCACCAATGCATCCACTATTTCTAGGGCCACTTCCTTAAGTACTCTAGGATGCAGACTATCAGGCCCCGGGGATTTATCGGCCTTCAATCCTATCAAATTTCCGAACACAATTTCCCGCCTAATAAGGGTTTTCTTCAGTTCCTCCTTCTCACTAGACCCTCAGTCACCAAATATTTCCGGAAGGTTATTTGTGTTTTCCTTCGTGAAGACAGGACGAAAGTATTTGTTTAACTGGTCTGCCATTTCTTTGTTCCCCACAACGAGATTGCTAATTAGTCCTTTCTCATTACACATCACCCAGTCTAGGATGGCCAGCCCTCTAGTTGGTTCCTCGACATATTGGTCAAGAAAACCATCCCTAATACATTCTAGGAAATCCTCCTCCACCATATTGCTACCAGTTTGGTTAGCCCAATCTATATGTAGATTAAAGTCGCCCATGATAACTGCTGTACCTTTATTGCACGCATCCCTAATTTCTTGTTTGATGCTGTCCCCATCCTGACTACTACTGTTTGGTGGTCTGTACACAACTCCCACTAGC
The DNA here is from genome assembly GCF_044704955.1 of Pristiophorus japonicus. Lineage (NCBI taxonomy): Eukaryota > Metazoa > Chordata > Chondrichthyes > Pristiophoridae > Pristiophorus > Pristiophorus japonicus. Next base: position 792,947 of record NW_027251821.1, on the reverse strand, counting down.
GTTTTCTGCCCTTTGGTATTCCGCAGCTCCACCCATTCAGATTCCACATCATCCAGGCTAATGTCCTTCCTTACTATTGCGTTCATTTCCTCTTTAACCAGCAACGCCACCCCACCTCCTTTTACTTTCTGTCTATCCTTCCTGAATGTTGAATATCCCTGAATGTTGAGTTCCCAGCCTTGGTCACCCTGGAGCCATGTCTTCGTGATGCCAATTATATCATATTCATTAATTGCTGCCTGTGCAATTAATTCGTCCACCTTATTATGAATACTCCTCACATTTAGGCACAGAGCCTTCAGGCTTGTCTTTTTAACACACTTTGCCCCTTTAGAACTTTGCTGTAATGTGGCCCTTTTTGATTTTTGCCTTGGGTTTCTCTGCCCTCCACTTTTGCTTTTCTTCTTTCTATCTTTTGCTTCTGCCCCCATTCTACTTCCCTCTGTCTCCCTGCATAGGTTCCCATCCACCTGCCATATTAGTTTAACCCCTCCCCACACTGGCTGCATACTGGCTAAAAAAAGTTCTCTGGAATGCATTTTAGGAATTCTACACCCTCATTATCTGGTCATTATCACATTGCTGTTTGTGGGAGCTTGCTGTGTGCAAATTGGCTGCCGTGCTTCCTACATTACAACAGTGACTGCACTGCAAAAGTGCTTAATTGATCTCTAACCAGCTATTTAACCCCACACATCAGGAAACACACAGTAAATTTGTTAATTTCCATTGCACATTTATTTTGAGATGTTAAACTTCTCACATTTAAGTTGTTGAAATATCGTGACTTGAAACATAAATGACGGACAGGAAAAGACCTGCTGCTCCATCCAGTCTGTCCTGCAGACAACATTCGGCGATGACTTGAAACCGCTCGGTGAGTTGTCCTGAGTTCCCCCTTCTGTGTCGTTCCGGCTCGCACGGAGACCGTCCTCAATCTTGTGTTAACTGTGACGCCCTTTCATTTGCCTTTCCTTTAGGCCGAGCCATACTCAGTGGATTGGAATTAAATTACAGAGCCAGCAATGCTCGGCTGGAACATCAGCTCCTGAACATTAACAGGCTGAAGGGGGGAGGGCTGGGGGATGAGGGTGGCGGGCAGGGCCGGTAGGGAATGTGGACCTAATTATCGGGATGCATCGGCACAATTTGTCTGGGAAAATGTTTTTCCCCTCCATCCCCGGCTCCCGTGCTGTGTTAACTTTTAGCACACTCCAAAATTCAGCTTGTTGTAACCCAAAGACAACCAGAACGAGGAGAATCCATTCACTTCCCTCCCAAGACACGAGACACAACCAGGCGGCTTGAAAATGCCGTCACTTGAAGAATGAAGAGGGGCTTACGAGGGAACAGCTTCCAAGGGAGCTGATCTTCAGTCGGGCAGTCTCCACACACTGCTGGTGACTAACCAAGTAGCCGAGGAGGATGAAAACGGCAGCTGAAGCGACCAGGACAGACATGATAAAGTTATCACAGAAACATGGAAACATAGAAAATAGGTGCAGGAGTAGGCCATTCGGCCCTTCGAGCCTGCACCACCATTCAATGAGTTCATGGCTGAACCTGCAACTTCAATACCCCTTTCCTGCTTTCTCACCATACCCCTTGATCCCCCGAGTAGTAAGGACTACATCTAACTCCTTTTTGAATATATTTAGTGAATTGGCCTCAACAACTTTCTGTGGTAGAGAATTCCACAGGTTCACCACTCTCTGGGTGAAGAAGTTTCTCCTCAGCTCGGTCCTAAATGGCTTACCCCTTATCCTTAGACTGTGACCCCTGATTCTGGACTTCCCCAACATTGGGAACATACTTCCTACATCTAACCTGTCTAAACCCGTCAGAATTTTAAGCGTTTCTATGAGATCCCCTCTCATTCTTCTGAACTCCAGTGAATATAAGCCCAGTTGATCCAGTCTTTCTTGATATGTCAGTCCCGCCATCCCAGGAATCAGTCTGGTGAACCTTCGCTGCATTCCCTCAATAGCAAGAATGTCCTTCCTCAAGTTAGGAGACCAAAACTATACACAATACTCCAGGTGTGGCCTCACCAAGGTCCTGTACAACTATTGCAATACCTCCCTGCCTCTGCACTCAACTCCCCTCACAATGAAGGCCAACATGCCATTTGCTTTCGCAACCGCCTGCTGTACCTGCATGCCAACTTTCAATGACTGATGTACCATGACACCCAGGTCTCGTTGCACCTCCCCTTTTCCCAATCTGCCACCATTCAGATAATATTCTGCCTTTGTGTTTTTGCCCCCAAAGTGGATAACCTCACATTTATCCACATTATACATCATCTGCCATGCATTTGCCCACTCACCTAACCTATCCAAGTCACTCTGCAGCCTCATAGCATCCTCCTCGCAGCTCACACTGCCACCCTACTTAGTGTCATCCGCAAATTTGGAGAAACTACATTTAATCCCTGCATCTAACTCATTGCCCATGAATGCCACCCTGCTGGGATACCCTAATCTGATGGGTATTCCAACTCAACAGCCAGACCACCAATCAGAAGCTGGCAAGATCCAAATCCAGGTCCTGATGGTTCAGTTTACTGTTTGGATCTGGTGCTGGCACCCGTGAATAACACTCACTTTGATCAATTTGTCCTGGGAGCCGGAGTGTTCCCGTGCAGGGCCCACCCTTCTCACACTGAGTACCAGTGGGTCAGTTGTCCAACAGTGTGTGGAGTGTGTTGGAACGGAGAGTGTGTTCCCTCGCAGGGCCCCACCTTCTCACCCTGAGTACCAGTGGGTCAGTTGTCCAACAGTGTGTGGAGTGTGTTGGAACGGAGAGTGTGTTCCCTCGCAGGGCCCCACCTTCTCACCCTGAATACCGGTGGGTCAATGTCCAACAGTGTGTGGAGTGTGTTGGAACGGAGAGTGTGTTCCCGTGCAGGGCACACCTTCTCACCCTGAGTACCAGTGGGTCAGTGTCCAACAGTGTGTGGAGTGTGTTGGAACGGAGAGTGTGTTCCCGTGCAGGGCCCATCCTTCTCACCCTGAGTACCAGTGGGTCAGTGTCCAACAGTGTGTGGAGTGTGTTGGAACGGAGAGTGTGTTCCCGTGCAGGGCCCACCCTTCTCACCCTGAATACCGGTGGGTCAATGTCCAACAGTGTGTGGAGTGTGTTGGAAAGGAGAGTGTGTTCCCTCACAGGGCCCGCCCTTCTCACCCTGAGTACCAGTGGGTCAGTGTCCAACAGTGTGTGGAGTGTGTTGGAACGGAGAGTGTGTTCCCGTGCAGGACCCCACCCTTCTCACCCTGAGTACCAGTGGGTCAATGTCCAACACTGTGTGGAGTGTGTTGGAACAGAGAGTGTGTTCCCGTGCAGGACCCCACCCTTCTCACCCTGAGTACCAGTGGGTCAATGTCCAACACTGTGTGGAGTGTGTTGGAACAGAGAGTGTGTTCCCGTGCAGGGCCCACCCTTCTCACCCTGAGTACCAGTGGGTCAATATCCAACAGAGTGTGGAGTGTGTTGGAACGGAGAGTGTGTTCCCTCACAGGGCCCCACCTTCTCATCCTGAGTACCAGTGGGTCAGTGTCCAACAGTGTGTGGAGTGTGTTGGAACAGAGAGTGTGTTCCCGTGCAGGGCCCACCCTTCTCACCCTGAGTACCAGTGGGTCAATATCCAACAGAGTGTGGAGTGTGTTGGAACGGAGAGTGTGTTCCCATGCAGGGCCCACCCTTCTCACCCTGAGTACCAGTGGGTCAATGTCCAACAGGGTGTGGAGTGTGTTGGAACGGAGAGTGTGTTCCCGTGCAGGGCCCACCATCTCACCCTGAGTACCAGTGGGTCAGTGTCCAACAGTGTGTGGAGTGTGTTGGAACGGAGAGTGTGTTCCCGTGCAGGGCCCCACCCTTCTCACCCTGAGTACCAGTGGGTCAATGTCCAACAGTGTGTGGAGTGTGTTGGAACGGAGAGTGTGTTCCCGTGCAGGGCCCACCTTCTCATCCTGAGTACCAGTGGGTCAATGTCCAACAGTGTGTGGAGTGTGTTGGAACGGAGTGTGTGTTCCCGTGCAGGGCCCACCTTCTCACCCTGAGTACTAGTGGGTCAATGTCCAACAGTGTGTGCAGTGTGTTGGAACGGAGAGTGTGTTCCCGTGCAGGGCCCATCCTTCTCACGCTGAGTACCAGTGGGTCAAGGTCCAACAGTGTGTGGAGTGTGTTGGAAATGAGAGTGTGTTCCCGTGCAGGGCCCATCCTTCTCACCCTGAGTACCAGTGGGTCAATGTCCAACAGTGTGTGGAGTGTGTTGGAAATGAGAGTGTGTTCCCGTGCAGGGCCCATCCTTCTCACGCTGAGTACAAGTGGGTCAATGTCCAACAGTGTGTGGAGTGTGTTGGAACGGAGAGTGCGTTCCCGTGCAGGGCCCACCCTTCTCACCCTGAGTACCAGTGGGTCAATGTCCAACAGTGTGTGGAGTATGTTGGAACGGAGAGTGTGTTCCCTCACAGGGCCCACCCTTCTCACCCTGAGTACCAGTGGGTCAATGTCCAACAGTGTGTGGAGTGTGTTGGAACGGAGAGTGTGTTCCCGTGCAGGGCCCACCTTCTCACCCTGAGTACCAGTGGGTCAATGTCCAACAGTGTGTGGAGTGTGTTGGAACGGAGAGTGTGTTCCCGTGCAGGGTCCACCCTTCTCACCCTGAGTACCAGTGGGTCAATGTCCGACAGTGTGTGGAGTGTGTTGGAACGGAGAGTGTGTTCCCGTGCAGGACCCCACCCTTCTCACCCTGAGTACCAGTGGGTCAATGTCCAACACTGTGTGGAGTGTGTTGGAACAGAGAGTGTGTTCCCGTGCAGGACCCCACCCTTCTCACCCTGAGTACCAGTGGGTCAATGTCCAACACTGTGTGGAGTGTGTTGGAACAGAGAGTGTGTTCCCGTGCAGGGCCCAACCTTCTCACCCTGAGTACCAGTGGGTCAATGTCCAACAGTGTGTGGAGTGTGTTGGAACGGAGAATGTGTTCTCGTGCAGGGCCCACCTTCTCACCCTGAGTACCGGTGGGTCAGTGTCCAACAGTGTGTGGAGTGTGTTGGAACGGAGAGTGTGTTCCCGTGCAGGGCCCACCCTTCTCACCCTGAGTACCAGTGGGTCAATGTCCAACAGTGTGTGGAGTGTGTTGGAACGGAGAGTGTGTTCCCGTGCAGGGCCCACCTTCTCACCCTGAGTACCGGTGGGTCAATGTCCAACAGTGTGTGGAGTGTGTTGAAACGGAGAGTGTGTTCCCGTGCAGGGCCCATCCTTCTCACGCTGAGTACCAGTGGGTCAAGGTCCAACAGTGTGTGGAGTGTGTTGGAACGGAGAGTGTGTTCCCGTGCAGGGCCCATCCTTCTCACGCTGAGTACCAGTGGGTCAATGTCCAACAGTGTGTGGAGTGTGTTGGAACGGAGAGTGTGTTCCAGTGCAGGGCCCACCCTTCTCACCCTGAGTACCAGTGGGTCAATGTCCAACAGTGTGTGGAGTATGTTGGAACGGAGAGTGTGTTCCCTCACAGGGCCCACCCTTCTCACCCTGAGTACCAGTGGGTCAATGTCCAACAGTGTGTGGAGTGTGTTGGAACGGAGAGTGTGTTCCCGTGCAGGGCCCACCTTCTCACCCTGAGTACCAGTGGGTCAGTGTCCAACAGTGTGTGGAGTGTGTTGGAACGGAGAGTGTGTTCCCATGCAGGGCCCAAACTTCTCACCCTGAGTACCAGTGGGTCAATGTCCAACAGTGTGTGGAGTGTGTTGGAACGGAGAGTGTGTTCCCGTGCAGGGCCCACCCTTCTCACCCTGAGTACCAGTGGGTCAATGTCCAACAGTGTGTGGAGTGTGTTGGAACGGAGAGTGTGTTCCCGTGCAGGGCCCCACCCTTCTCACCCTGAGTACCGGTGGGTCAATGTCCAACAGAGTGTGGAGTGTGTTGGAACGGAGAGTGTGTTCCCGTGCAGGGCCCATCCTTCTCACGCTGAGTACCAGTGGGTCAAGGTCCAACAGTGTGTGGAGTGTGTTGGAACGGAGAGCGTGTTCCCGTGCAGGGCCCATCCTTCTCACGCTGAGTACCAGTGGGTCAATGTCCAACAGTGTGTGGAGTGTGTTGGAACGGAGAGTGTGTTCCAGTGCAGGGCTCACCCTTCTCACCCTGAGTACCAGTGGGTCAATGTCCAACAGTGTGTGGAGTATGTTGGAACGGAGAGTGTGTTCCCTCACAGGGCCCATCTTCTCACCCTGAGTACCGGTGGGTCAATGTCCAACAGTGTGTGGAGTGTGTTGGAACGGAGAGTCTGTTCCCGTGCAGGGCCCACCCTTCTCACCCTGAGTACCGGTGGGTCAATGTCCAACAGTGTGTGGAGTGTGTTGGAACGGAGAGTGTGTTCCCGTGCAGGGCCCACCTTCTCACCCTGAGTACCAGTGGGTCAATGTCCAACAGTGTGTGGAGTGTGTTGGAACGGAGAGTGTGTTCCCGTGCAGGGTCCACACTTCTCACCCTGAGTACCAGTGGGTCAAGGTCCAACAGTGTGTGGAGTGTGTTGGAACGGAGATTATGTTCCCGTGCAGGGCCCAACCTTCTCACCCTGAGTACCAGTGGGTCAATGTCCAACAGTGTGTGGAGTGTGTTGGAACGGAGAGTGTGTTCCAGTTAGGGCCCCACCTTCTCACCCTGAGTACCAGTGGGTCAATGTCCAACAGTGTGTGGAGTGTGTTGGAACGGAGAGTGTGTTCCCGTGCAGGGCCCACCCTTCTCACCCTGAGTACCGATGGGTCAATGTCCAACAGTGTGTGGAGTGTGTTGGAACGGAGAGTGTGTTCCCGTGCAGGGCCCACCTTCTCACCCTGAGTACCAGTGGGTCAATGTCCAACAGTGTGTGGAGTGTGTTGGAACGGAGAGTGTGTTCACTCACAGGGCCCACCCTTCTCACCCTGAGTACGAGTGGGTCAAGGTCCAACAGTGTGTGGAGTGTGTTGCAACGGAGAGTGTGTTCCCGTGCAGGGCCCACCTTCTCACCCTGAGTACCGATGGGTCAGTGTCCAACAGTGTGTGGAGTGTGTTGGAATGGAGAGTGTGTTCCCGTGCAGAGCCCCACCCTTTTCACCCTGAGTACAGGTGGGTCAATGTCCAACAGAGTGTGGAGTGTGTTGGAACGGAGAGTGTGTTCCCGTGCAGGGCCCATCCTTCTCACGCTGAGTACCAGTGGGTCAATGTCCAACAGTGTGTGGAGTGTGTTGGAACGGAGAGGGTGTACCCGTGCAGGGCCCCACCTTCTCACCCTGATTACCGGTGGGTCAATGTCCAACAGTGTGTGGAGTGTGTTGGAACGGAGAGTGTGTTCCCGTGCAGGGCCCACACTTCTCACCCTGAGTACCAGTGGGTCAATGTCCAACAGTGTGTGGAGTGTGTTTGAACGGAGAGTGTGTTCCCGTGCAGGGCCCCACCTTCTCACTCTGAGTACCAGTGGGTCAATGTCCAACAGTGTGTGGGGTGTGTTGGAACGGAGAGTGTGTTCCCGTGCAGGGCCCACCTTCTCACCCTGAGTACCAGTGGGTCAATGTCCAACAGTGTGTGGAGTGTGTTGGAACGGAGAGTGTGTTCACTCACAGGGCCCACCCTTCTCACCCTGAGTACGAGTGGGTCAATGTCCAACAGTGTGTGGAGTGTGTTGCAACGGAGAGTGTGTTCCCGTGAAGGGCCCCACCCTTCTCACCCTGAGTACCAGTGGGTCAGTGTCCAACAGTGTGTGGAGTGTGTTGGAACGGAGAGTGTGTTCCCGTGCAGGGCCCACCCTTCTCACCATGAATACCAGTGGGTCAATGTCCAACATTGTGTGGAGTGTGTTGGAACGGAGAGTGTGTTCCCGTGCAGGGCCCACCCTTCTCACCCTGAATACCAGTGGGTCAATGTCCAACAGTGTGTGGAGTGTGTTGGAACGGAGAGTGTGTTCCCGTGCAGGGCCCACCTTCTCACCCTGAGCACCAGTGGTTCAATGTCCAACAGTGTGTGGAGTGTGTTGGAACGGAGAGTGTGTTCCCGTGTAGGGCCCACCCTTCTCACCCTGAGTACGAGTGGGTCAATGTCCAACAGTGTGTGGAGTGTGTTGGAACGGAGAGTGTGTTCCCGTGCAGGGCCCACCCTTCTCACCCTGAGTACCAGTGGGTCAATGTCCAACAGTGTGTGGAGTGTGTTGGAACGGAGAATGTGTTCCCGTGCAGGGCCCCACCCTTCTCACCCTGAGTACCGGTGGGTCAATGTCCAACAGTGTGTGGAATGTGTTGGAACGGAGAGTGTGTTCCCGTGCAGGGCCCACCTTCTCACCCTGAGTACCAGTGGGTCAATGTCCAACAGTGTGTGGAGTGTGTTGGAATGGAGAGTGTGTTCCCGTGCAGGGCCCACCCTTCTCACCCTGAGTACCAGTGGGTCAATGTCCAACAGTGTGTGGAGTATGTTGGAACAGAGAGTGTGTTCCCTCACAGGGCCCACCCTTCTCACCCTGAGTACCAGTGGGTCAATGTCCAACAGTGTGTGGAGTGTGTTGGAACGGAGAGTGTGTTCCCTCACAGGGCCCACCTTCTCACCCTGAGTACCAGTGGGTCAATGTCCAACAGTGTGTGGAGTGTGTTGGACCGGAGAGTGTGTTCCCGTGCAGGGCCCACCATTCTCACCCTGAGTACCAGTGGGTCAGTGTCCAAAAGTGTGTGGAGTGTGTTGGAACGGAGAGTGTGTTCCCTCACAGGGCCCACCTTCTCACCCTGAGTACCAGTGGGTCAATGTCCAACAGTGTGTGGAGTGTGTTGGAACGGAGAGTGTGTTCCCGTGCAGGGCCCACCTTCTCACCCTGAGTAATGTCCAACAGTGTGTGGAGTGTGCTGGAACAGAGAGTGTGTTCCCGTGCAGGGCCCACCCTTCTCACCCTGAGTACCAGTGGGTCAATGTCCAACAGTGTGTGGAGTGTGTTGGAACGGAGAGTGTGTTCCCGTGCAGGGCCCACCCTTCTCACCCTGAGTACCATTGGGTCAATGTCTAACAGTGTGTGGAGTATGTTGGAACAGAGAGTGTGTTCCCTCACAGGGCCCACCCTTCTCACCCTGAGTACGAGTGGGTCCATGTCCAACAGTGTGTGGAGTGTGTTGGAACGGAGAGTGTGTTCCCTTGCAGGGCCCATCCTTCTAACGCTGAGTACCAGTGGGTCAATGTCCAACAGTGTGTGGAGTGTGTTGGAACGGAGAGTGTGTTCCCGTGCAGGGCCCCACCCTTCTCACCCTGAGTATCGGTGGGTCAATGTCCAACAGTGTGTGGAGTGTGTTGGAACGGAGAGTGTGTTCCCGTGCAGGGCCCACCTTCTCATCCTGAGTACCAGTGGGTCAATGTCCAACAGTGTGTGGAGTGTGTTGGAACGGAGAGTGTGTTCCCTTGCAGGGCCCATCCTTCTGACGCTGAGTACCAGTGTGTCAATGTCCAACAGTGTGTGGAGTGTGTTGGAACGGAGAGTGTGTTCCCGTGCAGGGCCCCACCCTTCTCACCCTGAGTACCGGTGGGTCAATGTACAACAGTGTGTGGAGTGTGTTGGAACGGAGAGTGTGTTCCCGTGCAGGGCCCATCCTTCTCACCCTGAGTACCATGGTTCAATGTCCAACAGTGTGTCGAGTGTGTTGGAACGGAGAGTGTGTTCCCGTGCAGGGACCACCCTTCTCACCCTGAGTACCAGTGGGTCAATGTCCAACAGTGTGTGGAGTGTGTTGGAACGGAGAGTGTGTTCCCGTGCAGGGCCCCACCTTCTCACTCTGAGTACCAGTGGGTCAATGTCCAACAGTGTGTGGAGTGTGTTGGAACGGAGAGTGTGTTCCCGTGCAGGGCCCATCTTCTCACCCTGAGTACCAGTGGGTCAATGTCCAACAGTGTGTGGAGTGTGTTGGAACGGAGAGTGTGTTCCCGTGCAGGGCCCATCTTCTCACCCTGAGTACCAGTGGGTCAATGTTCAACAGTGTGTGGGGTGTGTTGGAACGGAGAGTCTGTTACCGTGCAGGGCCCACCCTTCTCACCCTGAGTACCAGTGGGTCAGTGTCCAACAGTGTGTGGAGTGTGTTGGAACGGAGAGTGTGTTCCCGTGCAGGGCCCCACCCTTCTCACCCTGAGTACCAGTGGGTCAGTGTCCAACAGTGTGTGGAGTGTGTTGGAACGGAGAGTGTGTTCCCGTGCAGGGCCCACCTTCTAACCCTGAGTACCAGTGGGTCAATGTCCAACAGTGTGTGGAGTGTGTTGGAACGGAGAGTGTGTTCCCGTGTAGGGCCCACCCTTCTCACCCTGAGTACCAGTGGGTCAATGTCCAACAGTGTGTGGAGTGTGTTGGAACGGAGAGTGTGTTCCCGTGCAGGGCCCACCCTTCTCACCCTGAGTACCAGTGGGTCAATGTCCAACAGAGTGTGGAGTGTGTTGGAACGGAGAGTGTGTTCCCGTGCAGGGCCCACCTTCTCACCCTAAGTACTGGTGGGTCAATGTCCAACAGTGTGTGGAGTGTGTTGGAACGGAGAGTGTGTTCCCTCACAGGGCCAACCTTCTCACGCTGAGTACCAGTGGGTCAATGTCCAACAGTGTGTGGAGTGTGTTGGAACGGAGAGTGTGTTCCCGTGCAGGGCCCACCCTTCTCACCCTGAGTACCAGTGGGTCAATGTCCAACAGTGTGTGGAGTGTGTTGGAACGGAGAGTGTGTTCCCGTGCAGGGCCCACCTTCTCACCCTGAGTACCAGTGGGTCAATGTCCAACAGTGTGTGGAGTGTGTTGGAACGGAGAGTGTGTTCACTCACAGGGCCCACCCTTCTCACCCTGAGTACGAGTGGGTCAATGTCCAACAGTGTGTGGAGTGTGTTGCAACGGAGAGTGTGTTCCCGTGCAGGGCCCCACCCTTCTCACCCTGAGTACCAGTGGGTCAGTGTCCAACAGTGTGTGGAGTGTGTTGGAACGGAGAGTGTGTTCCCGTGCAGGGCCCACACTTCTCACCATGAATACCAGTGGGTCAATGTCCAACATTGTGTGGAGTGTGTTGGAACGGAGAGTGTGTTCCCGTGCAGGGCCCACCCTTCTCACCCTGAATACCAGTGGGTCAATGTCCAACAGTGTGTGGAGTGTGTTGGAACGGAGAGTGTGTTCCCGTGCAGGGCCCACCTTCTCACCCTGAGCACCAGTGGTTCAATGTCCAACAGTGTGTGGAGTGTGTTGGAACGGAGAGTGTGTTCCCGTGTAGGGCCCACCCTTCTCACCCTGAGTACGAGTGGGTCAATGTCCAACAGTGTGTGGAGTGTGTTGGAACGGAGAGTGTGTTCCCGTGCAGGGCCCACCCTTCTCACCCTGAGTACCAGTGGGTCAATGTCCAACAGTGTGTGGAGTGTGTTGGAACGGAGAGTGTGTTCCCGTGCAGGGCCCCACCCTTCTCACCCTGAGTACCGGTGGGTCAATGTCCAACAGTGTGTGGAATGTGTTGGAACGGAGAGTGTGTTCCCGTGCAGGGCCCACCTTCTCACCCTGAGTACCAGTGGGTCAATGTCCAACAGTGTGTGGAGTGTGTTGGAACGGAGAGTGTGTTCCCTCACAGGGCCCAACTTCTCACCCTGAGTACCAGTGGGTCAATGTCCAACAGTGTGTGGAGTGTGTTGGAACGGAGTGCGTTCCCGTGCAGGGCCCACCATTCTCACCCTGAGTACCAGTGGGTCAGTGTCCAAAAGTGTGTGGAGTGTGTTGGAACGGAGAGTGTGTTCCCGTGCAGGGCCCCACCCTTCTCACCCTGAGTACCAGTGGGTCAATGTCCAACAGTGTGTGGAGTGTGTTGGAACGGAGAGTGTGTTCCCGTGCAGGGCCCACCTTCTCACCCTGAGTAATGTCCAACAGTGTGTGGAGTGTGCTGGAACAGAGAGTGTGTTCCCGTGCAGGGCCCACCCTTCTCACCCTGAGTACCAGTGGGTCAATGTCCAACAGTGTGTGGAGTGTGTTGGAACGGAGAGTGTGTTCCCGTGCTGGGCCCACCCTTCTCACCCTGAGTACCATTGGGTCAATGTCTAACAGTGTGTGGAGTATGTTGGAACAGAGAGTGTGTTCCCTCACAGGGCCCACCCTTCTCACCCTGAGTACGAGTGGGTCCATGTCCAACAGTGTGTGGAGTGTGTTGGAACGGAGAGTGTGTTCCGGTGCAGGGCCCACCTTCTCACCCTGAGTACCGATGGGTCAGTGTCCAACAGTGTGTGGAGTGTGTTGGAATGGAGAGTGTGTTCCCGTGCAGGGCCCACCCTTCTCACCCTGAGTACCAGTGGGTCAATGTCCAACAGTGTGTGGAGTGTGTTGGAATGGAGAGTGTGCTCCCGTGCAGTGCCCCACCCTTTTCACCCTGAGTACAGGTGGGTCAATGTCCAACAGAGTGTGGAGTTTGTTGGAACGGAGAGTGTGTTCCCGTGCAGGGCCCATCCTTCTCACGCTGAGTACCAGTGGGTCAATGTCTAACAGTGTGTGGAGTGTGTTGGAACGGAGAGTGTGTTCCCGTGCAGGGCCCATCCTTCTCACGCTGAGTACCAGTGGGTCAATGTCCAACAGTGTGTGGAGTATGTTGGAACGGAGAGTGTGTTCCCTCACAGGGCCCACCCTTCTCACCCTGAGTACCGGTGGGTCAATGTCCAACAGTGTGTGGAGTGTGTTGGAACGGAGAGTGTGTTCCCGTGCAGGGCCCATCCTTCTCACGCTGAGTACCAGTGGGTCAATGTCCAACAGTGTGTGGAGTATGTTGGAACGGAGAGTGTGTTCCCTCACAGGGCCCACCCTTCTCACCCTGAGTACCGGTGGGTCAATGTCCAACAGTGTGTGGAGTGTGTTGGAACGGAGAGTGTGTTCCCGTGCAGGGCCCACACTTCTCACCCTGAGTACCAGTGGGTCAATGTCCAACAGTGTGTGGAGTGTGTTGGAACGGAGAGTGTGTTCCCGTGCAGGGCCCCACCTTCTCACTCTGAGTACCAGTGGGTCAATGTCCAACAGTGTGTGGAGTGTGTTGGAACGGAGAGTGTGTTCCCGTGCAGGGCCCATCTTCTCACCCTGAGTACCAGTGGGTCAATGTCCAACAGTGTGTGGAGTGTGTTGGAACGGAGAGTGTGTTCCCGTGCAGGGCCCATCTTCTCACCCTGAGTACCAGTGGGTCAATGTCCAACAGTGTGTGGGGTGTGTTGGAACGGAGAGTCTGTTCCCGTGCAGGGCCCACCCTTCTCACCCTGAGTACCAGTGGGTCAGTGTCCAACAGTGTGTGGAGTGTGTTGGAACGGAGAGTGTGTTCCCGTGCAGGGCCCACCTTCTCACCCTGAGTACCAGTGGGTCAATGTCCAACAGTGTGTGGAGTGTGTTGGAACGGAGAGTGTGTTCACTCACAGGGCCCACCCTTCTCACCCTGAGTACGAGTGGGTCAATGTCCAACAGTGTGTGGAGTGTGTTGCAACGGAGAGTGTGTTCCCGTGCAGGGCCCCACCCTTCTCACCCTGAGTACCAGTGGGTCAGTGTCCAACAGTGTGTGGAGTGTGTTGGAACGGAGAGTGTGTTCCCGTGCAGGGCCCACACTTCTCACCATGAATACCAGTGGGTCAATGTCCAACATTGTGTGGAGTGTGTTGGAACGGAGAGTGTGTTCCCGTGCAGGGCCCACCCTTCTCACCCTGAATACCAGTGGGTCAATGTCCAACAGTGTGTGGAGTGTGTTGGAACGGAGAGTGTGTTCCCGTGCAGGGCCCACCTTCTCACCCTGAGCACCAGTGGTTCAATGTCCAACAGTGTGTGGAGTGTGTTGGAACGGAGAGTGTGTTCCCGTGTAGGGCCCACCCTTCTCACCCTGAGTACCAGTGGGTCAGTGTCCAACAGTGTGTGGAGTGTGTTGGAACGGAGAGTGTGTTCCCGTGCAGGGCCCACCCTTCTCACCCTGAGTACCAGTGGGTCAATGTCCAACAGTGTGTGGAGTGTGTTGGAACGGAGAGTGTGTTCCCGTGCAGGGCCCCACCCTTCTCACCCTGAGTACCAGTGGGTCAATGTCCAACAGTGTGTGGAGTGTGTTGGAACGGAGAGTGTGTTCCCGTGCAGGGCCCACCCTTCTCACCCTGAGTACCAGTGGGTCAATGTCCAACAGTGTGTGGAGTGTGTTGGAACGGAGTGCGTTCCCGTGCAGGGCCCACCATTCTCACCCTGAGTACCAGTGGGTCAGTGTCCAAAAGTGTGTGGAGTGTGTTGGAACGGAGAGTGTGTTCCCGTGCAGGGCCCCACCCTTCTCACCCTGAGTACCAGTGGGTCAATGTCCAACAGTGTGTGGAGTGTGTTGGAACGGAGAGTGTGTTCCCGTGCAGGGCCCACCTTCTCACCCTGAGTAATGTCCAACAGTGTGTGGAGTGTGCTGGAACAGAGAGTGTGTTCCCGTGCAGGGCCCACCCTTCTCACCCTGAGTACCAGTGGGTCAATGTCCAACAGTGTGTGGAGTGTGTTGGAACGGAGAGTGTGTTCCCGTGCTGGGCCCACCCTTCTCACCCTGAGTACCATTGGGTCAATGTCTAACAGTGTGTGGAGTATGTTGGAACAGAGAGTGTGTTCCCTCACAGGGCCCACCCTTCTCACCCTGAGTACGAGTGGGTCCATGTCCAACAGTGTGTGGAGTGTGTTGGAACGGAGAGTGTGTTCCGGTGCAGGGCCCACCTTCTCACCCTGAGTACCGATGGGTCAGTGTCCAACAGTGTGTGGAGTGTGTTGGAATGGAGAGTGTGTTCCCGTGCAGGGCCCACCCTTCTCACCCTGAGTACCAGTGGGTCAATGTCCAACAGTGTGTGGAGTGTGTTGGAATGGAGAGTGTGCTCCCGTGCAGTGCCCCACCCTTTTCACCCTGAGTACAGGTGGGTCAATGTCCAACAGAGTGTGGAGTTTGTTGGAACGGAGAGTGTGTTCCCGTGCAGGGCCCATCCTTCTCACGCTGAGTACCAGTGGGTCAATGTCTAACAGTGTGTGGAGTGTGTTGGAACGGAGAGTGTGTTCCCGTGCAGGGCCCATCCTTCTCACGCTGAGTACCAGTGGGTCAATGTCCAACAGTGTGTGGAGTATGTTGGAACGGAGAGTGTGTTCCCTCACAGGGCCCACCCTTCTCACCCTGAGTACCGGTGGGTCAATGTCCAACAGTGTGTGGAGTGTGTTGGAACGGAGAGTGTGTTCCCGTGCAGGGCCCATCCTTCTCACGCTGAGTACCAGTGGGTCAATGTCCAACAGTGTGTGGAGTATGTTGGAACGGAGAGTGTGTTCCCTCACAGGGCCCACCCTTCTCACCCTGAGTACCGGTGGGTCAATGTCCAACAGTGTGTGGAGTGTGTTGGAACGGAGAGTGTGTTCCCGTGCAGGTACCACACTTCTCACCCTGAGTACCAGTGGGTCAATGTCCAACAGTGTGTGGAGTGTGTTGGAACGGAGAGTGTGTTCCCGTGCAGGGCCCCACCTTCTCACTCTGAGTACCAGTGGGTCAATGTCCAACAGTGTGTGGAGTGTGTTGGAACGGAGAGTGTGTTCCCGTGCAGGGCCCATCTTCTCACCCTGAGTACCAGTGGGTCAATGTCCAACAGTGTGTGGAGTGTGTTGGAACGGAGAGTGTGTTCCCGTGCAGGGCCCATCTTCTCACCCTGAGTACCAGTGGGTCAATGTCCAACAGTGTGTGGAGTGTGTTGGAACGGAGAGTGTGTTCCCGTGCAGGGCCCATCTTCTCACCCTGAGTACCAGTGGGTCAATGTCCAACAGTGTGTGGGGTGTGTTGGAACGGAGAGTCTGTTCCCGTGCAGGGCCCACCCTTCTCACCCTGAGTACCAGTGGGTCAGTGTCCAACAGTGTGTGGAGTGTGTTGGAACGGAGAGTGTGTTCCCGTGCAGGGCCCACCCTTCTCACCCTGAGTACCAGTGGGTCAATGTCCAACAGTGTGTGGAGTGTGTTGGAACGGAGAGTGTGTTCCCGTGCAGGGCCACCTTCTCACCCTGAGTACCAGTGGGTCAGTGTCCAACAGTGTGTGGAGTGTGTTGGAACGGAGAGTGTGTTCCCGTGCAGGGCCCACCCTTCTCACCCTGAGTACCAGTGGGTCAATGTCCAACAGAGTGTGGAGTGTGTTGGAACGGTGAGTGTGTTCCCGTGCAGGGCCCATCTTCTCACCCTAAGTACTAGTGGGTCAATGTCCAACAGTGTGTGGAGTGTGTTGGAACGGAGAGTGTGTTCCCTCACAGGGCCAACCTTCTCACGCTGAGTACCAGTGGGTCAATGTCCAACAGTGTGTGGAGTGTGTTGGAACGGAGAGTGTGTTCCCGTGCAGGGCCCACCCTTCTCACCCTGAGTACCGATGGGTCAATGTCCAACAGTGTGTGGAGTGTGTTGGAACGGAGAGTGTGTTCCCGTGCAGGGCCCACCTTCTCAACCTGAGTACCAGTGGGTCAATGTCCAACAGTGTGTGGAGTGTGTTGGAACGGAGAGTGTGTTCACTCACAGGGCCCACCCTTCTCACCCTGAGTACGAGTGGGTCAAGGTCCAACAGTGTGTGGAGTGTGTTGCAACGGAGAGTGTGTTCCAGTGCAGGGCCCACCTTCTCACCCTGAGTACCGATGGGTCAGTGTCCAACAGTGTGTGGAGTGTGTTGGAACGGAGAGTGTGTTCCCGTGCAGAGCCCCACCCTTTTCACCCTGAGTACAGGTGGGTCAATGTCCAACAGTGTGTGGAGTGTGTTGGAACGGAGAGGGTGTACCCGTGCAGGGCCCCACCTTCTCACCCTGATTACCGGTGGGTCAATGTCCAACAGTGTGTGGAGTGTGTTGGAACGGAGAGTGTGTTCCCGTGCAGGGCCCACACTTCTCACCCTGAGTACCAGTGGGTCAATGTCCAACAGTGTGTGGAGTGTGTTTGAACGGAGAGTGTGTTCCCGTGCAGGGCCCCACCTTCTCACTCTGAGTACCAGTGGGTCAATGTCCAACAGTGTGTGGGGTGTGTTGGAACGGAGAGTGTGTTCCCGTGCAGGGCCCACCTTCTCACCCTGAGTACCAGTGGGTCAATGTCCAACAGTGTGTGGAGTGTGTTGGAACGGAGAGTGTGTTCACTCACAGGGCCCACCCTTCTCACCCTGAGTACGAGTGGGTCAATGTCCAACAGTGTGTGGAGTGTGTTGCAACGGAGAGTGTGTTCCCGTGAAGGGCCCCACCCTTCTCACCCTGAGTACCAGTGGGTCAGTGTCCAACAGTGTGTGGAGTGTGTTGGAACGGAGAGTGTGTTCCCGTGCAGGGCCCACCCTTCTCACCATGAATACCAGTGGGTCAATGTCCAACATTGTGTGGAGTGTGTTGGAACGGAGAGTGTGTTCCCGTGCAGGGCCCACCCTTCTCACCCTGAATACCAGTGGGTCAATGTCCAACAGTGTGTGGAGTGTGTTGGAACGGAGAGTGTGTTCCCGTGCAGGGCCCACCTTCTCACCCTGAGCACCAGTGGTTCAATGTCCAACAGTGTGTGGAGTGTGTTGGAACGGAGAGTGTGTTCCCGTGTAGGGCCCACCCTTCTCACCCTGAGTACGAGTGGGTCAATGTCCAACAGTGTGTGGAGTGTGTTGGAACGGAGAGTGTGTTCCCGTGCAGGGCCCACCCTTCTCACCCTGAGTACCAGTGGGTCAATGTCCAACAGTGTGTGGAGTGTGTTGGAACGGAGAATGTGTTCCCGTGCAGGGCCCCACCCTTCTCACCCTGAGTACCGGTGGGTCAATGTCCAACAGTGTGTGGAATGTGTTGGAACGGAGAGTGTGTTCCCGTGCAGGGCCCACCTTCTCACCCTGAGTACCAGTGGGTCAATGTCCAACAGTGTGTGGAGTGTGTTGGAATGGAGAGTGTGTTCCCGTGCAGGGCCCACCCTTCTCACCCTGAGTACCAGTGGGTCAATGTCCAACAGTGTGTGGAGTATGTTGGAACAGAGAGTGTGTTCCCTCACAGGGCCCACCCTTCTCACCCTGAGTACCAGTGGGTCAATGTCCAACAGTGTGTGGAGTGTGTTGGAACGGAGTGCGTTCCCGTGCAGGGCCCACCATTCTCACCCTGAGTACCAGTGGGTCAGTGTCCAAAAGTGTGTGGAGTGTGTTGGAACGGAGAGTGTGTTCCCGTGCAGGGCCCACCTTCTCACCCTGAGTAATGTCCAACAGTGTGTGGAGTGTGCTGGAACAGAGAGTGTGTTCCCGTGCAGGGCCCACCCTTCTCACCCTGAGTACCAGTGGGTCAATGTCCAACAGTGTGTGGAGTGTGTTGGAACGGAGAGTGTGTTCCCGTGCAGGGCCCACCCTTCTCACCCTGAGTACCATTGGGTCAATGTCTAACAGTGTGTGGAGTATGTTGGAACAGAGAGTGTGTTCCCTCACAGGGCCCACCCTTCTCACCCTGAGTACGAGTGGGTCCATGTCCAACAGTGTGTGGAGTGTGTTGGAACGGAGAGTGTGTTCCCTTGCAGGGCCCATCCTTCTAACGCTGAGTACCAGTGGGTCAATGTCCAACAGTGTGTGGACTGTGTTGGAATGGAGAGTGTGTTCCCGTGCAGGGCCCCACCCTTCTCACCCTGAGTATCGGTGGGTCAATGTCCAACAGTGTGTGGAGTGTGTTGGAACGGAGAGTGTGTTCCCGTGCAGGGCCCATCCTTCTGACGCTGAGTACCAGTGTGTCAATGTCCAACAGTGTGTGGAGTGTGTTGGAACGGAGAGTGTGTTCCCGTGCAGGGCCCCACCCTTCTCACCCTGAGTACCGGTGGGTCAATGTACAACAGTGTGTGGAGTGTGTTGGAACGGAGAGTGTATTCCCGTGCAGGGCCCATCCTTCTCACCCTGAGTACCATGGTTCAATGTCCAACAGTGTGTCGAGTGTGTTGGAACGGAGAGTGTGTTCCCGTGCAGGGCCACCTTCTCACCCTGAGTACCAGTGGGTCAGTGTCCAACAGTGTGTGGAGTGTGTTGGAAAGGAGAGTGTGTTCCCGTGCAGGGCCCACCCTTCTCACCCTGAGTACCAGTGGGTCAATGTCCAACAGAGTGTGGAGTGTGTTGGAACGGAGAGTGTGTTCCCTCACAGGGCCAACCTTCTCACGCTGAGTACCAGTGGGTCAATGTCCAACAGTGTGTGGAGTGTGTTGGAACGGAGAGTGTGTTCCCGTGCAGGGCCCACCCTTCTCACCCTGAGTACCGATGGGTCAATGTCCAACAGTGTGTGGAGTGTGTTGGAACGGAGAGTGTGTTCCCGTGCAGGGCCCACCTTCTCACCCTGAGTACCATTGGGTCAATGTCCAACAGTGTGTGGAGTGTGTTGGAACGGAGAGTGTGTTCCCGTGCAGGGCCCACCTTCTCACCCTGAGTACCGGTGGGTCAATGTCCAACAGTGTGTGGAGTGTGTTGGAACGGAGAGTGTGTTCCCGTGCAGGGCCCACCTTCTCACCATGAGTACCGGTGGGTCAGTGTCCAACAGTGTGTGGAGTGTGTTGGAACGGAGAGTGTGTTCACTCACAGGGCCCACCCTTCTCACCCTGAGTACGAGTGGGTCAAGGTCCAACAGTGTGTGGAGTGTGTTGCAACGGAGAGTGTGTTCCTGTGCAGGGCCCACCTTCTCACCCTGAGTACCGATGGGTCAGTGTCCAACAGTGTGTGGAGTGTGTTGGAATGGAGAGTGTGTTCCCGTGCAGGGCCCACCCTTCTCACCCTGAGTACCAGTGGGTCAATGTCCAACAGAGTGTGGAGTGTGTTGGAACGGAGAGTGTGTTCCCGTGCAGGGCCCACCTTCTCACCCTAAGTACTAGTGGGTCAATGTCCAACAGTGTGTGGAGTGTGTTGGAACGGAGAGTGTGTTCCCTCACAGGGCCAACCTTCTCACGCTGAGTACCAGTGGGTCAATGTCCAACAGTGTGTGGAGTGTGTTGGAACGGAGAGTGTGTTCCCGTGCAGGGCCCACCCTTCTCACCCTGAGTACCGATGGGTCAATGTCCAACAGTGTGTGGAGTGTGTTGGAACGGAGAGTGTGTTCCCGTGCAGGGCCCACCTTCTCACCCTGAGTACCAGTGGGTCAATGTCCAACAGTGTGTGGAGTGTGTTGGAACGGAGAGTGTGTTCACTCACAGGGCCCACCCTTCTCACCCTGAGTACGAGTGGGTCAAGGTCCAACAGTGTGTGGAGTGTGTTGCAACGGAGAGTGTGTTCCTGTGCAGGGCCCACCTTCTCACCCTGAGTACCGATGGGTCAGTGTCCAACAGTGTGTGGAGTGTGTTGGAATGGAGAGTGTGTTCCCGTGCAGGGCCCACCCTTCTCACCCTGAGTACCAGTGGGTCAATGTCCAACAGAGTGTGGAGTGTGTTGGAACGGAGAGTGTGTTCCCGTGCAGGGCCCATCCTTCTCACGCTGAGTACCAGTGGGTCAATGTCCAACAGTGTGTGGAGTGTGTTGGAACGGAGAGGGTGTACCCGTGCAGGGCCCCACCTTCTCACCCTGATTACCAGTGGGTCAAAGTCCAACAGTGTGTGGAGTGTGTTGGAACGGAGAGTGTGTTCCCTCACAGGGCCAACCTTCTCACGCTGAGTACCAGTGGGTCAATGTCCAACAGTGTGTGGAGTGTGTTGGAACGGAGAGTGTGTTCCCGTGCAGGGCCCACCCTTCTCACCCTGAGTACCGGTGGGTCAATGTCCAACAGTGTGTGGAGTGTGTTGGAACGGAGAGTGTGTTCCCGTGCAGGGCCCACCTTCTCACCCTGAGTACCAGTGGGTCAATGTCCAACAGTGTGTGGAGTGTGTTGGAACGGAGAGTGTGTTTACTCACAGGGCCCACCCTTCTCACCCTGAGTACGAGTGGGTCAATGTCCAACAGTGTGTGGAGTGTGTTGCAACGGAGAGTGTGTTCCCGTGCAGGGCCCCACCCTTCTCACCCTGAGTACCAGTGGGTCAGTGTCCAACAGTGTGTGGAGTGTGTTGGAACGGAGAGTGTGTTCCCGTGCAGGGCCCACACTTCTCACCATGAATACCAGTGGGTCAATGTCCAACATTGTGTGGAGTGTGTTGGAACGGAGAGTGTGTTCCCGTGCAGGGCCCACCCTTCTCACCCTGAATACCAGTGGGTCAATGTCCAACAGTGTGTGGAGTGTGTTGGAACGGAGAGTGTGTTCCCGTGCAGGGCCCACCTTCTCACCCTGAGCACCAGTGGTTCAATGTCCAACAGTGTGTGGAGTGTGTTGGAACGGAGAGTGTGTTCCCGTGTAGGGCCCACCCTTCTCACCCTGAGTACGAGTGGGTAAATGTCCAACAGTGTGTGGAGTGTGTTGGAACGGAGAGTGTGTTCCCGTGCAGGGCCCACCCTTCTCACCCTGAGTACCAGTGGGTCAATGTCCAACAGTGTGTGGAGTGTGTTGGAACGGAGAGTGTGTTCCCGTGCAGGGCCCCACCCTTCTCACCCTGAGTACCAGTGGGTCAATGTCCAACAGTGTGTGGAGTGTGTTGGAACGGAGTGCGTTCCCGTGCAGGGCCCACCATTCTCACCCTGAGTACCAGTGGGTCAGTGTCCAAAAGTGTGTGGAGTGTGTTGGAACGGAGAGTGTGTTCCCGTGCAGGGCCCCACCCTTCTCACCCTGAGTACCAGTGGGTCAATGTCCAACAGTGTGTGGAGTGTGTTGGAACGGAGAGTGTGTTCCCGTGCAGGGCCCACCTTCTCACCCTGAGTAATGTCCAACAGTGTGTGGAGTGTGCTGGAACAGAGAGTGTGTTCCCGTGCAGGGCCCACCCTTCTCACCCTGAGTACCAGTGGGTCAATGTCCAACAGTGTGTGGAGTGTGTTGGAACGGAGAGTGTGTTCCCGTGCAGGGCCCCACCCTTCTCACCCTGAGTACCAGTGGGTCAATGTCCAACAGTGTGTGGAGTGTGTTGGAACGGAGAGTGTGTTCCCGTGCTGGGCCCACCCTTCTCACCCTGAGTACCATTGGGTCAATGTCTAACAGTGTGTGGAGTATGTTGGAACAGAGAGTGTGTTCCCTCACAGGGCCCACCCTTCTCACCCTGAGTACGAGTGGGTCCATGTCCAACAGTGTGTGGAGTGTGTTGGAACGGAGAGTGTGTTCCCTTGCAGGGCCCCACCCTTCTCACCCTGAGTACCGGTGGGTCAATGTCCAACAGTGTGTGGACTGTGTTGGAATGGAGAGTGTGTTCCCGTGCAGGGCCCCACCCTTCTCACCCTGAGTACCGGTGGGTCAATGTCCAACAGTGTGTGGAGTGTGTTGGAACGGAGAGTGTGATCCCGTGCAGGGCCCATCCTTCTCACCCTGAGTACCATGGTTCAATGTCCAACAGTGTGTCGAGTGTGTTGGAACGGAGAGTGTGTTCCAGTGCAGGGACCACCCTTCTCACCCTGAGTACCAGTGGGTCAGTGTCCAACAGTGTGTGGAGTGTGTTGGAACGGAGAGTGTGTTCCCTCACAGGGCCCACCTTCTCACCCTGAGTACCAGTGGGTCAATGTCCAACAGTGTGTGGCGTGTGTTGGAACGGAGAGTGTGTTCCCGTGCAGGGCCCACCTTCTCACCCTGAGTACCAGTGGGTCAATGTCCAACAGTGTGTGGAGTGTGTTGGAAAGGAGAGTGTGTTCCCGTGCAGGGCCCACCCTTCTCACCCTCAGTACCAGTGGGTCAATGTCCAACAGTGTGTGGAGTGTGTTGGAAAGGAGAGTGTGTTCCCTTCCGGGGTCCACCCTTCTCACCCTGAGTACCAGTGGGTCAGTGTCCAACAGTGTATGGAGTGTGTTGGAACGGAGAGTGTGTTCCAGTGCAGGGCCCACCCTTCTCACCCTGAGTACCAGTGGGTCAGTGTCCAACAGTGTGTGAAGTGTGTTGGAACGGAGAGTGTGTTCCCTCACAGGGCCCCACCTTCTCACCCTGAGTACCAGTGGGTCAATGTCCAACAGTGTGTGGCGTGTGTTGGAACGGAGAGTGTGTTCCCGTGCAGGGCCCACCCTTCTCACCCTGAGTACCAGTGGGTCAATGTCCAACAGTGTGTGGAATGTGTTGGAACGGAGAGTGTGTTCCCGTGCAGGGCCCACCTTCTCACCCTGAGTACCGGTGGGTCAATGTCCAACAGTGTGTGGAGTGTGTTGGAACGGAGAGTGTGTTCCAGTGCAGGGCCTACCCTTCTCACCCTGAGTACCAGTGGGTCAATGTACAACAGTGTGTGGAGTGTGTTGGAACGGAGAGTGTGTTCCCGTGCAGGGCCCACCTTCTCACCCTGAGTACCGGTGGGTCAATGTCCAACAGTGTGTGGAGTGTGTTGGAACGGAGAGTGTGTTCCAGTGCAGGGCCTACCCTTCTCACCCTGAGTACCAGTGGGTCAATGTACAACAGTGTGTGGAGTGTGTTGGAACGGAGAGTGTGTTCCAGTGCAGGGCCTACCCTTCTCACCCTGAGTACCAGTGGGTCAATGTACAACAGTGTGTGGAGTGTTTTGGAACGGAGAGTGTGTTCCCTCACAGGGCCCACCTTCTCACCCTGAGTACCAGTGGGTCAATGTCCAACAGTGTGTGGCTTGTATTGGAACGGAGAGTGTGTTCCCGTGCAGGGCCCAACTTCTCACCCTGAGTACCAGTGGGTCAATGTCCAACAGTGTGTGGAGTGTGTTGGAACGGAGAGTGTGTTCCCGTGCAGGGCCCACCCTTCTCACCCTGAGTACCAGTGGGTCAGTGTCCAACAGTGTGTGGAGTGTGTTGGACCGGAGAGTGTGTTCCCGTGCAGGGCCCACCTTCTCACCCTGAGTACCAGTGGCTCAATGTCCAACAGTGTGTGGAGTGTGTTGGAACGGAGAGTGTGTTCCCACACAGGGCCCCACCTTCTCACCCTGAGTACCAGTGGGTCAGTGTCCGACAGTGTGTGGAGTGTGTTGGAACGGAGAGCCTGTTCCCGTGCAGGGCCCACCATTCTCACCCTGAGTACCAGTGGGTCAGTGTCCAACAGTGTGTGGTGTGTGTTGGAACGGAGAGTGTGTTCCCGTGCAGGGCCCACCCATCTCATCCTGAGTACCAGTGGGTCAATGTCCAACAGAGTGTGGAGTGTGTTGGAACGGAGAGTGTGTTCCCGTGCA
Organism: Pristiophorus japonicus; assembly: GCF_044704955.1. Classification (NCBI taxonomy): domain Eukaryota; kingdom Metazoa; phylum Chordata; class Chondrichthyes; family Pristiophoridae; genus Pristiophorus; species Pristiophorus japonicus. Next base: position 768,830 of record NW_027251821.1, on the reverse strand, counting down.
GGGCCCCACCCTTCTCACCCTGAGTACCGGTGGGTCAATGTCCAACAGTGTGTGGAGTGTGTTGGAAAGGAGAGTGTGTTCCCGTGCAGGGCCCACCCTTCTCACCCTCAGTACCAGTGGGTCAATGTCCAACAGTGTGTGGAGTGTGTTGGAAAGGAGAGTGTGTTCCCTTCCGGGGTCCACCCTTCTCACCCTGAGTACCAGTGGGTCAATGTCCAACAGTGTGTGGAGTGTGTTGGAACGGAGATTGTGTTCCCGTGCAGGGCCCACCTTCTCACCCTGAGTACCAGTGGGTCAATGTCCAACAGTGTGTGGAGTGTGTTGGAACGGAGAGTGTGTTCTCGTGCAGGGCCCAACTTCTCACCCTGAGTACCAGTGGGTCAATGTACAACACTGTGTGGAGTGTGTTGGAACGGAGAGTGTGTTCCCGTGCAGGGCCCACCTTCTCACCCTGAGTACCAGTGGGTCAGTGTCCAACAGTGTATGGAGTGTGTTGGAACGGAGAGTGTGTTCCAGTGCAGGGCCCACCCTTCTCACCCTGAGTACCAGTGGGTCAGTGTCCAACAGTGTGTGGTGTGTGTTGGAACGGAGAGTGTGTTCCCTCACAGAGCCCCACCTTCTCACCCTGAGTACCAGTGGGTCAATGTCCAACAGTGTGTGGCGTGTGTTGGAACGGAGAGTGTGTTCCAGTGCAGGGCCCACCCTTCTCACCCTGAGTACCAGTGGGTCAGTGTCCAACAGTGTGTGAAGTGTGTTGGAACGGAGAGTGTTTTCCCTCACAGGGCCCCACCTTCTCACCCTGAGTACCAGTTGGTCAATGTCCAACAGTGTGTGTCGTGTGTTGGAACGGAGAGTGTGTTCCCGTGCAGGGCCCACCCTTCTCACCCTGAGTACCAGTGCATCAATGTCCAACAGTGTGTGGAGTGTGTTGGAACGGAGAGTGTGTTCCCGTGCAGGGCCCACCCTTCTCACCCTGAGTACCAGTGGGTCAGTGTCCGACAGTGTGTGGAGTGTGTTGGAACGGAGAGCCAGTTCCCGTGCAGGGCCCACCCTTCTCACCCTGAGTACCAGTGGGTCAGTGTCCAACAGTGTGTGGTGTGTGTTGGAACGGAGTGTGTGTTCCCGTGCAGGGCCCACCCTTCTCACCCTGAGTACCAGTGGGTCAATGTCCAACAGTGTGTGGAATGTGTTGGAACGGAGAGTGTGTTCCCGTGCAGGGCCCCACCCTTCTCACCCTGAGTACCGGTGGGTCAATGTCCAACAGTGTGCGGAGTGTGTTGGAACGGAGAGTGTGTTCCCGTGCAGGGCCCACCTTCTCACCCTGAGTACCAGTGGGTCAATGTCCAACAGTGTGTGGAGTGTTTTGGAACGGAGAGTGTGTTCCCGTGCAGGGTACACCTTCTCACCCTGAGTACCGGTGGGTCAGTGTCCAACAGTGTGTGGAGTATGTTGGAACGCAGAGTGTGTTCCCGTGCAGTGCCCACCCTTCTCACCCTGAGTACCAGTGGATCAATGTCCAACAGTGTGTGGCGTGTGTTGGAACGGAGAGTGTGTTCCCGTGCAGGGCCCACCCTTCTCACCCTGAGTACCAGTGGGTCAATGTCCAACAGTGTGTGGAGTGTGTTGGAACGGAGAGTGTGTTGCCGTGCAGGGCCCATCCTTCTCATGCTGAGTACCAGTGGGTCAATGTCCAACAGTGTGTGGAGTGTGTTGGAACGGAGAGTGTGTTCCCGTGCAGGGCCCACCCTTCTCACCCTGAGTACCAGTGGGTCAGTGTCCAACAGTGTGTGGAGTGTGTTGGAAAGGAGAGTGTGTTCCCGTGCAGGGCCCACCCTTCTCACCCTCAGTACCAGTGGGTCAATGTCCAACAGTGTGTGGAGTGTGTTGGAAAGGAGAGTGTGTTCCCTTCCGGGGTCCACCCTTCTCACCCTGAGTACCAGTGGGTCAATGTCCAACAGTGTGTGGAGTGTGTTGGAACGGAGAGTGTGTTCCCGTGCAGGGCCCACCTTCTCACCCTGAGTACCAGTGGGTCAATGTCCAACAGTGTGTGGAGTGTGTTGGAACGGAGAGTGTGTTCCCGTGCAGGGCCCACCTTCTCACCCTGAGTACCAGTGGGTCAATGTCCAACAGTGTGTGGAGTGTGTTGGAACGGAGAGTGTGTTCCAGTGCAGGGCCCACCCTTCTCTCCCTGAGTACCAGTGGGTCAGTGTCCAACAGTGTATGGAGTGTGTTGGAACGGAGAGTGTGTTCCAGTGCAGGGCCCACCCTTCTCTCCCTGAGTACCAGTGGGTCAGTGTCCAACAGTGTGTGGTGTGTGTTGGAACGGAGAGTGTGTTCCCTCACAGAGCCCCACCTTCTCACCCTGAGTACCAGTGGGTCAATGTCCAACAGTGTGTGGCGTGTGTTGGAACGGAGAGTGTGTTCCCGTGCAGGGCCCACCTTCTCACCCTGAGTACCAGTGGGTCAATGTCCAACAGTGTGTGGAGTGTGTTGGAACGGAGAGTGTGTTCCCGTGCAGGGCCCACCCTTCTCACCCTGAGTACCATGGTTCAATGTCCAACATGTGTGGAGTGTGTAGGAACGGAGAGTGTGTTCCAGTGCAGGGCCCACCCTTCTCACCCTGAGTACCAGTGGGTCAGTGTCCAACAGTGTGTGAAGTGTGTTGGAACGGAGAGTGTGTTCCCTCACAGGGCCCCACCTTCTCACCCTGAGTACCAGTGGGTCAATGTCCAACAGTGTGTGGCGTGTGTTGGAACGGAGAGTGTGTTCCCGTGCAGGGCCCACCCTTCTCACCCTGAGTACCAGTGGGTCAATGTCCAACAGTGTGTGGAGTGTGTTGGAACGGAGAGTGTGTTCCCGTGCAGGTCCCACCTTCTCACCCTGAGTACCAGTGGGTCAATGTCCAACAGTGTGTGGAGTGTGTTGGAACGGAGAGTGTGTTCCCGTGCAGGGCCCACCTTCTCACCCTGAGTACCGGTGGGTCAATGTCCGACAGTGTGTGGAGTGTGTTGGAACGGAGAGCCTGTTCCCGTGCAGGGCCCACCCTTCTCACCCTGAGTACCAGTGGGTCAGTGTCCAACAGTGTGTGGAATGTGTTGGAACGGAGAGTGTGTTCCCGTGCAGGGCCCCACCCTTCTCACCCTGAGTACCGGTGGGTCAATGTCCAACAGTGTGTGGAGTGTGTTGGAACGGAGAGTGTGTTCCCGTGCAGGGCCCACCTTCTCACCCTGAGTACCAGTGGGTCAATGTCCAACAGTGTGTGGAGTGTGTTGGACCGGAGAGTGTGTTCCCGTGCAGGGCCCCACCCTTCTCACCCTGAGTACCGGTGGGTCAATGTCCAACAGTGTGTGGAGTGTGTTGGAAAGGAGAGTGTGTTCCCGTGCAGGGCCCACCCTTCTCACCCTCAGTACCAGTGGGTCAATGTCCAACAGTGTGTGGAGTGTGTTGGAAAGGAGAGTGTGTTCCCTTCCGGGGTCCACCCTTCTCACCCTGAGTACCAGTGGGTCAATGTCCAACAGTGTGTGGAGTGTGTTGGAACGGAGATTGTGTTCCCGTGCAGGGCCCAACTTCTCACCCTGAGTACCAGTGGGTCAATGTACAACACTGTGTGGAGTGTGTTGGAACGGAGAGTGTGTTCCCGTGCAGGGCCCACCTTCTCACCCTGAGTACCAGTGGGTCAGTGTCCAACAGTGTATGGAGTGTGTTGGAACGGAGAGTGTGTTCCAGTGCAGGGCACACCCTTCTCACCCTGAGTACCAGTGGGTCAGTGTCCAACAGTGTGTGGTGTGTGTTGGAACGGAGAGTGTGTTCCCTCACAGAGCCCCACATTCTCACCCTGAGTACCAGTGGGTCAATGTCCAACAGTGTGTGGCGTGTGTTGGAACGGAGAGTGTGTTCCCGTGCAGGGCCCACCTTCTCACCCTGAGTACCAGTGGGTCAATGTCCAACAGTGTGTGGAGTGTGTTGGAACGGAGAGTGTGTTCCCGTGCAGGGCCCACCCTCTCACCCTGAGTACCATGGTTCAATGTCCAACAGTGTGTGGAGTGTGTTGGAACGGAGAGTGTGTTCCAGTGCAGGGCCCACCATTCTCACCCTGAGTACCAGTGGGTCAGTGTCCAACGGTGTGTGAAGTGTGTTGGAACGGAGAGTGTGTTCGCTCACAGGGCCCCACCTTCTCACCCTGAGTACCAGTGGGTCAATGTCCAACAGTGTGTGTCGTGTGTTGGAACGGAGAGTGTGTTCCCGTGCAGTGCCCACCCTTCTCACCCTGAGTACCAGTGGGTCAATGTCCAACAGTGTGTGGAGCGTGTTGGAACGGAGAGTGTGTTCCCGTGCAGGTCCCACCTTCTCACCCTGAGTACCAGTGGGTCAATGTCCAACAGTGTGTGGAGTGTGTTGGAACGGAGAGTGTGTTCCTGTGCAGGGCCCCACCCTTCTCACCCTGAGTACCGGTGGGTCAATGTCCAACAGTGTGTGGAGTGTGTTGGAACGGAGAGTGTGTTCCAGTGCAGGGCCGACCCTTCTCACCCTGAGTACCAGTGGGTCAATGTACAACAGTCTGTGGAGTGTGTTGGAACGGAGAGTGTGTTCCCGTGCAGGGCCCACCTTCTCACCCTGAGTACCGGTGGGTCAATGTCCAACAGTGTGTGGAGTGTGTTGGAACGGAGAGTGTGTTCCCGTGCAGGGCCCACCTTCTAACCCTGAGTACCAGTGGGTCAATGTCCAACAGTGTGTGGAGTGTGTTGGAACGGAGAGTGTGTTCCCTCACAGGGCCCACCTTCTCACCCTGAGTACCAGTGGCTCAAAGTCCAACAGTGTGTGGCGTGTATTGGAACGGAGAGTGTGTTCCCGTGCAGGGCCCAACTTCTCACCCTGAGTCCCAGTGGGTCAATGTCCAACAGTGTGTGGAGTGTGTTGGACCGGAGAGTGTGTTCCCGTGCAGGGCCCACCCTTCTCACCCTGAGTACCTGTGGGTCAGTGTCCAACAGTGTGTGGAGTGTGTTGGAACGGAGAGTGTGTTCTGGTGCAGGGCCCACCCTTCTCACCCTGAGTACCAGTGGGTCAGTGTCCGACAGTGTGTGGAGTGTGTTGGAACGGAGAGTGTGTTCCCGTGCAGGGCCCCACCCTTCTCACCCTGAGTACCGGTGGGTCAATGTCCAACAGTGTGTGGAGTGTGTTGGAACGGAGAGTGTGTTCCCGTGCAGGGCCCACCTTCTCACCCTGAGTACCAGTGGGTCAATGTCCAACAGTGTGTGGAGTGTGTTGGAACGGAGAGTGTGTTCCCGTGCAGGGCCCACCTTCTCACCCTGAGTACCAGTGGGTCAGTGTCCAACAGTGTGTGGAGTGTGTTGGAACGGAGAGTGTGTTCCCGTGCAGGGCCCACCCTTCTCACCCTCAGTACCAGTGGGTCAATGTCCAACAGTGTGTGGAGTGTGTTGGAAAGGAGAGTGTGTTCCCTTCCGGGGTCCACCCTTCTCACCCTGAGTACCAGTGGGTCAATGTCCAACAGTGTGTGGAGTGTGTTGGAACGGAGAGTGTGTTCCCGTGCAGGGCCCACCTTCTCACCCTGAGTACCAGTGGGTCAATGTCCAACAGTGTGTGGAGTGTGTTGGAACGGAGAGTGTGTTCCCGTGCAGGGCCCACCTTCTCACCCTGAGTACCAGTGGGTCAGTGTCCAACAGTGTATGGAGTGTGTTGGAACGGAGAGTGTGTTCCAGTGCAGGGCCCACCCTTCTCACCCTGAGTACCAGTGGGTCAGTGTCCAACAGTGTGTGGTGTGTGTTGGAACGGAGAGTGTGTTCCCTCACAGAGCCCCACCTTCTCACCCTGAGTACCAGTGGGTCAATGTCCAACAGTGTGTGGCGTGTGTTGGAACGGAGAGTGTGTTCCCGTGCAGGGCCCACCTTCTCACCCTGAGTACCAGTGGGTCAATGTCCAACAGTGTGTGGAGTGTGTTGGAACGGAGAGTGTGTTCCCGTGCAGGGCCCACCCTTCTCACCCTGAGTACCATGGTTCAATGTCCAACAGTGTGTGGAGTGTGTTGGAACGGAGAGTGTGTTCCAGTGCAGGGCCCACCCTTCTCATCCTGAGTACCAGTGGGTCAGTGTCCAACAGTGTGTGAAGTGTGTAGGAACGGAGAGTGTGTTCCCTCACAGGGCCCCACCTTCTCACCCTGAGTACCAGTGGGTCAATGTCCAACAGTGTGTGGCGTGTGTTGGAACGGAGAGTGTGTTCCCGTGCAGGGCCCACCCTTCTCACCCTGAGTACCAGTGGGTCAATGTACAACAGTGTGTGGGGTGTGTTGGAACGGAGAGTGTGTTCCCGTGCAGGGCCCCACCCTTCTCACCCTGAGTACCGGTGGGTCAATGTCCAACAGTGTGTGGAGTGTGTGGGAACGGAGAGTGTGTTCCCGTGCAGGGCCCACCTTCTCACCCTGAGTACCAGTGGGTCAGTGTCCAACAGTGTGTGGTGTGTGTTGGAACGGAGAGTGTGTTCCCGTGCAGGGCCCACCCTTCTCACCCTGAGTACCAGTGGGTCAATGTCCAACAGTGTGTGGAGTGTGTTGGAACGGAGAGTGTGTTCCCGTGCAGGGCCCACCTTCTCACCCTGAGTACCGGTGGGTCAGTGTCCAACAGTGTGTGGAGTGTGTTGGAACGGAGAGTGTGTTCCCGTGCAGGGCCCACCCTTCTCACCCTGAGTACCGGTGGGTCAATGTCCAACAGTGTGTGGAGTGTGTTGGAAAGGAGAGTGTGTTCCCGTGCAGGGCCCACCCTTCTCACCCTGAGTACCAGTGGGTCAATGTCCAACAGTGTGTGGAGTGTGTTGGAAAGGAGAGTGTGTTCCCTTCCGGGGTCCACCCTTCTCACCCTGAGTACCAGTGGGTCAATGTCCAACAGTGTGTGGAGTGTGTTGGAACGGAGAGTGTGTTCCCGTGCAGGGCCCACCTTCTCACCCTGAGTACCAGTGGGTCAGTGTCCAACAGTGTGTGGAGTGTGTTGGAACGGAGAGTGTGTTCCCTCACAGGGCCCACCTTCTCACCCTGAGTACCAGTGGGTCAATGTCCAACAGTGTGTGGAGTGTGTTGGAAAGGAGAGTGTGTTCCCTTCCGGGGTCCACCCTTCTCACCCTGAGTACCAGTGGGTCAAAGTCCAACAGTGTGTGGCGTGTATTGGAACGGAGAGTGTGTTCCCGTGCAGGGCCCAACTTCTCACCCTGAGTCCCAGTGGGTCAATGTCCAACAGTGTGTGGAGTGTGTTGGAACGGAGAGTGTGTTCCCGTGCAGGGCCCACCCTTCTCACCCTGAGTACCAGTGGGTCAGTGTCCAACAGTGTGTGGAGTGTGTTGGAACGGAGAGTGTGTTCCCGTGCAGGGCCCACCCTTCTCACCCTGAGTACCAGTGCATCAATGTCCAACAGTGTGTGGAGTGTGTTGGAACGGAGAGTGTGTTCCCGTGCAGGGCCCACCCTTCTCACCCTGAGTACCAGTGGGTCAGTGTCCGACAGTGTGTGGAGTGTGTTGGAACGGAGAGCCAGTTCCCGTGCAGGGCCCACCCTTCTCACCCTGAGTACCAGTGGGTCAGTGTCCAACAGTGTGTGGTGTGTGTTGGAACGGAGTGTGTGTTCCCGTGCAGGGCCCACCCTTCTCACCCTGAGTACCAGTGGGTCAATGTCCAACAGTGTGTGGAATGTGTTGGAACGGAGAGTGTGTTCCCGTGCAGGGCCCCACCCTTCTCACCCTGAGTACCGGTGGGTCAATGTCCAACAGTGTGCGGAGTGTGTTGGAACGGAGAGTGTGTTCCCGTGCAGGGCCCACCTTCTCACCCTGAGTACCAGTGGGTCAATGTCCAACAGTGTGTGGAGTGTTTTGGAACGGAGAGTGTGTTCCCGTGCAGGGTACACCTTCTCACCCTGAGTACCGGTGGGTCAGTGTCCAACAGTGTGTGGTGTGTGTTGGAACGGAGAGTGTGTTCCCGTGCAGGGTACACCTTCTCACCCTGAGTACCGGTGGGTCAGTGTCCAACAGTGTGTGGAGTATGTTGGAACGCAGAGTGTGTTCCCGTGCAGTGCCCACCCTTCTCACCCTGAGTACCAGTGGATCAATGTCCAACAGTGTGTGGCGTGTGTTGGAACGGAGAGTGTGTTCCCGTGCAGTGCCCACCCTTCTCACCCTGAGTACCAGTGGATCAATGTCCAACATTGTGTGGAGTGTGTTGGAACGGAGAGTGTGTTGCCGTGCAGGGCCCATCCTTCTCATGCTGAGTACCAGTGGGTCAATGTCCAACAGTGTGTGGAGTGTGTTGGAACGGAGAGTGTGTTCCCGTGCAGGGCCCACCCTTCTCACCCTGAGTACCAGTGGGTCAGTGTCCAACAGTGTGTGGAGTGTGTTGGAAAGGAGAGTGTGTTCCCGTGCAGGGCCCACCCTTCTCACCCTCAGTACCAGTGGGTCAATGTCCAACAGTGTGTGGAGTGTGTTGGAAAGGAGAGTGTGTTCCCTTCCGGGGTCCACCCTTCTCACCCTGAGTACCAGTGGGTCAATGTCCAACAGTGTGTGGAGTGTGTTGGAACGGAGAGTGTGTTCCCGTGCAGGGCCCACCTTCTCACCCTGAGTACCAGTGGGTCAATGTCCAACAGTGTGTGGAGTGTGTTGGAACGGAGAGTGTGTTCCCGTGCAGGGCCCACCTTCTCACCCTGAGTACCAGTGGGTCAATGTCCAACAGTGTGTGGAGTGTGTTGGAACGGAGAGTGTGTTCCAGTGCAGGGCCCACCCTTCTCTCCCTGAGTACCAGTGGGTCAGTGTCCAACAGTGTATGGAGTGTGTTGGAACGGAGAGTGTGTTCCAGTGCAGGGCCCACCCTTCTCTCCCTGAGTACCAGTGGGTCAGTGTCCAACAGTGTGTGGTGTGTGTTGGAACGGAGAGTGTGTTCCCGTGCAGGGCCCACCTTCTCACCCTGAGTACCAGTGGGTCAATGTCCAACAGTGTGTGGAGTGTGTTGGAACGGAGAGTGTGTTCCCGTGCAGGGCCCACCCTTCTCACCCTGAGTACCATGGTTCAATGTCCAACATGTGTGGAGTGTGTAGGATCGGAGAGTGTGTTCCAGTGCAGGGCCCACCCTTCTCACCCTGAGTACCAGTGGGTCAGTGTCCAACAGTGTGTGAAGTGTGTTGGAACGGAGAGTGTGTTCCCTCACAGGGCCCCACCTTCTCACCCTGAGTACCAGTGGGTCAATGTCCAACAGTGTGTGGCGTGTGTTGGAACGGAGAGTGTGTTCCCGTGCAGGGCCCACCCTTCTCACCCTGAGTACCAGTGGGTCAATGTCCAACAGTGTGTGGAGTGTGTTGGAACGGAGAGTGTGTTCCCGTGCAGGTCCCACCTTCTCACCCTGAGTACCAGTGGGTCAGTGTCCAACAGTGTGTGGAATGTGTTGGAACGGAGAGTGTGTTCCCGTGCAGGGCCCCACCCTTCTCACCCTGAGTACCGGTGGGTCAATGTCCAACAGTGTGTGGAGTGTGTTGGAACGGAGAGTGTGTTCCCGTGCAGGGCCCACCTTCTCACCCTGAGTACCAGTGGGTCAATGTCCAACAGTGTGTGGAGTGTGTTGGACCGGAGAGTGTGTTCCCGTGCAGGGCCCCACCCTTCTCACCCTGAGTACCGGTGGGTCAATGTCCAACAGTGTGTGGAGTGTGTTGGAAAGGAGAGTGTGTTCCCGTGCAGGGCCCACCCTTCTCACCCTCAGTACCAGTGGGTCAATGTCCAACAGTGTGTGGAGTGTGTTGGAAAGGAGAGTGTGTTCCCTTCCGGGGTCCACCCTTCTCACCCTGAGTACCAGTGGGTCAATGTCCAACAGTGTGTGGAGTGTGTTGGAACGGAGATTGTGTTCCCGTGCAGGGCCCCACCCTTCTCACCCTGAGTACCAGTGGGTCAATGTACAACACTGTGTGGAGTGTGTTGGAACGGAGAGTGTGTTCCCGTGCAGGGCCCACCTTCTCACCCTGAGTACCAGTGGGTCAGTGTCCAACAGTGTATGGAGTGTGTTGGAACGGAGAGTGTGTTCCAGTGCAGGGCACACCCTTCTCACCCTGAGTACCAGTGGGTCAGTGTCCAACAGTGTGTGGTGTGTGTTGGAACGGAGAGTGTGTTCCCTCACAGAGCCCCACATTCTCACCCTGAGTACCAGTGGGTCAATGTCCAACAGTGTGTGGCGTGTGTTGGAACGGAGAGTGTGTTCCCGTGCAGGGCCCACCTTCTCACCCTGAGTACCAGTGGGTCAATGTCCAACAGTGTGTGGAGTGTGTTGGAACGGAGAGTGTGTTCCCGTGCAGGGCCCACCCTCTCACCCTGAGTACCATGGTTCAATGTCCAACAGTGTGTGGAGTGTGTTGGAACGGAGAGTGTGTTCCAGTGCAGGGCCCACCATTCTCACCCTGAGTACCAGTGGGTCAGTGTCCAACGGTGTGTGAAGTGTGTTGGAACGGAGAGTGTGTTCGCTCACAGGGCCCCACCTTCTCACCCTGAGTACCAGTGGGTCAATGTCCAACAGTGTGTGTCGTGTGTTGGAACGGAGAGTGTGTTCCCGTGCAGTGCCCACCCTTCTCACCCTGAGTACCAGTGGGTCAATGTCCAACAGTGTGTGGAGTGTGTTGGAACGGAGAGTGTGTTCCCGTGCAGGTCCCACCTTCTCACCCTGAGTACCAGTGGGTCAATGTCCAACAGTGTGTGGAGTGTGTTGGAACGGAGAGTGTGTTCCCGTGCAGGGCCCACCTTCTCACCCTGAGTACCGGTGGGTCAATGTCCAACAGTGTGTGGAGTGTGTTGGAACGGAGAGTGTGTTCCCGTGCAGGGCCCCACCCTTCTCACCCTGAGTACCGGTGGGTCAATGTCCAACAGTGTGTGGAGTGTGTTGGAACGGAGAGTGTGTTCCAGTGCAGGGCCGACCCTTCTCACCCTGAGTACCAGTGGGTCAATGTACAACAGTCTGTGGAGTGTGTTGGAACGGAGAGTGTGTTCCCGTGCAGGGCCCACCTTCTCACCCTGAGTACCGGTGGGTCAATGTCCAACAGTGTGTGGAGTGTGTTGGAACGGAGAGTGTGTTCCCGTGCAGGACCCCACCCTTCTCACCCTGAGTACCAGTGGGTCAATGTCCAACAGTGTGTGGAGTGTGTTGGAACGGAGAGTGTGTTCCCGTGCAGGGCCCACCTTCTAACCCTGAGTACCAGTGGGTCAATGTCCAACAGTGTGTGGAGTGTGTTGGAACGGAGAGTGTGTTCCCTCACAGGGCCCACCTTCTCACCCTGAGTACCAGTGGCTCAAAGTCCAACAGTGTGTGGCGTGTATTGGAACGGAGAGTGTGTTCCCGTGCAGGGCCCAACTTCTCACCCTGAGTCCCAGTGGGTCAATGTCCAACAGTGTGTGGAGTGTGTTGGAACGGAGAGTGTGTTCCCGTGCAGGGCCCACCCTTCTCACCCTGAGTACCTGTGGGTCAGTGTCCAACAGTGTGTGGAGTGTGTTGGAACGGAGAGTGTGTTCTGGTGCAGGGCCCACCCTTCTCACCCTGAGTACCAGTGCATCAATGTCCAACAGTGTGTGGAGTGTGTTGGAACGGAGAGTCTGTTCCCGTGCAGGGCCCACCTTCTCACCCTGAGTACCGGTGGTTCAGTGTCCGACAGTGTGTGGAGTGTGTTGGAACGGAGAGTGTGTTCCCGTGCAGGGCCCACCCTTCTCACCCTGAGTACCAGTGGGTCAATGTCCAACAGTGTGTGGAATGTGTTGGAACGGAGAGTGTGTTCCCGTGCAGGGCCCCACCCTTCTCACCCTGAGTACCGGTGGGTCAATGTCCAACAGTGTGTGGAGTGTGTTGGAACGGAGAGTGTGTTCCCGTGCAGGGCCCACCCTTCTCACCCTGAGTACCAGTGGGTCAGTGTCCAACAGTGTGTGGAGTGTGTTGGAACGGAGAGTGTGTTCCCGTGCAGGGCCCACCCTTCTCACCCTCAGTACCAGTGGGTCAATGTCCAACAGTGTGTGGAGTGTGTTGGAAAGGAGAGTGTGTTCCCTTCCGGGGTCCACCCTTCTCACCCTGAGTACCAGTGGGTCAATGTCCAACAGTGTGTGGAGTGTGTTGGAACGGAGAGTGTGTTCCCGTGCAGGGCCCACCTTCTCACCCTGAGTACCAGTGGGTCAATGTCCAACAGTGTGTGGAGTGTGTTGGAACGGAGAGTGTGTTCCCGTGCAGGGCCCACCTTCTCACCCTGAGTACCAGTGGGTCAATGTCCAACAGTGTGTGGAGTGTGTTGGAAAGGAGAATGTGTTCCAGTGCAGGGCCCACCCTTCTCACCCTGAGTACCAGTGGGTCAATGTCCAACAGTGTGTGGAGTGTGTTGGAACGGAGAGTGTGTTCCCGTGCAGGGCCCACCTTCTCACCCTGAGTACCAGTGGGTCAGTGTCCAACAGTGTATGGAGTGTGTTGGAACGGAGAGTGTGTTCCAGTGCAGGGCCCACCCTTCTCACCCTGAGTACCAGTGGGTCAGTGTCCAACAGTGTGTGGTGTGTGTTGGAACGGAGAGTGTGTTCCCTCACAGAGCCCCACCTTCTCACCCTGAGTACCAGTGGGTCAATGTCCAACAGTGTGTGGCGTGTGTTGGAACGGAGAGTGTGTTCCCGTGCAGGGCCCACCCTTCTCACCCTGAGTACCATGGTTCAATGTCCAACAGTGTGTGGAGTGTGTTGGAACGGAGAGTGTGTTCCCGTGCAGGGCCCACCTTCTCATCCTGAGTACCAGTGGGTCAGTGTCCAACAGTGTGTGAAGTGTGTAGGAACGGAGAGTGTGTTCCCTCACAGGGCCCCACCTTCTCACCCTGAGTACCAGTGGGTCAATGTCCAACAGTGTGTGGCGTGTGTTGGAACGGAGAGTGTGTTCCCGTGCAGGGCCCACCCTTCTCACCCTGAGTACCAGTGGGTCAGTGTCCAACAGTGTGTGGTGTGTGTTGGAACGGAGAGTGTGTTCCCGTGCAGGGCCCACCTTCTCACCCTGAGTACCAGTGGGTCAATGTCCAACAGTGTGTGGAGTGTGTTGGACCGGAGAGTGTGTTCCCGTGCAGGGCCCACCTTCTCACCCTGAGTACCAGTGGGTCAATGTACAACAGTGTGTGGAGTGTGTTGGAACGGAGAGTGTGTTCCCGTGCAGGGCCCACCTTCTCACCCTGAGTACCAGTGTGTCAGTGTCCAACAGTGTGTGGAGTGTGTTGGAACGGAGAGTGTGTTCCCACACAGGGCCCCACCTTCTCACCCTGAGTACCAGTGGGTCAGTGTCCGACAGTGTGTGGAGTGTGTTGGAACGGAGAGCCTGTTCCCGTGCAGGGCCCACCCTTCTCACCCTGAGTACCAGTGGGTCAGTGTCCAACAGTGTGTGGTGTGTGTTGGAACGGAGAGTGTGTTCCCGTGCAGGGCCCACCCTTCTCACCCTGAGTACCAGTGGGTCAATGTCCAACAGTGTGTGGAGTGTGTTGGAACGGAGAGTGTGTTCCCGTGCAGGGCCCACCTTCTCACCCTGAGTACCGGTGGGTCAGTGTCCAACAGTGTGTGGAGTGTGTTGGAACGGAGAGTGTGTTCCCGTGCAGGGCCCACCCTTCTCACCCTGAGTACCGGTGGGTCAATGTCCAACAGTGTGTGGAGTGTGTTGGAAAGGAGAGTGTGTTCCCGTGCAGGGCCCACCCTTCTCACCCTGAGTACCAGTGGGTCAATGTCCAACAGTGTGTGGAGTGTGTTGGAAAGGAGAGTGTGTTCCCTTCCGGGGTCCACCCTTCTCACCCTGAGTACCAGTGGGTCAATGTCCAACAGTGTGTGGAGTGTGTTGGAACGGAGAGTGTGTTCCCGTGCAGGGCCCACCTTCTCACCCTGAGTACCAGTGGGTCAGTGTCCAACAGTGTGTGGAGTGTGTTGGAACGGAGCGTGTGTTCCAGTGCAGGGCCCAACTTCTCACCCTGAGTACCAGTGGGTCAATGTACAACACTGTGTGGAGTGTGTTGGAACGGAGAGTGTGTTCCCGTGCAGGGCCCACCTTCTCACCCTGAGTACCAGTGGGTCAGTGTCCAACAGTGTGTGGAGTGTGTTGGAACGGAGCGTGTGTTCCAGTGCAGGGCCCACCCTTCTCACCCTGAGTACCAGTGGGTCAGTGTCCAACAGTGTGTGGTGTGTGTTGGAACGGAGAGTGTGTTCCCTCACAGAGCCCCACCTTCTCACCATGAGTACCAGTGGGTCAATGTCCAACAGTGTGTGGCGTGTGTTGGAACGGAGAGTGTGTTCCCGTGCAGGGCCCACCCTTCTCACCCTGAGTACCATGGTTCAATGTCCAACAGTGTTTGGAGTGTGTTGGAACGGAGAGTGTGTTCCCGTGCAGGGCCCACCTTCTAACCCTGAGTACCAGTGGGTCAATGTCCAACAGTGTGTGGAGTGTGTTGGAACGGAGAGTGTGTTCCCTCACAGGGCCCACCTTCTCACCCTGAGTACCAGTGGCTCAAAGTCCAACAGTGTGTGGCGTGTATTGGAACGGAGAGTGTGTTCCCGTGCAGGGCCCAACTTCTCACCCTGAGTCCCAGTGGGTCAATGTCCAACAGTGTGTGGAGTGTGTTGGAACGGAGAGTGTGTTCCCGTGCAGGGCCCACCCTTCTCACCCTGAGTACCTGTGGGTCAGTGTCCAACAGTGTGTGGAGTGTGTTGGAACGGAGAGTGTGTTCTGGTGCAGGGCCCACCCTTCTCACCCTGAGTACCAGTGCATCAATGTCCAACAGTGTGTGGAGTGTGTTGGAACGGAGAGTCTGTTCCCGTGCAGGGCCCACCTTCTCACCCTGAGTACCGGTGGTTCAGTGTCCGACAGTGTGTGGAGTGTGTTGGAACGGAGAGTGTGTTCCCGTGCAGGGCCCACCCTTCTCACCCTGAGTACCAGTGGGTCAATGTCCAACAGTGTGTGGAATGTGTTGGAACGGAGAGTGTGTTCCCGTGCAGGGCCCCACCCTTCTCACCCTGAGTACCGGTGGGTCAATGTCCAACAGTGTGTGGAGTGTGTTGGAACGGAGAGTGTGTTCCCGTGCAGGGCCCACCCTTCTCACCCTGAGTACCAGTGGGTCAGTGTCCAACAGTGTGTGGAGTGTGTTGGAACGGAGAGTGTGTTCCCGTGCAGGGCCCACCCTTCTCACCCTCAGTACCAGTGGGTCAATGTCCAACAGTGTGTGGAGTGTGTTGGAAAGGAGAGTGTGTTCCCTTCCGGGGTCCACCCTTCTCACCCTGAGTACCAGTGGGTCAATGTCCAACAGTGTGTGGAGTGTGTTGGAACGGAGAGTGTGTTCCCGTGCAGGGCCCACCTTCTCACCCTGAGTACCAGTGGGTCAATGTCCAACAGTGTGTGGAGTGTGTTGGAACGGAGAGTGTGTTCCCGTGCAGGGCCCACCTTCTCACCCTGAGTACCAGTGGGTCAATGTCCAACAGTGTGTGGAGTGTGTTGGAAAGGAGAATGTGTTCCAGTGCAGGGCCCACCCTTCTCACCCTGAGTACCAGTGGGTCAATGTCCAACAGTGTGTGGAGTGTGTTGGAACGGAGAGTGTGTTCCCGTGCAGGGCCCACCTTCTCACCCTGAGTACCAGTGGGTCAGTGTCCAACAGTGTATGGAGTGTGTTGGAACGGAGAGTGTGTTCCAGTGCAGGGCCCACCCTTCTCACCCTGAGTACCAGTGGGTCAGTGTCCAACAGTGTGTGGTGTGTGTTGGAACGGAGAGTGTGTTCCCTCACAGAGCCCCACCTTCTCACCCTGAGTACCAGTGGGTCAATGTCCAACAGTGTGTGGCGTGTGTTGGAACGGAGAGTGTGTTCCCGTGCAGGGCCCACCCTTCTCACCCTGAGTACCATGGTTCAATGTCCAACAGTGTGTGGAGTGTGTTGGAACGGAGAGTGTGTTCCCGTGCAGGGCCCACCTTCTCATCCTGAGTACCAGTGGGTCAGTGTCCAACAGTGTGTGAAGTGTGTAGGAACGGAGAGTGTGTTCCCTCAC
This sequence comes from Pristiophorus japonicus, assembly GCF_044704955.1. Taxonomy (NCBI): domain Eukaryota; kingdom Metazoa; phylum Chordata; class Chondrichthyes; family Pristiophoridae; genus Pristiophorus; species Pristiophorus japonicus. Next base: position 752,798 of record NW_027251821.1, on the reverse strand, counting down.
AGGGCCCCACCTTCTCACCCTGAGTACCAGTGGGTCAATGTCCAACAGTGTGTGGCGTGTGTTGGAACGGAGAGTGTGTTCCCGTGCAGGGCCCACCCTTCTCACCCTGAGTACCAGTGGGTCAGTGTCCAACAGTGTGTGGTGTGTGTTGGAACGGAGAGTGTGTTCCCGTGCAGGGCCCACCTTCTCACCCTGAGTACCAGTGGGTCAATGTCCAACAGTGTGTGGAGTGTGTTGGACCGGAGAGTGTGTTCCCGTGCAGGGCCCACCTTCTCACCCTGAGTACCAGTGGGTCAATGTACAACAGTGTGTGGAGTGTGTTGGAACGGAGAGTGTGTTCCCGTGCAGGGCCCACCTTCTCACCCTGAGTACCAGTGTGTCAGTGTCCAACAGTGTGTGGAGTGTGTTGGAACGGAGAGTGTGTTCCCACACAGGGCCCCACCTTCTCACCCTGAGTACCAGTGGGTCAGTGTCCGACAGTGTGTGGAGTGTGTTGGAACGGAGAGCCTGTTCCCGTGCAGGGCCCACCCTTCTCACCCTGAGTACCAGTGGGTCAGTGTCCAACAGTGTGTGGTGTGTGTTGGAACGGAGAGTGTGTTCCCGTGCAGGGCCCACCCTTCTCACCCTGAGTACCAGTGGGTCAATGTCCAACAGTGTGTGGAGTGTGTTGGAACGGAGAGTGTGTTCCCGTGCAGGGCCCACCTTCTCACCCTGAGTACCGGTGGGTCAGTGTCCAACAGTGTGTGGAGTGTGTTGGAACGGAGAGTGTGTTCCCGTGCAGGGCCCACCCTTCTCACCCTGAGTACCGGTGGGTCAATGTCCAACAGTGTGTGGAGTGTGTTGGAAAGGAGAGTGTGTTCCCGTGCAGGGCCCACCCTTCTCACCCTGAGTACCAGTGGGTCAATGTCCAACAGTGTGTGGAGTGTGTTGGAAAGGAGAGTGTGTTCCCTTCCGGGGTCCACCCTTCTCACCCTGAGTACCAGTGGGTCAATGTCCAACAGTGTGTGGAGTGTGTTGGAACGGAGAGTGTGTTCCCGTGCAGGGCCCACCTTCTCACCCTGAGTACCAGTGGGTCAGTGTCCAACAGTGTGTGGAGTGTGTTGGAACGGAGCGTGTGTTCCAGTGCAGGGCCCAACTTCTCACCCTGAGTACCAGTGGGTCAATGTACAACACTGTGTGGAGTGTGTTGGAACGGAGAGTGTGTTCCCGTGCAGGGCCCACCTTCTCACCCTGAGTACCAGTGGGTCAGTGTCCAACAGTGTGTGGAGTGTGTTGGAACGGAGCGTGTGTTCCAGTGCAGGGCCCACCCTTCTCACCCTGAGTACCAGTGGGTCAGTGTCCAACAGTGTGTGGTGTGTGTTGGAACGGAGAGTGTGTTCCCTCACAGAGCCCCACCTTCTCACCATGAGTACCAGTGGGTCAATGTCCAACAGTGTGTGGCGTGTGTTGGAACGGAGAGTGTGTTCCCGTGCAGGGCCCACCCTTCTCACCCTGAGTACCATGGTTCAATGTCCAACAGTGTTTGGAGTGTGTTGGAACGGAGAGTGTGTTCCAGTGCAGGGCCCACCCTTCTCACCCTGAGTACCAGTGGGTCAGTGTCCAACAGTGTGTGAAGTGTGTTGGAACGGAGAGTGTGTTCCCTCACAGGGCCCCACCTTCTCACCCTGAGTACCAGTGGGTCAATGTCCAACAGTGTGTGTCGTGTGTTGGAACGGAGAGTGTGTTCCCGTGCAGTGCCCACCCTTCTCACCCTGAGTACCAGTGGGTCAATGTCCAACAGTGTGTGGAGTGTGTTGGAACGGAGAGTGTGTTCCCGTGCAGGTCCCACCTTCTCACCCTGAGTACCAGTGGGTCAATGTCCAACAGTGTGTGGAGTGTGTTGGAACGGAGAGTGTGTTCCAGTGCAGGGCCTACCCTTCTCACCCTGAGGACCAGTGGGTCAATGTACAACAGTCTGTGGAGTGTGTTGGAACGGAGAGTGTGTTCCCGTGCAGGGCCCACCTTCTCACCCTGAGATCCAGTGGGTCAATGTACAACACTGTGTGGAGTGTGTTGGAACGGAGAGTGTGTTCCCGTGCAGGGCCCACCTTCTCACCCTGAGTACCAGTGGGTCAGTGTCCAACAGTGTATGGAGTGTGTTGGAACGGAGCGTGTGTTCCAGTGCAGGGCCCACCCTTCTCACCCTGAGTACCAGTGGGTCAGTGTCCAACAGTGTGTGGTGTGTGTTGGAACGGAGAGTGTGTTCCCTCACACAGCCCCACCTTCTCACCCTGAGTACCAGTGGGTCAATGTCCAACAGTGTGTGGCGTGTGTTGGAACGGAGAGTGTGTTCCCGTGCAGGGCCCACCTTCTCACCCTGAGTACCAGTGGGTCAATGTCCAACAGTGTGTGGAGTGTGTTGGAACGGAGAGTGTGTTCCCGTGCAGGGCCCACCCTTCTCACCCTGAGTACCATGGTTCAATGTCCAACAGTGTTTGGAGTGTGTTGGAACGGAGAGTGTGTTCCAGTGCAGGGCCCACCCTTCTCACCCTGAGTACCAGTGGGTCAGTGTCCAACAGTGTGTGAAGTGTGTTGGAACGGAGAGTGTGTTCCCTCACAGGGCCCCACCTTCTCACCCTGAGTACCAGTGGGTCAATGTCCAACAGTGTGTGTCGTGTGTTGGAACGGAGAGTGTGTTCCCGTGCAGTGCCCACCCTTCTCACCCTGAGTACCAGTGGGTCAATGTCCAACAGTGTGTGGAGTGTGTTGGAACGGAGAGTGTGTTCCCGTGCAGGTCCCACCTTCTCACCCTGAGTACCAGTGGGTCAATGTCCAACAGTGTGTGGAGTGTGTTGGAACGGAGAGTGTGTTCCAGTGCAGGGCCTACCCTTCTCACCCTGAGGACCAGTGGGTCAATGTACAACAGTCTGTGGAGTGTGTTGGAACGGAGAGTGTGTTCCCGTGCAGGGCCCACCTTCTCACCCTGAGTACCGGTGGGTCAATGTCCAACAGTGTGTGGAGTGTGTTGGAACGGAGAGTGTGTTCCCGTGCAGGGCCCACCTTCTAACCCTGAGTACCAGTGGGTCAATGTCCAACAGTGTGTGGAGTGTGTTGGAACGGAGAGTGTGTTCCCTCACAGGGCCCACCTTCTCACCCTGAGTACCAGTGGGTCAAAGTCCAAAAGTGTGTGGCGTGTATTGGAACGGAGAGTGTGTTCCCGTGCAGGGCCCAACTTCTCACCCTGAGTCCCAGTGGGTCAATGTCCAACAGTGTGTGGAGTGTGTTGGAACGGAGAGTGTGTTCCCGTGCAGGGCCCCACCCTTCTCACCCTGAGTACCAGTGGGTCAGTGTCCAACAGTGTGTGGAGTGTGTTGGAACGGAGAGTGTGTTCCCGTGCAGGGCCCACCCTTCTCACCCTGAGTACCAGTGCATCAATGTCCAACAGTGTGTGGAGTGTGTTGGAACGGAGAGTCTGTTCCCGTGCAGGGCCCACCTTCTCACCCTGAGTACCGGTGGGTCAATGTCCAACAGTGTGTGGAATGTGTTGGAACGGAGAGTGTGTTCCCGTGCAGGGCCCCACCCTTCTCACCCTGAGTACCGGTGGGTCAATGTCCAACAGCGTGTGGAGTGTGTTGGAACGGAGAGTGTGTTCCCGTGCAGGGTCCACCCTTCTCACCCTGAGTACCAGTGGGTCAGTGTCCAACAGTTTGTGGAGTGTGTTGGAAAGGAGAGTGTGTTCCCGTGCAGGGCCCACCCTTCTCACCCTCAGTACCAGTGGGTCAATGTCCAACAGTGTGTGGAGTGTGTTGGAAAGGAGAGTGTGTTCCCTTCCGGGGTCCACCCTTCTCACCCTGAGTACCAGTGGGTCAATGTCCAACAGTGTGTGGAGTGTGTTGGAACGGAGAGTGTGTTCCCGTGCAGGGCCCACCTTCTCACCCTGAGTACCAGTGGGTCAATGTCCAACAGTGTGTGGAGTGTGTTGGAACGGAGAGTGTGTTCCCGTGCAGGGCCCACCTTCTCACCCTGAGTACCGGTGGGTCAATGTCCAACAGTGTGTGGAGTGTGTTGGAACGGAGAGTGTGTTCCCGTGCAGGGCCCACCTTCTCACCCTGAGTACCAGTGGGTCAATGTCCAACAGTGTGTGGAGTGTGTGGAGTGTGTTGGAACGGAGAGTGTGTTCCCGTGCAGGGCCCACCCTTCTCACCCTGAGTACCAGTGGGTCAGTGTCCAACAGTGTGTGGTGTGTGTTGGAACGGAGAGTGTGTTCCCTCACAGAGCCCCACCTTCTCACCCTGAGTACCAGTGGGTCAATGTCCAACAGTGTGTGGAGTGTGTTGGAACGGAGAGTGTGTTCCCGTGCAGGGCCCACCCTTCTCACCCTGAGTACCATGGTTCAATGTCCAACAGTGTGTGGAGTGTGTTGGAACGGAGAGTGTGTTCCAGTGCAGGGCCCACCCTTCTCACCCTGAGTACCAGTGGGTCAGTGTCCAACAGTGTGTGAAGTGTGTTGGAACGGAGAGTGTGTTCCCTCACAGGGCCCCACCTTCTCACCCTGAGTACCAGTGGGTCAATGTCCAACAGTGTGTGGTGTGTGTTGGAACGGAGAGTGTGTTCCCGTGCAGGGCCCACCCTTCTCACCCTGAGTACCAGTGGGTCAATGTCCAACAGTGTGTGGAGTGTGTTGGAACGGAGAGTGTGTTCCCGTGCAGGGCCCACCTTCTCACCCTGAGTACCGGTGGGTCAATGTCCGACAGTGTGTGGAGTGTGTTGGAACGGAGAGCCTGTTCCCGTGCAGGGCCAACCCTTCTCACCCTGAGTACCAGTGGGTCAGTGTCCAACAGTGTGTGGTGTGTGTTGGAACGGAGAGTGTGTTCCCTCACAGAGCCCCACCTTCTCACCCTGAGTACCAGTGGGTCAATGTCCAACAGTGTGTGGCGTGTGTTGGAACGGAGAGTGTGTTCCCGTGCAGGGCCCACCTTCTCACCCTGAGTACCAGTGGGTCAATGTCCAACAGTGTGTGGAGTGTGTTGGACCGGAGAGTGTGTTCCCGTGCAGGGCCCACCTTCTCACCCTGAGTACCAGTGGGTCAATGTCCAACAGTGTGTGGAGTGTGTTGGAACGGAGAGTGTGTTCCCGTGCAGGGCCCACCCTTCTCACCCTGAGTACCAGTGTGTCAGTGTCCAACAGTGTGTGGAGTGTGTTGGAACGGAGAGTGTGTTCCCACACAGGGCCCCACCTTCTCACCCTGAGTACCAGTGGGTCAGTGTCCGACAGTGTATGGAGTGTGTTGGAACGGAGAGCCTGTTCCCGTGCAGGGCCCACCCTTCTCACCCTGAGTACCAGTGGGTCAGTGTCCAACAGTGTGTGGTGTGTGTTGGAACGGAGAGTGTGTTCCCGTGCAGGGCCCACCCTTCTCACCCTGAGTACCAGTGGGTCAATGTCCAACAGTGTGTGGAGTGTGTTGGAACAGAGAGTGTGTTCCCGTGCAGGGCCCCACCCTTCTCACCCTGAGTACCGGTGGGTCAATGTCCAACAGTGTGTGGAGTGTGTTGGAAAGGAGAGTGTGTTCCCGTGCAGGGCCCACCCTTCTCACCCTCAGTACCAGTGGGTCAATGTCCAACAGTGTGTGGAGTGTGTTGGAAAGGAGAGTGTGTTCCCTTCCGGGGTCCACCCTTCTCACCCTGAGTACCAGTGGGTCAATGTCCAACAGTGTGTGGAGTGTGTTGGAACGGAGAGTGTGTTCCCGTGCAGGGCCCACCTTCTCACCCTGAGTACCAGTGGGTCAGTGTCCAACAGTGTATGGAGTGTGTTGGAACGGAGAGTGTGTTCCAGTGCAGGGCCCACCCTTCTCACCCTGAGTACCAGTGGGTCAGTGTCCAACAGTGTGTGGTGTGTGTTGGAACGGAGAGTGTGTTCCCTCACAGAGCCCCACCTTCTCACCCTGAGTACCAGTGGGTCAATGTCCAACAGTGTGTGGCGTGTGTTGGAACGGAGAGTGTGTTCCCGTGCAGGGCCCACCTTCTCACCCTGAGTACCAGTGGGTCAATGTCCAACAGTGTGTGGAGTGTGTTGGAACGGAGAGTGTGTTCCCGTGCAGGGCCCACCCTTCTCACCCTGAGTACCATGGTTCAATGTCCAACAGTGTGTGGAGTGTGTTGGAACGGAGAGTGTGTTCCAGTGCAGGGCCCACCCTTCTCACCCTGAGTACCAGTGGGTCAGTGTCCAACAGTGTGTGAAGTGTGTTGGAACGGAGAGTGTGTTCCCTCACAGGGCCCCACCTTCTCACCCTGAGTACCAGTGGGTCAATGTCCAACAGTGTGTGGCGTGTGTTGGAACGGAGAGTGTGTTCCCGTGCAGGGCCCACCCTTCTCACCCTGAGTACCAGTGGGTCAATGTCCAACAGTGTGTGGAGTGTGTTGGAACGGAGAGTGTGTTCCCGTGCATGGCCCCACCCTTCTCACCCTGAGTACCGGTGGGTCAATGTCCAACAGTGTGTGGAGTGTGTTGGAAAGGAGAGTGTGTTCCCGTGCAGGGCCCACCCTTCTCACCCTCAGTACCAGTGGGTCAATGTCCAACAGTGTGTGGAGTGTGTTGGAACGGAGAGTGTGTTCCCGTGCAGGGCCCAACTTCTCACCCTGAGTACCAGTGGGTCAATGTACAACACTGTGTGGAGTGTGTTGGAACGGAGAGTGTGTTCCCGTGCAGGGCCCACCTTCTCACCCTGAGTACCAGTGGGTCAGTGTCCAACAGTGTATGGAGTGTGTTGGAACGGAGAGTGTGTTCCAGTGCAGGGCCCACCCTTCTCACCCTGAGTACCAGTGGGTCAGTGTCCAACAGTGTGTGGTGTGTGTTGGAACGGAGAGTGTGTTCCCTCACAGAGCCCCACCTTCTCACCCTGAGTACCAGTGGGTCAATGTCCAACAGTGTGTGGCGTGTGTTGGAACGGAGAGTGTGTTCCCATGCAGGGCCCACCTTCTCACCCTGAGTACCAGTGGGTCAATGTCCAACAGTGTGTGGAGTGTGTTGGAACGGAGAGTGTGTTCACGTGCAGGGCCCACCCTTCTCACCCTGAGTACCATGGTTCAATGTCCAACAGTGTGTGGAGTGTGTTGGAACGGAGAGTGTGTTCCAGTGCAGGGCCCACCCTTCTCACCCTGAGTACCAGTGGGTCAGTGTCCAACAGTGTGTGAAGTGTGTTGGAACGGAGAGTGTGTTCCCACACAGGGCCCCACCTTCTCACCCTGAGTACCAGTGGGTCAATGTCCAACAGTGTGTGTCGTGTGTTGGAACGGAGAGTGTGTTCCCGTGCAGTGCCCACCCTTCTCACCCTGAGTACCAGTGGGTCAATGTCCAACAGTGTGTGGAGTGTGTTGGAACGGAGAGTGTGTTCCCGTGCAGGGCCCAACTTCTCACCCTGAGTACCAGTGGGTCAATGTACAACACTGTGTGGAGTGTGTTGGAACGGAGAGTGTGTTCCCGTGCAGGGCCCACCTTCTCACCCTGAGTACCAGTGGGTCAGTGTCCAACAGTGTATGGAGTGTGTTGGAACGGAGAGTGTGTTCCAGTGCAGGGCCCACCCTTCTCACCCTGAGTACCAGTGGGTCAGTGTCCAACAGTGTATGGAGTGTGTTGGAACGGAGAGTGTGTTCCCGTGCAGGTCCCACCTTCTCACCCTGAGTACCAGTGGGTCAATGTCCAACAGTGTGTGGAGTGTGTTGGAACGGAGAGTGTGTTCCAGTGCAGGGCCTACCCTTCTCACCCTGAGGACCAGTGGGTCAATGTACAACAGTCTGTGGAGTGTGTTGGAACGGAGAGTGTGTTCCCGTGCAGGGCCCACCTTCTCACCCTGAGTACCGGTGGGTCAATGTCCAACAGTGTGTGGAGTGTGTTGGAACGGAGAGTGTGTTCCCGTGCAGGGCCCACCTTCTAACCCTGAGTACCAGTGGGTCAATGTCCAACAGTGTGTGGAGTGTGTTGGAACGGAGAGTGTGTTCCCTCACAGGGCCCACCTTCTCACCCTGAGTACCAGTGGGTCAAAGTCCAACAGTGTGTGGGGTGTATTGGAACGGAGAGTGTGTTCCCGTGCAGGGCCCAACTTCTCACCCTGAGTCCCAGTGGGTCAATGTCCAACAGTGTGTGGAGTGTGTTGGAACGGAGAGTGTGTTCCCTTCCGGGGTCCACCCTTCTCACCCTGAGTACCAGTGGGTCAGTGTCCAACAGTGTGTGGAGTGTGTTGGAACGGAGAGTGTGTTCCCGTGCAGGGCCCACCCTTCTCACCCTGAGTACCAGTGCATCAATGTCCAACAGTGTGTGGAGTGTGTTGGAACGGAGAGTCTGTTCCCGTGCAGGGCCCACCTTCTCACCCTGAGTACCGGTGGGTCAATGTCCAACAGTGTGTGGAATGTGTTGGAACGGAGAGTGTGTTCCCGTGCAGGGCCCCACCCTTCTCACCCTGAGTACCGGTGGGTCAATGTCCAACAGCGTGTGGAGTGTGTTGGAACGGAGAGTGTGTTCCCGTGCAGGGCCCACCTTCTCACCCTGAGTACCAGTGGGTCAATGTCCAACAGTGTGTGGAGTGTTTTGGAACGGAGAGTGTGTTCCCGTGCAGGGTACACCTTCTCACCCTGAGTACCAGTGTGTCAATGTCCAACAGTGTGTTGCGTGTGTTGGAACGGAGAGTGTGTTCCCGTGCAGGGCCCACCTTCTCACCCTGAGTACCAGTGGGTCAATGTCCAACAGTGTGTGGAGTGTGTTGGAACGGAGAGTGTGTTCCCGTGCATGGCCCCACCCTTCTCACCCTGAGTACCGGTGGGTCAATGTCCAACAGTGTGTGGAGTGTGTTGGAAAGGAGAGTGTGTTCCCGTGCAGGGCCCACCCTTCTCACCCTCAGTACCAGTGGGTCAATGTCCAACAGTGTGTGGAGTGTGTTGGAACGGAGAGTGTGTTCCCGTGCAGGGCCCAACTTCTCACCCTGAGTACCAGTGGGTCAATGTACAACACTGTGTGGAGTGTGTTGGAACGGAGAGTGTGTTCCCGTGCAGGGCCCACCTTCTCACCCTGAGTACCAGTGGGTCAGTGTCCAACAGTGTATGGAGTGTGTTGGAACGGAGAGTGTGTTCCAGTGCAGGGCCCACCCTTCTCACCCTGAGTACCAGTGGGTCAGTGTCCAACAGTGTGTGGTGTGTGTTGGAACGGAGAGTGTGTTCCCTCACAGAGCCCCACCTTCTCACCCTGAGTACCAGTGGGTCAATGTCCAACAGTGTGTGGCGTGTGTTGGAACGGAGAGTGTGTTCCCATGCAGGGCCCACCTTCTCACCCTGAGTACCAGTGGGTCAATGTCCAACAGTGTGTGGAGTGTGTTGGAACGGAGAGTGTGTTCACGTGCAGGGCCCACCCTTCTCACCCTGAGTACCATGGTTCAATGTCCAACAGTGTGTGGAGTGTGTTGGAACGGAGAGTGTGTTCCAGTGCAGGGCCCACCCTTCTCACCCTGAGTACCAGTGGGTCAGTGTCCAACAGTGTGTGAAGTGTGTTGGAACGGAGAGTGTGTTCCCACACAGGGCCCCACCTTCTCACCCTGAGTACCAGTGGGTCAATGTCCAACAGTGTGTGTCGTGTGTTGGAACGGAGAGTGTGTTCCCGTGCAGTGCCCACCCTTCTCACCCTGAGTACCAGTGGGTCAATGTCCAACAGTGTGTGGAGTGTGTTGGAACGGAGAGTGTGTTCCCGTGCAGGGCCCAACTTCTCACCCTGAGTACCAGTGGGTCAATGTACAACACTGTGTGGAGTGTGTTGGAACGGAGAGTGTGTTCCCGTGCAGGGCCCACCTTCTCACCCTGAGTACCAGTGGGTCAGTGTCCAACAGTGTATGGAGTGTGTTGGAACGGAGAGTGTGTTCCAGTGCAGGGCCCACCCTTCTCACCCTGAGTACCAGTGGGTCAGTGTCCAACAGTGTATGGAGTGTGTTGGAACGGAGAGTGTGTTCCCGTGCAGGTCCCACCTTCTCACCCTGAGTACCAGTGGGTCAATGTCCAACAGTGTGTGGAGTGTGTTGGAACGGAGAGTGTGTTCCAGTGCAGGGCCTACCCTTCTCACCCTGAGGACCAGTGGGTCAATGTACAACAGTCTGTGGAGTGTGTTGGAACGGAGAGTGTGTTCCCGTGCAGGGCCCACCTTCTCACCCTGAGTACCGGTGGGTCAATGTCCAACAGTGTGTGGAGTGTGTTGGAACGGAGAGTGTGTTCCCGTGCAGGGCCCACCTTCTAACCCTGAGTACCAGTGGGTCAATGTCCAACAGTGTGTGGAGTGTGTTGGAACGGAGAGTGTGTTCCCTCACAGGGCCCACCTTCTCACCCTGAGTACCAGTGGGTCAAAGTCCAACAGTGTGTGGGGTGTATTGGAACGGAGAGTGTGTTCCCGTGCAGGGCCCAACTTCTCACCCTGAGTCCCAGTGGGTCAATGTCCAACAGTGTGTGGAGTGTGTTGGAACGGAGAGTGTGTTCCCTTCCGGGGTCCACCCTTCTCACCCTGAGTACCAGTGGGTCAGTGTCCAACAGTGTGTGGAGTGTGTTGGAACGGAGAGTGTGTTCCCGTGCAGGGCCCACCCTTCTCACCCTGAGTACCAGTGCATCAATGTCCAACAGTGTGTGGAGTGTGTTGGAACGGAGAGTCTGTTCCCGTGCAGGGCCCACCTTCTCACCCTGAGTACCGGTGGGTCAATGTCCAACAGTGTGTGGAATGTGTTGGAACGGAGAGTGTGTTCCCGTGCAGGGCCCCACCCTTCTCACCCTGAGTACCGGTGGGTCAATGTCCAACAGCGTGTGGAGTGTGTTGGAACGGAGAGTGTGTTCCCGTGCAGGGCCCACCTTCTCACCCTGAGTACCAGTGGGTCAATGTCCAACAGTGTGTGGAGTGTTTTGGAACGGAGAGTGTGTTCCCGTGCAGGGTACACCTTCTCACCCTGAGTACCAGTGTGTCAATGTCCAACAGTGTGTTGCGTGTGTTGGAACGGAGAGTGTGTTCCCGTGCAGGGCCCACCTTCTCACCCTGAGTACCGGTGGGTCAGTGTCCAACAGTGTGTGGAGTGTGTTGGAACGGAGAGTGTGTTCCCGTGCAGGGTACACCTTCTCACCCTGAGTACCAGTGGGTCAATGTCCAACAGTGTGTGGAGTGTGTTGGAACGGAGAGTGTGTTCCCGTGCAGGGCCCATCCTTCTCATGCTGAGTACCAGTGGGTCAATGTCCAACAGTGTGTGGAGTGTGTTGGAACGGAGAGTGTGTTCCCGTGCAGGGCCCACCCTTCTCACCCTGAGTACCAGTGGGTGAATGTCCAACAGTGTGTGGAGTGTGTTGGAACGGAGAGTGTGTTCCCGTGCAGGGTCCACCCTTCTCACCCTGAGTACCAGTGGGTCAGTGTCCAACAGTGTGTGGAGTGTGTTGGAAAGGAGAGTGTGTTCCCGTGCAGGGCCCACCCTTCTCACCCTCAGTACCAGTGGGTCAATGTCCAACAGTGTGTGGAGTGTGTTGGAAAGGAGAGTGTGTTCCCTTCCGGGGTCCACCCTTCTCACCCTGAGTACCAGTGGGTCAATGTCCAACAGTGTGTGGAGTGTGTTGGAACGGAGAGTGTGTTCCCGTGCAGGGCCCACCTTCTCACCCTGAGTACCAGTGGGTCAATGTCCAACAGTGTGTGGAGTGTGTTGGAACGGAGAGTGTGTTCCCGTGCAGGGCCCACCTTCTCACCCTGAGTACCAGTGGGTCAGTGTCCAACAGTGTATGGAGTGTGTTGGAACGGAGAGTGTGTTCCAGTGCAGGGCCCACCCTTCTCACCCTGAGTACCAGTGGGTCAGTGTCCAACAGTGTGTGGTGTGTGTTGGAACGGAGAGTGTGTTCCCTCACAGAGCCCCACCTTCTCACCCTGAGTACCAGTGGGTCAATGTCCAACAGTGTGTGGCGTGTGTTGGAACGGAGAGTGTGTTCCCGTGCAGGGCCCACCTTCTCACCCTGAGTACCAGTGGGTCAATGTCCAACAGTGTGTGGAGTGTGTTGGAACGGAGAGTGTGTTCCCGTGCAGGGCCCACCCTTCTCACCCTGAGTACCATGGTTCAATGTCCAACAGTGTGTGGAGTGTGTTGGAACGGAGAGTGTGTTCCAGTGCAGGGCCCACCCTTCTCACCCTGAGTACCAGTGGGTCAGTGTCCAACAGTGTGTGAAGTGTGTTGGAACGGAGAGTGTGTTCCCTCACAGGGCCCCACCTTCTCACCCTGAGTACCAGTGGGTCAATGTCCAACAGTGTGTGGCGTGTGTTGGAACGGAGAGTGTGCTCCCGTGCAGGGCCCACCCTTCTCACCCTGAGTACCAGTGGGTCAATGTCCAACAGTGTGTGTGTGTGTTGGAACGGAGAGTGTGTTCCAGTGCAGGTCCCACCTTCTCACCCTGAGTACCAGTGGGTCAATGTCCAACAGTGTGTGGAGTGTGTTGGAACGGAGAGTGTGTTCCCGTGCAGGGCCCACCTTCTCACCCTGAGTACCGGTGGGTCAATGTCCGACAGTGTGTGGAGTGTGTTGGAACGGAGAGCCTGTTCCCGTGCAGGGCCCACCCTTCTCACCCTGAGTACCAGTGGGTCAGTGTCCAACAGTGTGTGGTGTGTGTTGGAACGGAGAGTGTGTTCCCTCACAGAGCCCCACCTTCTCACCCTGAGTACCAGTGGGTCAATGTCCAACAGTGTGTGGCGTGTGTTGGAACGGAGAGTGTGTTCCCGTGCAGGGCCCCACCCTTCTCACCCTGAGTACCGGTGGGTCAATGTCCAACAGTGTGTGGAGTGTGTTGGAACGGAGAGTGTGTTCCCGTGCAGGGCCCACCTTCTCACCCTGAGTACCAGTGGGTCAATGTCCAGCAGTGTGTGGAGTGTGTTGGACCGGAGAGTGTGTTCCCGTGCAGGGCCCACCTTCTCACCCTGAGTACCAGTGTGTCAGTGTCCAACAGTGTGTGGAGTGTGTTGGAACGGAGAGTGTGTTCCCACACAGGGCCTCACCTTCTCACCCTGAGTACCAGTGGGTCAGTGTCCGACAGTGTATGGAGTGTGTTGGAACGGAGAGCCTGTTCCCGTGCAGGGCCCACCCTTCTCACCCTGAGTACCAGTGGGTCAGTGTCCAACAGTGTGTGGTGTGTGTTGGAACGGAGAGTGTGTTCCCGTGCAGGGCCCACCCTTCTCACCCTGAGTACCAGTGGGTCAATGTCCAACAGTGTGTGGAGTGTGTTGGAACGGAGAGTGTGTTCCCGTGCAGGGCCCCACCCTTCTCACCCTGAGTACCGGTGGGTCAATGTCCAACAGTGTGTGGAGTGTGTTGGAAAGGAGAGTGTGTTCCCGTGCAGGGCCCACCCTTCTCACCCTCAGTACCAGTGGGTCAATGTCCAACAGTGTGTGGAGTGTGTTGGAAAGGAGAGTGTGTTCCCGTGCAGGGCCCACCCTTCTCACCCTCAGTACCAGTGGGTCAATGTCCAACAGTGTGTGGAGTGTGTTGGAAAGGAGAGTGTGTTCCCGTGCAGGGCCCACCTTCTCACCCTCAGTACCAGTGGGTCAATGTCCAACAGTGTGTGGAGTGTGTTGGAACGGAGAGTGTGTTCCCGTGCAGGGCCCACCCTTCTCACCCTGAGTACCAGTGTGTCAGTGTCCAACAGTGTGTGGAGTATGTTGGAACGGAGAGTGTGTTCCCGTGCAGGGCCCACCCTTCTCACCCTGAGTACCAGTGGGTCAATGTCCAACAGTGTGTGGAGTGTGTTGGAACGGAGAGTGTGTTCCCGTGCAGGGCCCACCCTTCTCACCCTGAGTACCATGGTTCAATGTCCAACAGTGTGTGGAGTGTGTTGGAACGGAGAGTGTGTTCCAGTGCAGGGCCCACCCTTCTCACCCTGAGTACCAGTGGGTCAGTGTCCAACAGTGTGTGAAGTGTGTTGGAACGGAGAGTGTGTTCCCTCACAGGGCCCCACCTTCTCACCCTGAGTACCAGTGGGTCAATGTCCAACAGTGTGTGGTGTGTGTTGGAACGGAGAGTGTGTTCCCGTGCAGGGCCCACCCTTCTCACCCTGAGTACCAGTGGGTCAATGTCCAACAGTGTGTGGAGTGTGTTGGAACGGAGAGTGTGTTCCCGTGCAGGGCCCACCTTCTCACCCTGAGTACCGGTGGGTCAATGTCCGACAGTGTGTGGAGTGTGTTGGAACGGAGAGCCTGTTCCCGTGCAGGGCCCACCCTTCTCACCCTGAGTACCAGTGGGTCAGTGTCAAACAGTGTGTGGTGTGTGTTGGAACGGAGAGTGTGTTCCCGTGCAGGGCCCACCCTTCTCACCCTGAGTACCAGTGGGTCAATGTCCAACAGTGTGTGGAATGTGTTGGAACGGAGAGTGTGTTCCCGTGTAGGGCCCCACCCTTCTCACCCTGAGTACCGGTGGGTCAATGTCCAACAGTGTGTGGAGTGTGTTGGAACGGAGAGTGTGTTCCCGTGCAGGGCCCACCTTCTCACCCTGAGTACCAGTGGGTCAATGTCCAACAGTGTGTGGAGTGTGTTGGACCGGAGAGTGTGTTCCCGTGCAGGGCCCACCTTCTCACACTGAGTACCAGTGGGTCAATGTCCAACAGTGTGTGGAGTGTGTTGGAACGGAGAGTGTGTTCCCGTGCAGGGCCCACCCTTCTCACCCTGAGTACCAGTGTGTCAGTGTCCAACAGTGTGTGGAGTGTGTTGGAACGGAGAGTGTGTTCCCACACAGGGCCCCACCTTCTCACCCTGAGTACCAGTGGGTCAGTGTCCGACAGTGTGTGGAGTGTGTTGGAACGGAGAGCCTGTTCCCGTGCAGGGCCCACCCTTCTCACCCTGAGTACCAGTGTGTCAGTGTCCAACAGTGTGTGGTGTGTGTTGGAACGGAGAGTGTGTTCCCGTGCAGGGCCCACCCTTCTCACCCTGAGTACCAGTGGGTCAATGTCCAACAGTGTGTGGAGTGTGTTGGAACGGAGAGTGTGTTCCCGTGCAGGGCCCCACCCTTCTCACCCTGAGTACCGGTGGGTCAATGTCCAACAGTGTGTGGAGTGTGTTGGAAAGGAGAGTGTGTTCCCGTGCAGGGCATACCCTTCTCACCCTCAGTACCAGTGGGTCAATGTCCAACAGTGTGTGGAGTGTGTTGTAAAGGAGAGTGTGTTCCCTTCCGGGGTCCACCCTTCTCACCCTGAGTACCAGTGGGTCAATGTCCAACAGTGTGTGGAGTGTGTTGGAACGGAGATTGTGTTCCCGTGCAGGGCCCACCTTCTCACCCTGAGTACCAGTGGGTCAATGTCCAACAGTGTGTGGAGTGTGTTGGAACGGAGAGTGTGTTCCCGTGCAGGGCCCAACTACTCACCCTGAGTACCAGTGGGTCAATGTCCAACAGTGTGTGGAGTGTGTTGGAACGGAGAATGTGTTCCCGTGCAGGGCCCACCCTTCTCACCCTGAGTACCAGTGGGTCAATGTCCAACAGTGTGTGGAGTGTGTTGGAACGGAGAGTGTGTTCCCGTGCAGGGCCCACCTTCTCACCCTGAGTACCAGTGGGTCAGTGTCCAACAGTGTATGGAGTGTGTTGGAACGGAGAGTGTGTTCCAGTGCAGGGCCCACCCTTCTCACCCTGAGTACCAGTGGGTCAGTGTCCAACAGTGTGTGGTGTGTGTTGGAACGGAGAGTGTGTTCCCTCACAGAGCCCCACCTTCTCACCCTGAGTACCAGTGGGTCAATGTCCAACAGTGTGTGGCGTGTGTTGGAACGGCGAGTGTGTTCCCGTGCAGGGCTCACCTTCTCACCCTGAGTACCAGTGGGTCAATGTCCAACAGTGTGTGGAGTGTGTTGGAACGGAGAGTGTGTTCCCGTGCAGGGCCCACCTTCTCACCCTGAGTACCGGTGGGTCAATGTCCAACAGTGTGTGGAGTGTGTTGGAACAGAGAGTGTGTTCCCGTGCAGGGCCCCACCCTTCTCACCCTGAGTACCGGTGGGTCAATGTCCAACAGTGTGTGGAGTGTGTTGGAACGGAGAGTGTGTTCCCGTGCAGGGCCCACCTTCTAACCCTGAGTACCAGTGGGTCAATGTCCAACAGTGTGTGGAGTGTGTTGGAACGGAGAGTGTGTTCCCTCACAGGGCCCACCTTCTCACCCTGAGTACCAGTGGGTCAAAGTCCAATAGTGTGTGGCGTGTATTGGAACGGAGAGTGTGTTCCCGTGCAGGGCCCAACTTCTCACCCTGAGTCCCAGTGGGTCAATGTCCAACAGTGTGTGGAGTGTGTTGGAACGGAGAGTGTGTTCCCGTGCAGGGCCCACCCTTCTCACCCTGAGTACCAGTGGGTCAGTGTCCAACAGTGTGTGGAGTGTGTTGGAACGGAGAGTGTGTTCCCGTGCAGGGCCCACCCTTCTCACCCTGAGTACCAGTGCATCAATGTCCAACAGTGTGTGGAGTGTGTTGGAACGGAGAGTCTGTTCCCGTGCAGGGCCCACCTTCTCACCCTGAGTACCGGTGGGTCAGTGTCCGACAGTGTGTGGAGTGTGTTGGAACGGAGAGCCTGTTCCCGTGCAGGGCCCACCCTTCTCACCCTGAGTACCAGTGGGTCAGTGTCCAACAGTGTGTGGTGTGTGTTGGAACGGAGAGTGTGTTCCCGTGCAGGGCCCACCCTTCTCACCCTGAGTACCAGTGGGTCAATGTCCAACAGTGTGTGGAATGTGTTGGAACGGAGAGTGTGTTCCCGTGCAGGGCCCCACCCTTCTCACCCTGAGTACCGGTGGGTCAATGTCCAACAGTGTGTGGAGTGTGTTGGAACGGAGAGTGTGTTCCCGTGCAGGGCCCACCTTCTCACCCTGAGTACCAGTGGGTCAGTGTCCAACAGTGTGTGGTGTGTGTTGGAACGGAGAGTGTGTTCCCGTGCAGGGCCCACCCTTCTCACCCTGAGTACCAGTGGGTCAGTGTCCAAACAGTGTGTGGAGTGTGTTGGAAAGGAGAGTGTGTTCCCGTGCAGGGCCCACCCTTCTCACCCTCAGTACCAGTGGGTCAATGTCCAACAGTGTGTGGAGTGTGTTGGAAAGGAGAGTGTGTTCCCTTCCGGGGTCCACCCTTCTCACCCTGAGTACCAGTGGGTCAATGTCCAACAGTGTGTGGAGTGTGTTGGAACAGAGAGTGTGTTCCCGTGCAGGGCCCACCTTCTCACCCTGAGTACCAGTGGGTCAGTGTCCAACAGTGTATGGAGTGTGTTGGAACGGAGAGTGTGTTCCAGTGCAGGGCCCACCCTTCTCACCCTGAGTACCAGTGGGTCAGTGTCCAACAGTGTGTGGTGTGTGTTGGAACGGAGAGTGTGTTCCCTCACAGGGCCCCACCTTCTCACCCTGAGTACCAGTGGGTCAATGTCCAACAGTGTGTGGAGTGTGTTGGAACGGAGAGTGTGTTCCCGTGTAGGGCCCACCTTCTCACCCTGAGTACCGGTGGGTCAATGTCCAACAGTGTGTGGAGTGTGTTGGAACGGAGAGTGTGTTCCCGTGCAGGGCCCAAACTTCTCACGCTGAGTACCGGTGGGTCAATGTCCAACAGTGTGTGGAGTGTTTTGGAACGGAGAGTGTGTTCCCGTGCAGGGTACACATTCTCACCCTGAGTACCAGTGGATCAATGTCCAACAGTGTGTGGAGTGTGTTGGAACGGAGAGTGTGTTCCCGTGCAGGGCCCCACCCTTCTCACCCTGAGTACCGGTGGGTCAATGTCCAACAGTGTATGGAGTGTGTTGGAACGGACAGTGTGTTCCCGTGCAGGGCCCCACCCTTCTCACCCTGAGTACCGGTGGGTCAATGTCCAACAGTGTGTGGAGTGTGTTGGAACGGAGAGTGTGTTCCTGTGCAGGGCCCACCTTCTCACCCTGAGTAGCAGTGGGTCAGTGTCCAACAGTGTGTGGAGTGTGTTGGAACGGAGAGTGTGTTCCAGTGCAGGGCCCACCCTTCTCACCCTCAGTACCAGTGGGTCAATGTCCAACAGTGTGTGGAGTGTGTTGGAACGGAGAGTGTGTTCCCGTGCAGGGCCCACCTTCTCACCCTGAGTACCAGTGGGTCAGTGTCCAACAGTGTATGGAGTGTGTTGGAACGGAGAGTGTGTTCCAGTGCAGGGCCCACCCTTCTCACCCTGAGTACCAGTGGGTCAATGTCCAACAGTGTGTGGAGTGTGTTGGAACGGAGAGTGTGTTCCCGTGCAGGTCCCACCTTCTCACCCTGAGTACCAGTGGGTCAATGTCCAACAGTGTGTGGAGTGTGTTGGAACGGAGAGTGTATTCCCGTGCAGGGCCTCACCCTTCTCACCTTGAGTACCGGTGGGTCAATGTCCAACAGTGTGTGGAGTGTGTTGGAACGGAGAGTGTGTTCCAGTGCAGGGCCTACCCTTCTCACCCTGAATACCAGTGGGTCAATGTACAACAGTGTGTGGAGTATGTTGGAACGGAGAGTGTGTTCCCGTGCAGGGCCCACCTTCTCACCCTGAGTACCGGTGGGTCAATGTCCAACAGTGTGTGGAGTGTTTTGGAACGGAGAGTGTGTTCCCTCACAGGGCCCACCTTCTCACCCTGAGTACCAGTGGGTCAATGTCCAACAGTGTGTGGCTTGTATTGGAACGGAGAGTGTGTTCCCGTGCAGGGCCCAACTTCTCACCCTGAGTACCAGTGGGTCAATGTCCAACAGTGTGTGGAGTGTGTTGGAACGGAGAGTGTGTTCCCGTGCAGGGCCCACACTTCTCACCCTGAGTACCAGTGGGTCAGTGTCCAACAGTGTGTGGAGTGTGTTGGAACGGAGAGTGTGTTCCCGTGCAGGGCCCACCCTTCTCACCCTGAGTACCAGTGGATCAATGTCCAACAGTGTGTGGAGTATGTTGGAACGGAGAGTGTGTTCCCGTGCAGGGCCCACCCTTCTCACCCTGAGTACCAGTGGGTCAGTGTCCAACAGTGTGTGGAGTGTGTTGGAACGGAGAGTCTGTTCCCGTGCAGGGCCCATCTTCTCACCCTGAGTACCGGTGGGTCAGTGTCCGACAGTGTGTGGAGTGTGTTGGAACGGAGAGCCTGTTCCCGTGCAGGGCCCACCCTTCTCACCCTGAGTACCAGTGGCTCAGTGTCCAACAGTGTGCGGTGTGTGTTGGAACGGAGAGTGTGTTCCCGTGCAGGGCCCACCCTTCTCACCCTGAGTACCAGTGGGTCAATGTCCAACAGTGTGTGGAATGTGTTGGAACGGAGAGTGCGTTCCCGTGCAGGGCCCCACCCTTCTCACCCTGATTACCGGTGGGTCAATGTCCAACAGTGTGTGGAGTGTGTTGGAACGGAGAGTGTGTTCCCGTGCAGGGCCCACATTCTCACCCTGAGTACCAGTGGGTCAGTGTCCAACAGTGTGTGGAGTGTGTTGGAAAGGAGAGTGTGTTCCCGTGCAGGGCCCAATCTTCTCACGCTGAGTACCGGTTGGTCAATGTCCAACAGTGTGTGGAGTGTGTTGGAACGGAGAGTGTGTTCCCGTGCAGGGCCCACCTTCTCACCCTGAGTACCAGTGAGTCAGTGTCCAACAGTGTGTGGAGTGTGTTGGAACGGAGAGTGTGTTCCCGTGCAGGGCCCACCCTTCTCACCCTGAGTACCAGTGGGTCAATGTCCAACAGTGTGTGGAGTGTGTTGGAACGGAGAGTGTGTTCCCATGCAGGGCCCACCTTCTCACGCTGAGTACCAGTGAGTCAGTGTCCAACAGTGTGTGGAGTGTGTTGGAACGGAGAGTGTGTTCCCGTGCAGGGCCCATCCTTCTCACCCTGAGTACCAGTGGGTCAATGTCCAACAGTGTGTGGAGTGTGTTGGAACGGAGAGTGTGTTCCCGTGCAGGGCCCACCTTCTCACCCTGAGTACCAGTCGGTCAATGTCCAACAGTGTGTGGAGTGTGTTGGAACGGAGAGTGTGTTCCCGTGCAGGGCCCACCCTTCTCACCCTGAGTACCAGTCGGTCAATGTCCAACAGTGTGTGGAGTGTGTTGGACCGGAGAGTGTGTTCCCGTGCAGGGCCCACCTTCTCACCCTGAGTACCAGTGGGTCAATGTCCAACAGTGTGTGGAGTGTGTTGGAATGAAAAATAAAGAAAGCCTAAATAAAAAGTTGGCTTGTCTTTAATCTTCAAATGACTCCTCTGTGAAGTCAGACCGGCAATATTTAACACCAGGGTGTATGAGAAGCACGGTTTGTGAGGCAAGGAAAGGGTTAACCAGAATCACCTTCTGTTGCGATGTTCTGGAGCATCCTGGAGATCAGGCAACCCTGAGCAACAGAATCTAGAAACTAAAGAACGAAAGGCTGCCCAGCCTCCGCCCTGACTGCCCGAGTTCCTCGAGCAGAGAGGTGATTGTCCGCTGATACGAGCAAGTCGATCAATCTGGTAATCCCCAAAGTGCTGGAGATATTGTGGCCTACCTCAGTGTGGACCATCCACGGGTCAGGGTGAACCACAGAGCGGCTGAGTGTGCCGTCTGTATATTGTCCACTCCGGCGTTCAAGCTCCAATGGTAAACAACACGTCAACTTGACAGAGGGACCCAGGAGGGGGTCCCAGACTGAAGAAATACTGTACTACTGCCACACTGTCTGTCTGTCGATATAGAAATATAGAAACATGGGAATTTACAGCACTGAAGGAGGCCATTTCGGCCCATCGTGTCCGAACCAGCCAAAAAGGAGCCGCACGGTCCTCGGTCAGCAGCCCTGTGAACCCATGAACAATGATGGAAAGGCAAAGAGCACCCAGTCCAACCAGTCCGCCTCACACAACTGCGACACCCCTTATACTGAAACATTCTACACTCCACCCCAACCGGAGCCATGTGATCTCCTGGGAGAGGCAAAAACCAGATAAAAACCCAGGCCAATTTAGGGAGAAAAAATCTGGGAAAGTTCCTCTCCGACCCATCCAGGCGATCGACACTAGTCCAGGAGATCACCCTGACCGTATTCTAGTCCCTGCAGTACTTACCATTTTTCTGCGCCGTCCAACAAAAGGTCATCCAGTCCAATCCCAATTACCAGCTCTAGGTCCGTAACCCTGCAGGTTACTGCACTTTAAGTGCCCATCCAACCATCTCTTAAAAGTGGTGAGGGTTTCTACATCCACCACTCTTCCAGGCAGCGAGTTCCAGATCCCCACAACCCTCTGTGTAAAGAAGCCCCCCCTCAAATCCCCTCTAAACATTCCACCAACCACCTTAAAACTATGCCCCCTCATAATAGACCCCTCCACCAATGGAAATAGACCTTTACTATCCACTATGTCCAGGCCGCTCAATATTTTGTACACCTCGATGAGGTTTCCTCTCAAACTCCTCAGTTCCAATGAGAACAAACCCAGCCTATTCAATCTGTCCTCATAACTATGATTCTTAATTCCAGGCAGCATCCCAGTAAATCTCCACTGCACCCTCTCTAGTGCAATCAGGTCCTTCCTATAATATGGCGACCAGAACTGCACGCAGTACTCCAGCTGTGGCCTAACAAAAGTATTATGCAAGTTAAGCATAACCTCCCTGCTCTTATATTCTATGCCTCGGCCAATAAAGGCAAGCATTCCGTATGCCTTCTTAACCACCTTATCCACCTGGCCTGCTACTTTCAGAGATCTGTGGACAAACACTCCATGGTCCCTTTGTTCATCGACACTATTAAGTGGCCTACCGCTTAATGTGTATACCCTTTCCTTATTAGCCCTCCCAAAGTGCATCACCTCACACTTCTCTGAAATAAATTCCATTTGCCACTGCTCTGCCCACCTGACCAGTAGATTGATATCCTCCTGCAGCCCATTACTTTCCTCGTCATTATCACCCATAGAAATGCTGACTTACCCCACACCGGGTCTGAAAGTGTACAATGTCCTATTATACCGTTCACACCCCGAGCCTGCTGAAATGACAAGTGAACACATCTATGACCACTGGCCTTGTAGCCCATTCCTCCTGAATGTCGCAGCATTACCTGAAGAGCCTGATGGCTGTGGCCCAAATGTCTGGAGGACACTGTGCCCCAAGACCACCATCTCTCATTCAGATACTGCGACAAAGGAGAACTGTGGTAACATTACTGGCCGAGTGATAGACATCAAGAATGTTCAACTGGAGACATATCTTCATCAGTTGAGTCTTGTGGATGACTATCTCTCAGTCTCAGTGTGGATGGTGACCAGTATGTCCACTAGAAGATAGTTCCTCTGATGGTCAAACATAGAAACATAGAAACATAGAAATTTACAGCGCCGAAGGAGGCCATTTCGGCCCATCGTGTCCATGCCGGCCGACAAAGAGCCACACGGCCCTCGGTCAGCAGCCCTAAAGGTTACATATAAACCTATGAACAATGATGGAAAGGTAAAGAGCACCCAGCCCAACCAGTCCGCCTCACACAACTGTGACACCCCTTATACTGAAACATTCTACACTCTACCCCAACCGGAGCCATGTGATCTCCTGGGAGAGGCAAAAACCAGATAAAATCCCAGGCCAATTTAAGGAGAATATATCCGGGAAAATTCCTCTCTGACCCATTCAGGCGATCGACACTAGTCCAGGAGATCACACTGGCCGTATTCGATTCCCTGCAGTACTTACCATTATATCTGCACCGTCCAACAAAAGGTCATCCAGTCTAATCCCAATGACCAGCTCTCAGTCCGTAACCCTGCAGGTTACTGCACTTTAAGTGCCCATCCAACCATCTCTTAAATGTGGTGAGGGTTTCTGCATCCACCACTCTTCCAGACAGCGAGTTCCAGATCCCCACAACCCTCTGCGTAAAGAAGCCCCCCTCAAATCCCCTCTAAACCTTCCACCAACCACCTTAAAACTATGCCCCCTCGAAATAGACCCCTCCACCAATGGAAATAGACCCTTACTATCCACTATGTCCAGGCCGCTCAATATTTTGTACACCTCGATGAGGTCTCCCCTCAGCCTCCTCTGTTCCAATGAGAACAAACCCAGCCTATCCAATCTGTCCTCATAACTAAGCTTCTCCATTCAAAGCAGAATCCTACTAAATCTCCTCTGCACCCTCTCTAGTGCAATCATGTCCTTCCTATCATAAGGCGACCAGAACTGCATGCAGTACTCCAGCTGTGGCCGAACCAAAGTATTATACAAGTTAAGCATAACCTCCCTGCTCTTATAATCTATGCCTCGGCCAAAAAAGGCAAGCATTCCGTATGCCTTCTTAACCACCTTATCCACCTGGCCTGCTACTTTCAGGGATCTGTGGATAAGCACTCCAAGGTCCCTTTGTTCATCTACACTATTAAGTGGCCTACTGATTAATATGTATAACCTTTCCTTATTAACCCTCCCAAATGCCTGGAGGCCATCAAGAATGCTCAACTGGAGACATATCTTCATCAGTTGAGCCTTCTGGATGACTATCTCTCAGTCTCAGTGTGGATGGTGACCAGTATGCCCACTAGTAGATAGTTCCTCTGATGGTCAAACATAGAAACATAGAAACTTACAGCACAGAAGGAGGCCACTTCAGCCCATCGTGTCCGTGCCAGTTGACAAAGAGACGCATGGCCCTCGGTCAGCAGCCCTCAAGGTTACATATAAACCGACAAACATAGAAACATAGAAAATAGATGCAGGAGTAGGATATTCAGCCCTTCGAGCCTGCACCGCCATTCAATGAGTTCATGGCTGAACATGCAACTTCAGTACCCCATTCCTGCTTTCTTGCCATACCCCTTGATCCCCCGAGTAGTAAGGACTACATCTAACTCCCTTTTGAATATATTTAGTGAATTGGCCTCAACAACTTTCTGTGGTAGAGAATTCCACAGGTTCACCACTCTTTGGGTGAAGAAGTTTCTCCTCATCTCGGTCCTAAATGACTTACCCCTTATCCTTAGACTGTGACCCCTGATTCTGGACTTCCCCAAAATTGGGAACATTCTTCCTGCATCTAACCTGTCTAAACTCATCAGAATTTTAAATGTTTCTATGAGATCCCCTCTCATTTTTCTGAACTCCAGTGAATACAAGCCCAGTTCATCCAGTCTTTCTTGATATGTCAGTCCCGCCATCCCAGGAATCAGTCTGGTGAACCTTCGCTGCACTGCCTCAACAGCAAGAATGTCCTTCCTCAAGTTAGGAGACCAAAACTGTACACAATACTCTAGGTGTGGCCTCACCAAGGCCCTGTACAACTGTAGTAACACCTCCCTGCCCCTGTACTCAAATCCCCTCACTATGAAGGCCAACATGCCAGTTGCTTTCCTAACAGCCTGCTGTACCTTCAATGACTGATGTACCATGACACCCAGGTCTCGTTGCACCTCCCATTTTCCTAATCTGTCACTATTCAGATAATAGTCTGTCTCTCTGTTTTTACCACCAAAGTGGAGAACCTCACATTTATCCACATTATACTTCATCTGCCATGCATTTGCCCACTCACCTAACCTATCCAAGTCACTCTGCAGCCTCATAGCGTCCTCCTCGCAGCTCACACTGCCACCCAACTTAGTGTCATCTGCAAATTTGGAGATACTACATTTAATCCCCTCGTCTAAATCATTAATGTACAATGTGAACAGCTGGGGCCCCAGCACAGAACTTTGCGGTGCCCTACCTATGAACAATGTCGGAAAGGCAAAGAGCACCCAGCCCAACCAGTCCGCCTCACACAACTGCGACACCCCTGCAAGGGATAAGTTGTAAAAGTTGAAAATAGATGGTCAGAATTATGCTGAAGGTAGTGAACTTATCAGTATCAGGAGGGTCTGTATAATTGCCTATGTATGTAACACTAGCTTATGTAGGTATAGCACAAATGTATAACACAATAAACTGAATCCGTAACCTCTGTAATACTTAAACAGTAAAATCAGCAGTTGTTGATCAGAAGTCCCTGAGGAAGAGATAAGGAAGCCAGTTTAGGCGCCTATTATACTGCGGCAAAGGGCAAGTGATAGAACAACACCACAGAAGGTGGGCAATTGTATATACCACTCAGAGACAGTTTGATAAGAGTCAACACATCAATGTAACATCACTGATAGAATTAGACCCAGCGAGGATTTTGTCAGAGGGTGCTCCTCTCCAAAACCTGTATAAATTGTACTTGAAACCTCTTGTACTTCCGAGGTTTTAGGCTGAACCTTCCCATGCATTGCTCGTAATAAAACTGGTAAACCTGAGGTTTTGTTTGTTTACTTCCGTGGTGGTTATACAGTGGGAGCTGGGCGAGGTGTCGATTAACTATATCAGTTAGTCCACCCCGAGGGAGAGAGGCCCCTTTTACCCCAACACCCCTAATACTGAAAATATCTAAACTCCACCCCAACCGGAGTCATGTGATCTCCTGGGAGAGGCAAAAACCAGATAAAACCCCAGGCCAATTTGGGGAGAAACAAATCTGGCAAAATTCCTCTCTGACCCTTCCAGGCAATCGACACTAGTCTTGGAGATCACACCCTGGTCGTATTCTATTCCCTGCAGTATTTACCATTATATCTGCGCCGTCCAACAAAAGGTCATCAAGTCTAATCCCAATTACCAGCTCTAGGTCCGTAACCCTGCAGGTTACTGCACTTTAAGTGCCCATCCAACCATCTCTTAAAAGTGGTGAGGGTTTCTGCATCCACCACTCTTCCAGGCAGCGAGTTCCAGATCCCCACAACCCTCTGTGTAAAGAAGCCCCCCTCAAATCCCCTCTAAACATTCCACCAACCACCTTAAAACTATGCGCTCTCATAATAGACCCCTCCACCAATGGAAATAGACCCTTACTATCCACTATGTCCAGGCCCCTCAATATTTTGTACACCTCAATGAGGTCTCCTCTCGACCTCCTCTGTTCCAATGAGAACAAACCCAGCCTATCCAATCTGTCCTCATAACTATGATTCTCCATTCCAGGCAGCATCCTGGTAAATCTCCTCTGCACCCTCTCTAGTGCAATCACGTCCTTCCTATAATACGGCGACCAGAACTGCATGCATTACTCCAGCTGTGGCCTAACCAAAGTATTATACAATTTAAGCATAACCTCCCTGCTCTTATGTTCTATGCCTTGGCCAATAAAGGCAAGCATTCCGTATGCCTTCTTAACCACCTTATCCACCTGACCTGCTACTTTCAGAGATCTGTGGACAAGCACTCCAAGGTCCCTTTGTTCATTTACACTATTAAGTGGCCCACCGCTTAATGTGTATACCCTTTCCTTATTAGCCCTCCCAAAGTGCATCACCTCACACTTCTCTGAATTAAATTCCATTTGCCACTGCTCTGCCCACCTGACCAGTAGATTGCTATCCTCCTGCAGGCCATGACTTTCCTCGTCATTATCACCCATAGACATGCTGACTTACCCCACACCGGGTCTGAAAGTGTACAATGTCCTATTATACCGTTCACACCCCGAGCCTGCTGAAATGACAAGTGAACACATCCATGACCACTGGCCTTGAAGCCCATTCCTCCTGAATGTCGCAGCATTACCTGAAGAGCCTGATGGCTGTGGCCCAAATGCCTGGAGGACACTGTGCCCCAAGACCACCATCTCTCGATCAGATACTGCGACAAAGGAGAACTGTGGTAACATTACTGGCCGAGTGATAGACATCAAGAATGTTCAACTGGAGACATATCTTCATCAGTTGAGCCTTCTGGGTGACTATCTCTCAGTCTCAGTGTGGATGGTGACCAGTATGTCCACTAGTAGATAGTTCCTCTGATGGTCAAACATAGAAACATAGAAATATAGAAATTTACAGCGCAGACGTAGTCCATTTCGGCCCATCGTGTCCGTGACAGCTGACAAAAAGCCACACGGCCTTCGGTCAGCAGCCCTAAAGGTTACATATAAACCTATGAACAATGACGGAAAGGCAAAGAGCACCCAGCCCAACCAGTCCGCCTCACACAACTGTGACACCCCTGTAAGGGATAAATTGTAAAAGTGGCTAATAGGTGGTCAGAATTATGCTGAAGGTAGTGAACTTATCAGTATCAGGAGGGTCTGTATAATTGCCTATGTATGTAACACTAGCTTATGTCGGTATAGCACAAATGTATAATGCAATAAACTGAATCCGAAACCTCTGTAATACTTAAACAGCAAAATCAGCAGTTGTTGATCAGAAGTCCCTGAGGAAAAGATAAGGAAGCCGGTTTAGGCGCCTATTATACAGCGGCAAAGGGCAAGTGATAGAACAACACCATAGGTGTGCAATTGTATATACCACTCAGGGACAGTTTGATAAGAGTCGACACATCAATGTAACATCACTGATAGAATTAGACCCAGCGAGGAATTTGTAGGAGGGTGCTCCTCTCCAAAACCTGTATAAATTGTACTTGAAACCTCTTGTACTTCCGAGGTTTTAGGCTGAACCTTCCCATGCATTGCTCGTAATAAAACCGGTAAACCTGAGGTTTTGTTTATTTACTTCCGTGGTGGTTATACAGTGGGAGCTGGGCGAGGTGTCGATTAACTATATCAGTTAGTCCACCTTGAGGGAGAAGCCTGTTTATACCCCAACAGACGGGCAGGTGTCAATTCACTACATCAGTTAGCCCACCCCGAGGGAGAGAGACCCCCTTTTACCCCAACATTTGGCACCACGAACAGGATGCAGACCCTCTGACCTGGATGATGTGACAGCTGAATGGCAGTGAGTATGTTTTGTACCAACTGAGCTGTAGCATTGACGGGGAAGGGGGTAATCTGTATAAAGAATTAGAAGGGGTAATCTGTAGAACAAGTTATAGCGAACCACGGAAGGATGAAAACCAAGGTTGGGGATAGGTGTATTACCTGAAAAAGAAGGAATACAACCTAAGGGAGAGAGGACCCCAGCGATCGTTAGAGGGAAAATAAGGTGCATGACCCGAAGCGTGACACGGCAATAACACAGAGAAACCGATATTGATCGTACACAGCGCAAACAGAGAATAAATACAATCTAAAAAATGGGGTGGGACCCCAGGATCCTAGGAAAATTGGGCAGTGGGATAAAATGCTGGCTGGGAATAATGGAAAATTAATACAAAGAAAAATGCTGGAAAAACACATTGAATTTACAAAGGACAGCGTGTTTTATCAAAAGATAAAAATGCGACCTTTAGGAAAATGGACTGGAGGAAGATCATCAAAATACAAAACCTAATTTGAAGAAAGGAGATTTAAATTGGCTGTGAAAAAGATATTGGTTTAAATATAAAAACTTACGTGTTAAACCCAACACAGAAGTTTTGTGCCGCGAAAGACTAGAGGAAAGTCATCAAAAAATGATTACGTTCGGATTCATAGAAACATAGAAATGTGGAAAATAGTTGCAGGAGTAGGCCATTCGGCCCTTCGAGCCTGGACCACCGTTCAATAAGATCATGGCTGATCATTCCCTCAGTACCCCTTTCCTGCTTTCTCTCCATACCCCTTGATCCCTTTAGCCGTAAGGGACATATCGAACTCCCTCCCAATGAACCGACATCAACAACTCTCTGCGGCAGGGAATTCCACAGGTTCACAACTCTCTAAGTGAAGAAGTTTCTCCTCATCTCAGTCCTAAATGGCCAGCCCCTTATCCTTAGAATGTGACCCCTGCTTTTGGATTTTCCCAACATCGGGAACATTCTTCCCGCATCTAACCTGTCCAGTCCCGTCAGAATTTTATATGCTTCTACGAGATCCCCTCTCATTCTTCTAAACTCCAGTGAATACAGGGCCCAGTCGATCCAGTCTCTCCTCATATGTCAGTCCTACCATCCCGGGAATCAGTCTGGTGAACCTTCGCTGCACTCCCTCAATAGCAAGAACGTCCTTCCTCAGATTAGGAGACCAAAACTTAACACAATATTCCAGGTGAGGTCTCACCAAGGCCCTGTACAACTGCAGTAAGACCTCCCTGCTCCTATACTCAAATCCCCTAGCTATGAAGGCCAACATGCTATTTGCCTTCGTCACTGCCTGCTGTACCTGCATGCCAACTTTCAATGACTGATGAACCATGACACCCAGGTCTCATTGCACCTCCCCTTTTCTTAACCTGCCGCCATTCAGATAATATTCTGCCTTCACATTTTGGCCACCAAAGTGGATAACCTCACATTTATCCACATTATACTGCATCTGCCATACATTTGCCCACTCATCTAACCTGTCCAAGTCACCCTGCAGCCTTTTAGCATCCTCCTCACAGCTCACATCGCCACCTAGCTTAGTGTCATCTGCAATCTTGGAGATATTACACTCAATTCCTTCATCCAAATCATTGATGTACATTGTAAATAGCTGGAGTCCCAGCACTGAGCCCTGCGGCACCCCACTAGTCACTGCCTGCCATTCTGAAAAGGACCCGTTTATCCCGACTCTCTGCTTCATGTCTGCCAACCAGTTCTCTATTCACATCAATACATTACCCCCAATACTATGTGCTTTAATTTTGCACAACAATCTCTTGTGTGGGACCTTGTCAAAGCTTTTTGAAAGTCCAAATACACCACATCCACTGGTTCTCCCTTGTCCACTCTACTAGTTACATCCTCAAAAAATTCTAGAAGATTTGTCAAGCATGATTTCCCTTTCATAAATCCACGCTGACTTGGACCGATCCTGTCACTGCTTTGCAAATGTGCTGCTATTTCATCTTTAAAAATTGATTCCAACATTTTTCCCACTACCGATGTCAGGCTAACCAGTCTATAATTCCCCGTTTTCTCTCTCCCTCCTTTTTTAAAAAGTGGTGTTACATTAGCTGCTCTCCAGTCCATAGGAACTGATCCAGAGTCAATAGAATGTTGGAAAATGATCACCAATGCATCCACTATTTCTAGGGCCACTTCCTTAAGTACTCTGGGATGCAGACTATCAGGCTCTGGAGATTTATTGGCCTTCAATCCCATCAATTTCCCTAACACTATTTCCTAACTAATAAGGATTTCCTTCAATTCTTCCTTCTAGCTAGATCCTCTGTTCCCTCGTATTTCCGGAAGGTTATTCGTGTCTTCCTTCGTGAAGACAGAACCAAAGTATTTGTTCAATTTGTCTGCCATGTCTCTGTTCCCCATTATAAATTCACCTGATTCTGATTACAAGGGACCTACGTTTGTCTTCACTAATCTCCTTATCTTCACGTAGCTATAGAAGCTTTTGCAGTCAGTTTTTATGTTCCTAGCAAGCTTCCTCTCATACTCTATTTTCCCCCTCCTAATTAAACACTTTGTCCTCCTCTGCTGGATTCTAAATTTCTCCCAGTCCTCAGTTTTGCTGCTTTTTCTGGCCAATTTATATGCCTCTTCTTTGGATTTAACACTACCCTCATTTCCCTTGTTAGCCACGGTTGAGCCACCTTCCCCGTTTTATTTTTACTCCAGACAGGGATGTACAATTGTTGAAGTTCATCCATGTGATATTTAAATGTCTGCCATTGCCTATCCACCGTCAACCCTTTAAGTATCATTTGCCAGTCTATCCTAGCCAATTCACATCTCATACCGTCGAAGTTACCTTTCCTTAATTCAGGACCCTAGTTTCGGAATTAACTGTGTCACTCTCCATCTTAATAAAGAATTCTACCATATTATGGTCACTCTTCCCAAGGGGCCTCACACAACAAGATTGCTAATTAGTCCCTTCTCATTTCACAACAACCAGTCTAGGATGGCCAGCCCTCTGGTTGGTTCCTCGACATATTGGTCTAGAAAACCACCCCTAATTCAAAAGGGGTAAAAGATCTAAGCTATGCAAACTCAGCCCAGAAATAAAAAAACTGGGAATTAGAGAATTCTTAAAAAAGCTGGAACCGGCCGGAAGTTTAGATTTTGTGCCGAGAGAAATAAAACACAAGATTTGCTCAGTGAACGGGACCGTAAAAACAAAATGCTGGATTGTATATGGCTTGTGTGAAAATTGGATTTCAGTGAACAAAATAGCGATTAAAAATGTGTGGTCTCGTTTTAAATCAATGAAAAAATCTACGTAAAGTATTTGAATTGGAAGTTTAGAGAAATTGGAGTTTAATCTAAAATGCTGTCTTTCCTGATGAGAAGGTTTTATTATGACAACGTTACTAATGATTTCTGCTGTTTTAACAGATTCCTAATTTCTAAGCAAGTTTTGAAGGCACAAAGACTTGGGAAAGAAATCTTCGGATGATTACGCGAAGTCACGTAATGACGTCAGGCCTTCTTATAAACCTGTAAAGGAGTTAACCCTTTCCATTGACAGCTGTTTTATACTGGACATTATTAATTTGGATTTCTTAATAAAAGGAAGACTCACCTGACAGACAGAGGGAATGGTGGGATAGTCAGAATAAAAATAAAACGAAGAAAGCCTGTGTAATAATACTCGGCTGCTACAGAGGACAGATAGATACTCAAACAAAACAAATTCAAGAGTTAGTAGCTGAGGTGGAAGAGATAAAGACAGGACCAGACGGATAGTGCAGTACACAGCCATCACCTTCGGTAATAGAACCAATGTACCCCACGGTGGGTAAGTGTAGACCACAAACCCAACCTAACAGTAAAGCAAACTGGGATAGCGAGTGTGGAGTAGAGTGGCCCCCGACACATGATAATGGCTATTTATCAGCGAACCGATACACACTACCACCATTCCCACCAACGGACATAGAGCAGCCCACATCACCATACAGGAGGTACACCTCAGCCCACAGGGGAGACACATTCTATTGAATCAGTTACTAACCCCTAAACAAAATAGTAGAAATACAGAATTCTGACAACGATTGGAGTAGAATACTGAATGTGATTCAAAATGCAGGCGAAAGGGTAGGGGAGTACGGGGAACAAAAGTGGATGGAATACAAAGACCACTCTGGGGCGGGTGACCCCGACTAAAATAGAAACATAGAAATATAGAAAATAGGAGCAGGAGCAGGCCATTCGGCCCTTCGAGCCTGCAACACCATTCAATAAGATCATGGCTGATCATTCCCTCAGTACCCCTTTCCTGCTTTCTCTCCATACCCCTTGATCCCTTTAGCCATAACTCCTCTTGAATTTATCCAATGAACTGGCATCA
The DNA here is from genome assembly GCF_044704955.1 of Pristiophorus japonicus. Lineage (NCBI taxonomy): Eukaryota > Metazoa > Chordata > Chondrichthyes > Pristiophoridae > Pristiophorus > Pristiophorus japonicus. The sequence continues at coordinate 720,758 of NW_027251821.1, read as the reverse complement.
ACAACTCTCTGCGGCAGGGAATTCCACAGGTTAACAACTCTCTGAATGAAGAAGTTTCTCCTCATCTCAGTCCTAAATGGCCTACCCCTTATCCTAAGACTGTGTCCCCTGGTTCTGGACTTTCCCAACATCGGGAACATTCTTCCCGCATCTAACCTGTTCAGTCCCATCAGAATCTTATACGTTTCTATGAGATTCCCTCTCATCCTTTTAAACTCCAGTGTATAAAGGCCCAGTTGATCCAGTCTCTCCTCGAATGTCAGTTCAACCATCCCTGGAATCAGTCTGGTGAACCTTCGTTGCACTCCCTCAATAGCAAGAATATCCTTCCTCAGATTAGGAGACCAAAACTGAACACAATATTCCAGGTGAGGCCTCACCAAGTAATTGAGTGAGGATTTAAGATCGGAGATGATTGCGATGAAACTTTGGAATGGGCAGAACATGTAAAGGAGTTAAGGTTAGGACAAAGGGAGAAAATAGTAAAACTAGCAGCAACAGTGGGAGCAGCAGAGACGAAGGAGGAGGGGACACACCCCGCACAGCTCCCCTGATATGTGTTAACTGCAATCAGGGAGGCCGCTTCGGTAGGGATTGCCTGCAGAAAGGGAAAGGTTACGGAAATTCTAAAGGGAAATGTCACAATTGTGATAGACTTGGACATTTGACCAAAGATTGCTGGAGTAAAGGGGGAGGCGCGGGAAGATGAGGCCCACAACAGGCAGAGAAGGACACACCATTAACCAGGGAAGAGTTGATGGACATGCTCAGACAGGTACCAGCACCACTGGCCCCCACCGCCACAACCTGAGACACCCTCTAACGAGGATATCATCAACATGCCCCGATTAGCCAGTACACACTCGGGGTTGCTGGTCCCCAGCGGTGGCATGGGACGGCAGCTAGGAGACCAAGGATGTTTACTAGAGCAGTGTTAGGGGGCTGGCACTGCGATATGCTAGTAGACACAGGAGCGTCCGTTTCCATAACCGACTTAGATTGCCCCGGACCCACAGGACTGTAAACATACAAGGAGTGCGTGGGGGATATCGGAAAACAACCCTAAGTGAGATGGTGTTAGAAGTACACGGAGTAATGTTACTGACTCAGTTCTGGTGCTGATAGAACACAGAGGGCACCATATTGAGCATCGATACTGTCATGTATTCAACCAGCATTGTAACCCATGTATAAACTGACCTAAGTTGTAACCGTGAGAACACTGACCACTAGGTGGGAGACACTCCTAACCTGGACCTTCAGGTATAAAAGGGGAAGCTCCATCCACCTTCATCACTTGAGTGCTAAGGAATAAAGGACAGGTCACAGACTGACCTTCTCTCAAGCATGGGCCCCGTGTGCATTTATACTGTGTAGTAAGGATGTATCAATGGCGACGAGAAACTGGGATTTAAACCACGCGAGCATGGCCACGAGCAGAACAGACAAGAGGTACTGTGTTAAGGAATGGTTGGGACAGAGATTCAACATTGTTAAAGCAGCACACAGTTCTCCAGGCAGACAAGGGCAGTCAGGCATGCCCCAACATGTCGTCGAACCCAGAGGGGGAGTTCGACAGAGACAATGGCAAGCTGAACAGCGATTCATGCCATTGCAAGGGACAATGCGGCCAGTAATGGGGCCATAAACACCTGTTAATGGCACACTCAAGGACAATAACAGGGGCAGTCAGGGACGATCGACTGGCAAGGGACCTTTTGTTTCAAACCTCAACTCATGCTGGAGGCATGGAGGTACACACTCAGCCGGAGTTTGCAGAGATGAGCAAAATACCTGCAGAAATTGCAGAAATGAACGCTGGGGGAAATCGCTGGAAGCTGAAGTTCAGCGAGTTCATGTGGAGCACGTATACAGTTCATACACCAGGACGCCACCGATAATGATGAAAGTGCTCCTCAATGGCATCCCAGTATCAATGGAGTTAGACACGGGGGACAGCCAGTCCCTGATGGGTATCAAACAGTTCGAAAGGTTGTGGGCATCCAAGGCCAGGAGGCCAAAATTATCGCCGATTGACGCACAGCTACGGACTTACACAAAGCAGATCATTCCGGTGCTAGGCAGCGCCACGGTAGTCATGACCCACAAAGATTCGGAGAACAGGTTGCCACTCTGGATTGTCCTGGGGGACGGTCCCGCACTACTGGGGAGGAGTTGGCTTGCTGTCATGAACTGGAAATGGGGCGATGTCAATGCAATTTCCTCTGTGGAGCGAATATCATGCTCACAGGTCCTGGACAAATTTGACTGATTATTTCAACCCGGCATTGGCACTTTCATGGGGGCCAAGGTGATTCACATAAACCCGGACGCCAGGCCAGTACACCACAAGGCCAGAGCGGTGCCGTACGTGATGCGGGAAAAGATAGAAGGTGAATTGGACCGCCTGTTGAGGGAAGGCATCATCTCGCCAGTCGAATTCAGTGACTGGGCGAGCCCGATTGTGCCGGTGCTCAAGGCGGATGGGTCGGTCAGGATATGTGGCGATTACAAGGCCACCATCAATTGGGTGTCACTCCAAGACCAGTACCCGCTCCCGAGAGCGGAGGACCTCTTTGCGACGCTATCCGGTGGCAAACTTTTTTTCAAAATTGGACCTGACCTCAGCTTACATGATCCAGGAGCTGGCGAGTGAGTCGAAGAAGCTGACCACCATCATGACACACAAGGGGTTGTTTGAGTACAACAGATGTCCGTTCGGGATTCACTCGGCCGCCGCGATCTTCCAATGAAATATGGAAAGCCTCCTCAAGTCGATTCCAGGGACGGTGGTTTTTCAGGACGACATCCTCATTACGGGTTACGATACTGAAGAACACCTCCACAACCTGGAGGAGGTGCTACGCAGACTGGACCGGGTAGGTCTGCGACTGAAAAAAGCGAAGTGCGTCTTCCTAGCTCCAGAGGTAGAATTCCTGGGAGGAGGGTAGCAGCAGACGGGATCAGCACTACTGCATCCAAGACGGAAGCGATCCGGAGAGCACCCAGACCCCGTAACACGACAGAGCTGCGTTCGTTCCTGGGACTCCTGAACTATTTTGGTAACTTTCTTCCCAAATTGAGCACACTGCTAGAGCCGCTACACGTGCTCCTCCGCAAAGGTCGCGAATGGGTCTGGGGGGACAGCCAGGAAAGGGCTTTTAATAGAGCACGCAATTTGTTATGTTCCAACAATCTGTTAACGCTATATGACCCATGTAAGAAACTTGTGTTAACGTGCGATGCGTCGTCCTATGGTGTCGGGTGTGTGTTGCAGCATGTCAATGCCAAGGGTCAGTTACAGCCGGTAGCTTATGCCTCCAGGAGTCTGTCCCAGACAGAAAGGGGCTACGGGATGGTAGAAAAGGAGGCGCTCGCATGTGTATATGCAGTAAAAAAAATGCACCAGTACCTGTTTGGCAGGAAATTTGAGCTGGAGACAGATCAAAAACCCCTAACGTCCCTTTTGGCCGACAACAAGGCCATAAATGCAAACGCATCGACCCACATACAGAGGTGAGCACTCACGTTAGCTGCCTATGACTGCACAATTCGGCACAGACCGGGCACCGAAAACTGCTCCGATGCACTCAGCAGGCTCCCACTAGCCACCACTGAGGGGGCTACCGAGCATGGTGCTGAGATGGTCATGGCTGTTGAAGCTTTCGGAAGCGAAGGCTCACCCGTGACAGCCCGTCAGATTAAAGTCTGGACAAATAGAGACCCGCTATTGTCTCTAGTCAAGAAATGTGTCCTGAATGGGGACTGGGCAGCCACGTACAGGGCATGCCCTGAGAAATTTAAACCATTTCACAGGCGCAAGGATAAACTCTTGATTCAGGCCGATTGCCTACTGTGGGGAAACCGCGTAGTCATGCCCCAGATGGGCAGAGAGGTGTTCATCAGAGAACTCCACAATGGGCACCTGGGCATTGTCACGATGAAGGCAATTGCCAGGTCACACGTTTGGTGGCCAGGGATAGACGCAGATCTGGAACTTTGTGTTCGCAGGTGCAACACGTGTGCCCAGCTGGGCCATGCGCCCAGGGAAGCCCCCCTTAGACCCTGGCCATGGCATGCCAAGCCTTGGTCACGCATCCATGTGGACTACGCAGGTCCTTTCATGGGGAAAATGTTTTTGGTTGTAGTCGACGCCTACTCCAAATGGATCGAGTGTGACATTTTAAATGCAAGCACATCCTCTGCCACGGTAGAAAGTCTACGGGCAATGTTCGCCGCCCACGGTCTACCGGACATCTTGGTCAGCGATAATGGCCCGTGCTTCACAAGCACTGAATTCCAGGACTTTGTGGAAGGCAATGGAATTAACCATGTCAGAACGGCACCGTTCAAGCCGGCCTCAAACGGCCAGGCAGAACGAGCAGTGCAGATAATCAAACAGGGGATGCTCAGATTCCAAGGGGGTTCCCTATAAACCCGCTTATCACGCCTCCTGTTGGCCCATGGATCCCGACCATACTCGCTCACAGGGGTTCCACCCGCAGAGCTACTAATGAAAAGGACGCTCAAAACCCGATTATCCCTTACACACCCCACCATGAAAGAAATTGTCGAGAGCAGGCGCCAGTCACAATATGACTGCCATGACAGGAATGCGAGGGCGCGGTGTATTGATGTAAATGATCCTGTTTTTGTCCTCAACTACGCTGCAGGGCCCAAATGGCTCGCAGGCACTGTGGTTGCCAAAGAGGGAAATAGGATTCTGGTAGTTAAACTTACCAATGGACAAATCTGCCGCAAACATGTGGATCAAACAAAAAGGAGGTTCAGCAACCCCATAGAAGAAGCAGAGGAAGAGAACGATATAGAGTTCACTCCACCACAGGTGTCTGAACACCGGAACCAAAGGGAGGAGAGCCCAGTCACTGTGGGCAGTCCGGACAGGCCTGAGGCACCGCAAACAGCAGACACTCAGGTCAGCGCCCAACAACCGGAGCCCCAACTCAGGCGCTCTACAAGGGAGTGTAAACCACCAGAGAGACTCAACCTGTGATCCCAATAAGACTTTGGGGGGGGAGGTGATGTCATGTATTCAACCAGCATTGTAACCCATGTATAAACTGACCTAAGTTGTACACCGTGAGAACACTGACCACTAGGTGGGAGACACTCCTAACCTGGACCTTCAGGTATAAAAGGGGAAGCTCCACCCACCTTCATCATTTGAGTGCTAAGGAATAAAGGTCACAGGTCACAGACTGACCTTCTCTCAAGCATGGGCCTCGTGTGCATTGCTACTGTATAGTAAGGACGTATCAGATACCTTAAGGGAGATAGGGTTAGATCCTCAGCGTAACCGGATAATTTGGGGGAATAAGCACGGAAACCGAATTAATTTTGAACACCCGGGACACCAACAGCAACGAGTGGTCGGAATAAACCTAATCCAGCCCGAGTGGGAAACAAAGGGTGTGTGGGGTACTGTGTGTCAATTATACCCGACTCTGGGCACAATACAAGCAGGATTGTGGATTAGCAGAGACACCACCCATCAAAATTCCCCGACCCGAACACAAAGCTCAGCGACAGTACCCACTGAAACCTGAAGCTGAGGCAGTGGTCTGGCAGATAGTGCAGGGATTAGCAGAGCAAGGGGTAGTGAAACAGGTAATAGTCTCCACTAACTCACCTGTGTGGCCGGTAAAGAAACCCAACAGGTCTTACCCACTAACTATCGATTATACCGCCCTGAATAAGGTGACTCCCCGAGAACACCCAATAGTGGCAAGTCTGGCCACAATATTTAATGGCCTGGACCCAGAACATAAGATATTCTCCGTGCTGGATATAGTGAATGGATTTTGGGCCATACCCTGAGACAAAGAGTCCCAAGGGAAATGTGCCTTCACCGTAAAGGGGAAACAATACACATGGACCAGAGTGCCACAGGGATTCCACAATAGCCCGAGCACATTTCATCGAGTATTGTCGGGGATTCTGGAACCAGGAGACGGAGGAGAAGGAAGCTCCCTTTGGCACTATGTGGATGATATCCTTATTGCCTCCAGCACAGAACAACAACACGTCCTAGCTTTAATTACAGTGCGAGGAGCTCTACAGAGCGCAGGATTAAAAATAAATCCTGGGAAGGTGCAGGTGGGAAGGAGCGCAGTAACATCTAGGATACATGACAGATGGCTAGGGACAGAAAGGAAGCAATTCGATCAATGCCCCAGCCAGGAACTGTGAAAGGGGCCCGGCAGGTACCCGGGCTATTCAACTACTGCAGAAAGATCAGGTATTGTGGTTGTAAGGTTAAAACAAGCTCTCACAAGTGCTCCAGCCCTGGGATTACCCGACCAGAACAGGCCCTTCCACATCTATAGCCACCACAGTGAAGATCATTACATGGGAACAGGCATAGGCCAGTGGCAGAGTAATGTCGGGACACATACCCAGCACACCTTAGTAGCATTGTTTAACACAGGAAGGCTAAAACTGCTATCCGGCGCACGAAGGGCTAGGTGTGAAGCATGCTCTTACCCCCCAACGGGACGGTAACAATAACAGACAACTGTAACCACCCTGCAGGGTGGATCATTACACAGGGAGAGGAACATCAGTGTAGCCCGACAGGAGAAGGCCAGGGAAGTAGTCAGGCTTGAGGGGCAGACATGGATCTATATGTAGATGGGTCTCGACGCTCTATGGGACACCACGGACGGGCCGTGGCCGATAGCCGCGGACAGGTCAAAGGGGAAGGACGGTTCAAGGGGGTCAATCAGCTCAAGTGGCTGAATTAGTGGCTCTCACTGAGGCGCTGAGGCTGCCTCGGGGAAACAGAGTAAACATCTATACAGACACTCGGTATGCTTTTGGAGTAGTGTATGATTATATGACAGCCTGGAGCAGACGGGGATACATGACCTCAGGAGGAGGGCCGATTGTTAAACATTTAGTGGAAGCCTCCCTCCTACCCCAGGAGTGTGTGATCAACATCAATAGGGGAATGCATGGGCAGATAAAGCAGCCAAGTGAGTGGCAGAGACAGGAGCACTGGCCGGGGAAGCCCAGGTCGGAGCATGTACAATCGGGCCTGAGGGAGGAAACATGCTTCAGCTACAGGGAGAAGCCACTCCACAGGAAAAGGAGGGGTGGAAGCAGAGAGGGGCCCAACAAGGGACGGATGGGGTATGGAGGGAATGTGCTGGCCCCGGAATGTATCCAGGGGAGCCTATTAAATTGATACCACGGGTATGTCCATACAGGTAGAACCAACATGATAAGCTCCAGGTCCAGGTACTGGTGGTGGAAGGGAATGGGTAGAGATATAGAGGACCACTGTAGAAGGTGAGTGATATGTGCAAAATACAACCCAGGGGGGAAAGTAAAGGTCAGAATGGGACATCAGCCCTGACCGAAAGGCCCCTGGGAAAACTTACAGATGGATTTTACTGGACCATTACCCAGCAACAAAGGGAAGACGTACTGCCTGGTTATAATAGACCAGTTTACCAAGTGGGTAGAGGCTTTCGCCACTAGACACCAAGGTACCCACTTCACAGGGAAGGTGATGGAACAGGCCTGCACTTTACTAGGGATCAGGCAAAAATATCCCATATCAAAGAGACTGGAAAGGGATGTGTAGACAGGATACCCCGAGTACTAATGAAGCTCAAGGCAACCCCGAGTCGGACAACAGGACTGACACCCTTTGAACTAAAACAAAGACACGATACAGAAATGTGTAATGGAACTCTGTAAGCAGTTACATGATTTAAAGACACAGGCTAGAGATCAGCAAATCACAGCCTGAGAGAACGACACCAAGGAACAGAAGGTCCAAACACCCCAAATAGGCAGTCAGGTGATTACCCCAGAGAGGTCCAGGCTGGCACCCAATGGATCCGACCCTATCAGGTAATAATGGTAAGTTATGGTAGTTATAAGGGGTATCGGTAAGTGGAAACACTGGACCAGGTAAAAAAGCATGGTCACTAACTAACCGGTGACCACCGGGAAATATTGTTTTTTGCAGGACTCTGGTGCTCGTGGGAACAACGTGGGGTAATGCAGCCTCATGTCAGGGACAACAGGCTGAGGGACGGCAAGGTCCCAATTTAAACACTCAGCCTGTATCGAAGCCTGACCCTGTGACCACTTAAAGGCCCGCAATCAAAAACCATCAAGTTTAATGTGGGGAGAGGGTCAGGTAAAAAACGGGACTGGGGAAAAAGAGAAATGGTACGCGGCAGGATACACGGCAGGATACACGGGGGATACACGGGGGATACACGGCAGGATACACGGGAGATACACGGGGGATACACGGGGGATACACGGGGGATACGCGGCAGGATACACGGGGGATACACGGGGGATACACGGGGGATACGCGGGGGATACACGGGGGATACACGGGGGATACACGGCGGGATACACGGCGGGATACACGGGGGATACACGGGGGATACACGGCGGGATACACGGCGGGATACACGGGGGATACACGGCAGGATACACGGGGGATACACGGGGGATACACGGGGGATACACGGGGGATACACGGGGGATACACGGGGGATACACGGCAGGATACACGGGGGATACACGGGGTGATACACGGGGGATACACGGCAGGATACACGGGGGATACACGGGGGATACACGGCGGGATACACGGGGGATACGCGGCAGGATACACGGCGGGATACACGGGGGGATACACGGGGGATACACGGGGGATACACGGCAGGATACACGGGGGATACACGGGGTGATACACGGGGGATACACGGCAGGATACACGGGGGATACACGGGGGATACACGGCGGGATACACGGGGGATACGCGGCAGGATACACGGCGGGATACACGGGGGGATACACGGGGGATACACGGGGGTTACACGGCGGGATACACGGCGGGATACACGGGGGGATATACGGCGGGATACACGGGGGATACACGGTGGGATACACGGGGGGATACACGGCGGGATACACGGCGGGATACACGGCGGGATACACGGGGGATACGCGGCAGGATACACGGGGGATACACGGGGGATACACGGGGGATACACGGCTGGATACACGGGGGGATACATGGGGGATACACGGGGGATACACGGGGGGATACACAGCAGGATACACGGGGGATACACGGGGGATACACGGGGGATACGCGGCAGGATACACGGGGGATACACGGGGGATACACGGGGGATACACGGCTGGATACACGGGGGGATACACGGGGGATACACGGGGGGATACACAGCAGGATACACGGGGGGATACACAGCAGGATACACGGGGGATACACGGGGGATACACGGGGGATACACGGGGGGATACACAGCAGGATACACGGGGGATACACGGGGGATACACGGGGGATACACGGCGGATACACGGCGGATACACGGCAGGATACACGGCGGGATACACGGCGGGATACATGGGGGGATACACGGGGGATACACGGGGGATACACGGGGGATACGCGGCGGGATACATGGGGGGATACACGGGGGATACACGGGGGATACACGGCGGGATACATGGGGGGATACACGGGGGATACACGGGGGATACACGGGGGGAGTTGCGATGGTAAACACTATAGACCTACACATGATCGATAATTGAGTTAATGCTCTAACACGAACCTTACAGAGATTGCTGAAAAGGGTTGAGGATAATGAAAAGATACAGGCACAACTGGGTAATGGTGCAGAAAGGGAATTATTAGAAGTGGCCCACACATTGCGAGACCACGCCAGAACTATAAATTCGATGAATAGAGCAGAACGGAACTTAAGTAAAAGCATACAGATATAACTAGTATGTACAGGATATGGAGCATGGTTGCTCAATGGCATACAACATAACCGAGAGCAGCTTCAGAATGGAATGGTGCGGGATTGGATAACACTCGATGTATTTACCAACTGGACCTTGGACAAAAACATGACTCATACCTGCGAGGTGCGGAGAAACAGTCATGCTTGGGTCCCAAAGGTCAGATGTGTAACTGGACATTTAAATATAATAGGTTTTGTATTATCTATACCACAGTATGATGTGACAAAGGGAGATCCTCTGTACCAAACAATGTAGGAGAAATAAGGGGCCCAAGTTTCCACATGATTCGCGCCTGATTTTTAGGAGCAACTGGTGGAGAACGGACTATTTTAGAAATCGCAATTCTCCACATTTTTTTTTCTGCAGTTCTAGTCAGGTAGAACAGTTCTAGTTTAGAACAGAATTTTTTCTTCAAAAGGGGCGTGTCCGGCCACTGACGCCTGATTTGAAAGTTTCCACAGTGAAAATGTACTCCAAACTAAAGTAGAATGGAGCCAGTGAAGATTTTTATAGAACTGAAAAAACCTGTTCTACACATTAAAAAATCAGGCGCAGGTTACAAATTAGGCGTCCAGAACGAGGTGGGGGGGGAAGGGAACTCATTAAATTCGACAATAAATCCTTATTTATACTTCTACAAATAAATCCAACCTGAATAAACATTTATAAGCCAAGAAAAGATTAAATAAACCATCTTCCTACCTGTGTGAAAGTGCTTCAGCCAGGGAGAATTCTGCAGCTCTTCGTGCCGCTGAGCGAGAGAGGGAGGGAGAGAGGGGAGAGAGAGAGGGAGAGAGAGAAGGGGAGAGGGAGGGAGGGAGGGAGGGGGGGGAAAGAGAGGGAGAGGGAGGGGAAGAGAGGGGGGGGGTCCGGGAATAGGAGCGGGTGTCGGTGGGTGGGGGAGTGGGGAGGGGGGAGTGGGTTGGTGGGGTGGGGGAGTGGGTTGGGGGGGTGGGGGAGAGCGGGTGTCGGGTGGGTGGGGGGGGGAGAGCGGGTGTCGAGTCGGGGGAGCGGGTGTCGGGTCGGGGCGGGGGGGAGTGGGTCTCGGGTCTCGGGTCGGGACGGGGGTGGGGGGGGGGAGCGGGTGTCGGGTCGGGGCAGGGGGGAGCGGGCCTCGGGTCGGGGCAGGGGGGAGCGGGTCTCAGGTCGGGGCAGGGGGGAGTGGGTCTCGGGTCTCGGGTCTCGGGTCGGGACGGGGGTGGGGGGGGGGAGCGGGTGTCGGGTCGGGGCGGGGGGGAGTGGGTCTCGGGTCTCGGGTCTCGGGTCGGGACGGGGGTGGGGGGGGGAGCGGGTGTCGGGTCGGGTCGGGGGGAGCGGGCCTCGGGTCGGGGCAGGGGGGAGCGGGTCTCGGGTCGGGGCAGGGGGGAGCGGGCCTCGGGTCGGGTCGGGGGGAGCGGGCCTCGGGTCGGGGCAGGGGGGAGCGGGTCTCGGGTGTCGGGTCGGGACGGGGGGGGGGCGAGTGTTGGGTGGGGGGGGGAGAGCGGGTGTCAGGTGGGTGGGGGGGGGAGAGCGGGTGTCAGGTGGGTGGGGGGGGAGGGAGAGTGGGTGTCAGGTGGGTGGGGGGGGGAGAGCGGGTGTCAGGTGGGTGGGGGGGGAAGGAAAGCGGGTGTCAGGTGGGTGGGGGGGGGGAGAGCGGGTGTCAGGTGGGTGGGGGGGGAGAGCGGGTGTTGGGTGGGTGGGGGGGGGAGAGCGGGTGTCAGGTGGGTGGGGGGGGGAGAGCGGGTGTCAGGTGGGTGGGGGGGGAGAGCGGGTGTTGGGTGGGGGGGGGAGCGGGGGTCGGGTGTCGGGTCGGGTCTGGTCGGTGGGGGGGTGGGGGGAGCGAATGTCGGGTCGGGGGGAGCGGGCCTCGGGTCTCGGGTCGGGACGGGGGTGGGGGGGGGGAGCGGGTGTCGGGTCGGGGTGGGGGGGAGTGGGTCTCGGGTCTCGGGTCTCGGGTCGGGACGGGGGTGGGGGGGGGGAGCGGGTGTCGGGTCGGGGCGGGGGGGAGTGGGTCTCGGGTCTCGGGTCTCGGGTCGGGACGGGGGTGGGGGGGGGAGCGGGCCTCGGGTCGGGGCAGGGGGGAGCGGGTCTCAGGTCGGGGCAGGGGGGAGTGGGTCTCGGGTCTCGGGTCTCGGGTCGGGACGGGGGTGGGGGGGGGGAGCGGGTGTCGGGTCGGGTCGGGGGGAGCGGGCCTCGGGTCGGGGCAGGGGGGAGCGGGTCTCGGGTCTCGGGTCGGGACGGGGGGGGGGGGGGGGGAGCGGGTGTCGGGTCGGGTCGGGGGGAGCGGGCCTCGGGTCGGGGCAGGGGGGAGCGGGTCTCGGGTGTCGGGTCGGGACGGGGGGGGGGCGAGTGTTGGGTGGGGGGGGGAGAGCGGGTGTCAGGTGGGTGGGGGGGGGAGAGCGGGTGTCAGGTGGGTGGGGGGGGAAGGAAAGCGGGTGTCAGGTGGGTGGGGGGGGAGGGAGAGTGGGTGTCAGGTGGGTGGGGGGGGGAGAGCGGGTGTCAGGTGGGTGGGGGGGGAGAGCGGGTGTTGGGTGGGTGGGGGGGGGAGAGCGGGTGTCAGGTGGGTGGGGGGGGAGAGCGGGTGTTGGGTGGGTGGGGGGGGAGAGCGGGTGTCAGGTGGGTGGGGGGGGGAGAGCGGGTGTCAGGTGGGTGGGGGGGGAGAGCGGGTGTTGGGTGGGGGGGGGAGCGGGGGTCGGGTGGGTGGGGTGGGGGGGGGAGAGCGGGTGTTGGGTCGGGGCGGGGCGGAGCGGGTCTCGGGTGTCGGGTCGGGTCTGGTCGGTGGGGGGGTGGGGGGAGCGAATGTCGGGTCGGGGGGAGCGGGCCTCGGGTCTCGGGTCGGGTCTGGTCGGTGGGGGGGTGGGGGGAGCGAATGTCGGGTCGGGGGGAGCGGGCCTCGGGTCGGGTCTGGTCGGTGGGGGGGTGGGGGGAGCGAATGTCGGGTCGGGGGGAGCGGGCCTCGGGTCGGGTCTGGTCGGTGGGGGGGGGAGCGGGTGTCGGGTCGGGACGGGGGGGGGGGGAGCGAGTGTCTGGTCTGGTCGGCGGGGGGTGGGGGGTAGCGAGTGTCGGGTCTGGTCGGCGGGGGGTGGGGGGTAGCGAGTGTCGGGTCTGGTCGGGGGGGCTGGAGCGAGTGTCGGGTCTGTTGGGGGGGGAGCAGGAGCTGGCCGTGGGAGGAGCCCCAGTGAGGCCATTGGGCCAGGGCTAGGGACTGCGTGCTTCGGGCCCCTCCCACACAGTTCGGCGCCTGGAGCTACTGCACATGCGTGCCGACTGTAGCGCGCATGTGCAGAGGTCCCGGCACTGTTTTCAGCGCCGGGACCTGGCTCCGCCCCCCACAGCTCGTGCTGGCTGCGCCGAGGGCCAGAGGACCTGTAAGTCGGTGGAGAATACCGAGGATTTTTTTAGGCGCCGTTTTAGGCGCGAAAAACGGGCGCCCAGCTCGGAGGGGCTCCCGTGTTTTTTCTTGTGGAAACTTGGGCCCAAGGAATCAAACTCGCGTGTGGTACCATGACAAACCAGGAATGTAACTGAAGAGAACAACAGTACTCAGAGTCTCAGCTTAGATGATTATTATAAAAATAACCAAGTTGCTCCATGTTGTGATCCACTACGAATGACCAAAGATGACTGTGGATATGACCAAGTGGACGGGTACACCTCGAGTATCACCCCCCTAACACAGGACCACTAAATTATCGCTGTCCCACGAGGAAATGGAGATTGATGTGTGAGCACCACGGCAACGGAAATGAAGAAAGGAACATCTCATGCACCATTATGGATATTGATTCTGCTTTACTCCGCTTGAGGAGACAGATATAAAGGGGTTATTATAACCCCTGAGCTGAGGGAGGAATGATCGATGGGACGATGATGGACATTACCTGAGGAGGTTATGCGAAGGTCATCGGGCCGCAAGGAAAACCGATACTGGAAGTGAAAGAGGAACAAACGCGACTGAATGGGAAACCATTCGACAACATTGAGGGTACCCCGGGGAGGCAGGAATTCGGCAGGATACAGAATACCCCCAGTGGGGGAAAGATAGACACAGAGGGTACCCCGGGGGGGCAGGAATTCTGCAGGATACAGAATACCCGAAGTGGGGGAAAGATAGACACGAACTATCCTGGACTAAATGTACTGGTTGTAGTGCAAGGGACCTCACCTTGCTAGTGCTATTCTGTAAAAAGGTGTAACCGATGTAAGAGGCAGGCCCCAGCCCGAACTATAGTTAAACATTGAATAAAGGGAGATCAGATAGTCTGGCAGAAAGGACTTACTTCGTACAACCTTGATGGGAAAGCCAACAGGTAGATCCTGCAGCTCGGGAAGTAGCACCACTCAGGCATAAGAACATAAGAACATAAGAATTAGGCACAGGAGTAGGCCATCTAGCCCCTCGAGCCTGCTCCGCCATTCAACAAGATCATGGCTGATCTGGCCGTGGACTCAGCTCCACTTACCCGCCCGCTCCCCGTAACCCTTAATTCCCTTATTGGTTAAAAATCTATCTATCTGTGACTTGAATACATTCAATGAGCTAGCCTCAACTGCTTCCTTGGGCAGTGAATTCCACAGATTCACAACCCTCTGGGAGAAGAAATTCCTTCTCAACTTGGTTTTAAATTGGCTCCCCCGTATTTTGAGGCTGTGCCCCCTAGTTCTAGTCTCCCCGGCCAGTGGAAACAACCTCTCTGCCTCTATCTTGTCTATCCCTTTCATTATTTTAAATGTTTCTAGATCACCCCTCATCCTTCTGAACTCCAACGAGTAAAGACCCAGCCTACTCAATCTATCATCATAAGGTAACCCCCTCATCTCCGGAATCAGCCTCATGTATCGTCTCTGTACCCCCTCCAAAGCCAGTATATCCTTCCTTAAGTAAGGCGACCAAAACTGCACGCAGTACTCCAGGTGCAGCCTCACCAATACCCTGTACAGTTGCAGCAGGACCTCCCTGCTTTTGTACTCCATCCCTCTTGCAATGAAGGCCAACATTCCATTCGCCTTCCTGATTACCTGCTGCACCTGCAAACTAACTTTTTGGAATTCATGCACAAGGACCCCCAGGTCCCTCTGCACCGCAGCATGTTGTAATTTCTCCCCATTCAAATAATATTCCCTTTTACTGTTTTTTTTCCCCAAGGTGGATGACCTCACACTTTCCGACATTGTATTCCATCTGCCAAACCTTAGCCCATTCACTTAACCTATCTAAATCTCTTTGCAGCCTCTCTGAGTCCTCTACACAACCCGCTTTCCCACTAATCTTTGTGTCATCTGCAAATTTTGTTACACTACACTCTGTCCCCTCTTCCAGGTCATCTATGTATATTGTAAACAGTTGTGGTCCCAGCACCGATCCCTGTGGCACACCACTAACCACAGATTTCCAACCCGAAAAGGACCCATTTATCCCGACTCTCTGCTTTCTGTTCGCCAGCCAATTCTCTATCCATGCTAATGCATTTCCTCTGACTCCACGTACCTCTATCTTCTGCAGTAACCTTTTGTGTGGCACCTTATCGAATGCCTTTTGGAAATCTAAATACACCACATCCATCGGTACACCTCTATCTATCATGCTCATTATATCCTCAAAGAATTCCAGTAAATTAGTTAAACATGATTTCCCCTTCATGAATCCATGCTGCGTCTGCTTGATTGCACTATTCCTATCTAGATGTCCCGCTATTTCTTCCTTAATGATAGTTTCAAACATTTTCCCCACTACAGATGTTAAACTAACCGGCCTATAGTTACCTGCCTATTGTCTGCCCCCTTTTTAAAACAGAGACGTTACATTAGCTGCTTTCCAATCCGCTGGTACCTTCCCAGAGTCCAGAGAATTTTGGTCGATTATAACGAATGCATCTGCTATAACTTCCGCCATCTCTTTTAATACCCTGGGATGCATTTCATCAGGACCAGGGGACTTGTCTACCTTGAGTCCCATTAGCCTGTCCAGCACTACCCCCCTAGTGATAGTGATTGTCTCAAGGTCCTCCCTTCCCACATTCCTGTGATCAGCAAATTTTGGCATGGTTTTTGTGTTTTCCACTGTGAAGACCGAAGCAAAATAATTGTTTAAGGTCTCAGCCATTTCCACATTTCCCATTATTAAATCCCCCTTCTCATCTTCTAAGGGACCAACATTTACTTTAGTCACTCTTTTCCGTTTTATATATCGGTAAAAGCTTTTACTATCTGTTTTTATGTTTTGCACAAGTTTACCTTCGTAATCTATCTTTCCTTTCTTTATTGCTTTCTTAGTCATTCTTTGCTGTCGTTTAAAATTTTCCCAATCTTCTAGTTTCCCACTAACCTTGGCCACCTTATACGCATTGGTTTTTAATTTGATACTCTCCTTTATTTCCTTGGTTATCCACGGCTGGTTATCCCTTCTCTTACCGCTCTTCTTTTTCACTGGAATATATTTTTGTTGAGCACTGTGAAAGAGCTCCTTAAAAGTCCTCCACTGTTCCTCAATTGTGCCACCGTTTAGTCTGTGTTTCCAGTCTACTTTAGCCAACTCTGCCCTCATCCCACTGTAGTCCCCTTTGTTTAAGCATAGTACGCTCGTTTGAGACACTACTTCCTCATCGTCAATCTGTATTACAAATTCAACCATACTGTGATCACTCATTCCGAGAGGATCTTTTACTAGGAGATCGTTTATTATTCCTGTCTCATTACACAGGACCAGATCTAAGATAGCTTGCTCCCTTGTAGGTTCTGTAACATACTGTTCTAAGAAACAATCCCGTATGCATTCTATGAATTCCTCCTCCAGGCTACCCCGTGCGATTTGTGTTGACCAATCAATATGTAGGTTAAAATCCCCCATGACTACTGCCGTTCCTTTTTCACATGCCTCCATTATTCCCTTGATTATTGCCCGCCCCACCGTGAAGTTATTATTTGGGGGCCTATAAACTACACCCACCAGTGACTTTTTCCCCTTACGATCTTCTAATCTCCACCTACAATGATTCAACATTTTGTTCATTCGAGCCAATATCGTCTCTTACAACTGCCCTGATATCATCCTTTATTAACAGAGCGACCCCACCTCCTTTCCCTTCTTGTCTATCTTTCCGAATCGTCAGATACCCCTGTATGTTTAATTCCCAGTCTTGGCCATCCTGAAACCACGTTTCTGTAATGGCCACCAAATCATACCCATTTGTAATGATTTGTGCCGTCAACTCATTTACTTTATTTCGAATGCTGCGCGCGTTTAGGTAGAGTGTGTTAATACTAGTTTTTAAACCATGATTTTTATTTTTAGTTGCGAAAGCACAAGCCTGGAAGCTCACCCATGAGGGATTAATTGGGCAATGGCCTATCTGGGGCAAATAGCCAAAGGCTATTAGGGGGGAATTGTAAGGGATAAACTGTAAAAGTTGCAAATAGGTGGTCAGAATTATGCTGAATGTAGTGAACTTATCAGTATCAGGAGGGTCTGTATAATTGCCTATGTATGTAACAGTAGCTTATGTAGGTATAGCACAAATGTATAACGCATGAAACTGAATCCGTAACCTCTGTAATACTTAAACAGCAAAATCAGCAGTTGTTGATCAGAAGTCCCTGAGGAAGAGATAAGGAAGCCAGTTTAGGCGCCTATTATACTGCGGCAAAGGGCAAGTGATGGACCAACACCACAGAAGGTGGGCAATTGTATATACCACTCAGGGACAGTTTGATAAGAGTCGACACATCAATGTAACTTCGCTGATAGAATTAGACCCAGCGAGGGTTTTGTCAGAGGGTGCTCCTCTCCAAAACCTGTATAAATTGTACTTGAAACCTCTTGTACTTCCGAGGTTTTAGGCTGAACCTTCCCATGCATTGCTCGTAATAAAACTGGTAAACCTGAGGTTTTGTTTGTTTACTTCCGTGGTGGTTATACAGTGGGAGCTGGGCGAGGTGTCGATTAACGATATCAGTTAGTCCACCCCGAGGGAGAGAGGCCCCTTTTACCCCAACACCCCGAATACTGAAAATATCTAAACTCCACCCCAACCGGAGTCATGTGATCTCCTGGGAGAGGCAAAAACCAGATAAAAACCCAGGTAAATTTACGGAGAAAAAATCTGGGAAATTTCCTCTCCGACCCATCCAGGCGATCGACACTAGTCCAGGAGATCACCCTGGCCGTATTCTATTCCCTGCAGTACTTACCGTTATATCTGCACCGTCCAACAAAAGGTCATCCAGTCTAATCCCAATTACCAGCTCTAGGTCCGTAATCCTGCAGGTTACTGCACTTTAAGTGCCCATCCAACCATCTCTTTAAGGAGGTGAGGGTTTCTGCATCCACCACTCTTCCAGGCAACGAGTTCCAGATCCCCAAAACACTCTGCATAAAGAAGCCCCCCTCAAATCCCCTCTAAACCTTCCACCAACCACCTTAAAACTATGCACACGTGTAATAGACCCATCCACCAATGGAAATAGACCCTTACTATCCACTATGTCCAGGCCCTTCAATATTTTGTACAACTCGATGAGGTCTCCTCTCAATCTCCTCTGTTCCAATGAGGACAAACGCAGCCTATCCGATCTGTCCTCATAACTAAGATTCTCCATTCCAGGCAGAATCCTAGTAAATCTCCTCTGCACCATCTCTAGTGCAATCACGTCCTTCCTATAATACAGCGACCAGAACTGCACGCAGTACTCCAGCTGTGGCCTAACCAAAGTATAATACAATTTAAGCATAACCTCCCTGCTCTTATATTCCATGCCTTGGCCAATAAAGGCAAGCATTCCGTATGCCTTCTTAACCACCTTATCCACCTGGCCTGCTACTTTCAGGGATCTGTGGACAAGCACTCCAAGGTCCCTTTGTTCATCTACACTATTAAGTGGCCTACCGCTTAATATTTATACCCTTTCCTTATTAGCCCTCCCAAAGTGCATCACCTCACACTTCTCTGAAATAAATTCCATTTGCCACTGCTCTGCCCACCTGACCAGTAGATTGATATCCTCCTGTAGCCCATGACTTTCCTCTTCATTATCACCCATAGACATGCTGACTTACCCCACACCGGGTCTGAAAGTGTACAATGTCCTATTATACCGTTCACACCCCGAGCCTGCTGAAATGACAAGTGAACACATCCATGTCCAATGGCCTTGTAGCCCATTCCTCCTGAATGTAGCAGCATTACCTGAAGAGCCTGATGGCTGTGACCCAAATGCCTGGAGGACACTGTGCCCCAAGACCACCATCTCTCGTTCAGATACTGCGACAAAGGAGAACTGTGGCAACATTACTGGCCGAGTGATAGATATCAAGAATGCTCAACTGGAGACATATCTTCATCAGTTGAGCCTTCTGGATGACTATCTCTCAGTCTCAGTGTGGATGGTGACCGGTATGCCCACTAGTAGATAGTTCCTCTGATGGTGAAACATAGAAACATTGAAATTTACAGCGCAGAAGTAGGTCATTTCGGCCCATCGTGTCCACGCCGGCCGACAAAGAGCCACACGGCCCTCGGTCAGCAGCCCTGAAGGTTACATATAAACCCATGAACAATGACGGAAAGGTAAAGAGCACCCAGCCCAACCAGTCCGCCTCACACAACTGCGACACCCCTTATACTGAAACATTCTACACTCAACCCCAACCGGAGTCATGTGATCTCCTGGGAGAGGCAAAAACCAGATAAAAACCCAGGCCAATTTAGCGAGAAAAACTCTGGGAAAATACCTCTCCGACATCTGGGTGATCGACACTAGTCTTGGAGATCACACCCTGGCCGTATTCTATTCCCTGCAGTACTTACCATTATATCTGCGCCGTCCAACAAAAGGTCATCCAGTCTAATCCCAATTACCAGCTCTAGGTCCGTAACCCTGCAGGTTACTGCACTTTAAGTGCCCATCCAACCATCTCTTCAAAGTGGTGAGGGTTTCCAGGCAGCGAGTTCCAGATCCCCACAACCCTCTGTGTAAAGAACCCCCCCTCAAATCCCCTCTAAACCTTCCACCAACCACCTTAAAACTATGCCCCCTCGTAATAGAACCCTCCACTAATGGAAATAGACCCTTACTATCCACTATGTCCAGGCCCCTCAATATTTTGTACACCTCAATGAGGTCTCCTCTCAACCTCTTCTGTTCCAATGAGAACAAACTCAGCCTATCCAATCTGTCCTCATAACTAAGATTCTCCAGTCCCGGCAACATCCTAGTAAATCTCCTCTGCACCGTCTCTAGTGCAATCACGACCTTCCTATAATACACGGACCAGAACTGCATGCAGTACATCGAAACATAGAAATATAGAAAATAGGTGCAGGAGTAGGCCATTCAGCCCTTCGAGCCTGCACCACCATTCAATAAGATCATGGCTGATCATTCCCTCAGTACCCATTTCCTGCTTTCTCTCCATACCCCTTGATCCCGTTAGCCGTAAGGGCCATATCTAAATCCCTCTTGAATATATCCAATGACTGGCATCAACAACTCTCTGCGGCAGGGAATTCCACAGGTTAACAACTAGCTGAGTGATGAAGTTTCTCCTCATCTCAGTCCTAAATGGCCTAATCCTTATCCGAAGACTGTGTCCCCGGTTCTGAACTTCCCCAACATTGGAAACATTCTACCCGCATCTAACCTGTCCCATCCCGTCAGAATCTTATATGTTTCTATGAGATCCCCGCTCATCCTTCTAAACTCCAATGAATAAAAGCCCAGTTGATTCAGTCTCTCGTCATATGTCAGTCCTGCCATCCCGGAAATCAGTCTGGTGAACCTTTGCTGCACTCCCTCAACAGCAAGAACGTCCTTCCTCAGATTAGGAGACCAAAACTGAACACAATATTCCAGGTGAGGCATCATCAAGGCCCTGTACAACTGTATTAAGACTTCCCTGCTCCTATACTCAAATCCCCCTAGCTATGAAGGCCAGCATACCATTTGCCTTCTTCACCGTCTGCTGTACCTGTATGCCAACTTTCAATGACTGATGAACCAAGACACCCAGGTCTCGTTGCACCTCCCCTTTTCCTAATCTGCCGCCATTCAGATAATATTCTGTCTTCGTGTTTTTGCCCCCAAAGTGGATAACCTCACATTTATCCACATTATACTGCATCTGCCATGCATTTGCCCACTCACCTAACCTGTCCAAGTCACCCTGCAGCCTCCTAGCGTCCCCCTCACAGCTCACACCGCCACCCAGTTTAGTGTCATCTGAAAACTTGGAGATATTACACTCAATTCCTTCATCTAAATCATTAATGTATATTGTAAATAGATGGGGTCCCAGCACTGAGCCCTGCGGTACCCCACTAGTCACTGCCTGCCATTCTGAAAAGGACTCGTTTATCCCAACTCTCTGCTTCCTGTCTGCCAACCAGTTCTCTATCCACGTCAGTATATTACCCCCAATACCATGTGCTTTGATTTTGCACATCAATCTCTTGTGTGGGACCTTGTCAAATGCCTATTCAAAGTTCAAATAGATCACATCCACTGGTTCTGCCTTGTCCACTCTGCTAGTTACATCCTCAAAAAATTCCAGAAGGTTTGTCAAGCATGATTTCCCTTTCATAAATCCATGCTGATTTGGACCGATCCTGTCACTGCTTTCCAAATGCGCTGCTATTTCATTCTTAATAATTGATTCCAACATTTTCCCCATTACTGCTATCAGGCTAACCAGTCTATAATTATCCGCTTTCTCCTCCCTTTTTAAAAAGTGCTGTTACATTAGTTACCCTCCAGTCCATAGGAACTGATCCAGAGTCGATTGACTGTTGGAAAATGATCACCAATGCATCCACTATTTCGAGGGCCACTTCCTTAAGTACTCTGGGATGCAGACTATCAGGCCCCGGGGATTTATCGGCCTTCAATCCCATCAATTTCCCGAACACAATTTCCCACCTAATAAGGATTTCCTTCAGTTCCTCCTTCTCACTAGACCCTCGGTCCCCTCGTCCTTCCGGAAAATTATTTGTGTCTTCCTTCGTGAAGACAGAACTAAAGTATTTGTTCAATTGGTCTGCCATTTCTTTGTGCCCCATTATAAATTCACCTGATTCTGACTGCAAGGGACCTACGTTTGTCTTCATTAATCTTTTTCTCTTCACATATCTATAGAAGCTTTTGCAGTCAGTTTTTATATTCCCAGCAAGCTTCTTCTCGTACTCTATTTTCCCCCTCCTAATTAAACTCTTTGTCCTCCTCTGCTGAATTCTAAATTTCTCCCAGTCCTCAGGTTTGTTGCTTTTTCTGGTCAATTTATATGCCTCTTCCTTGGATTTAACACTATCCTTAATTCCCCTTGTTTGCCACGGTTGAGCCACCTTCCCCGTTTTATTTTTACTCCAGACAGGGATGTACAATTGCTGAAGTTCATCCATGTGATCTTTAAATGTTTGCCATTGCCTATCCACCGTCAACCCTTTAAGTATCATTTGCCAGTCTATTCTAGCCAATTCACGCCTCAAACCATCGAAGTTACCTTTCCTTAATTCAGGACCCTAGTTTCGGAATTAACTGTGTCACTCTCCATCTTAATAAAGAATTCTACCATATTATGGTCACTCTTCCCCAAGGGGCCTCGCAGCTGTGGCCTCACCAACGTATTATACAATTTAAGAATAACCTTGCTGCTCTTATGTTCTATGCCTCGGCCAATAAAGGCAAGCATTCCGTATGCCTTCTTAACCATCTTATCCACCTGGCCTGCTACTTTCAGGGATCTGTGGACAAGCACTCCAAGGTCCCTTTGTTCATCTACACTATTAAGTGGCCTACCGCTTAATATTTATACCCTTTCCTTATTAGCCCTCCCAAAGTGCATCACCTCACACTTCTCTGAAATAAATTCCATTGCCACTGCTCTGCCCACCTGACCAGTAGATTGATATCCTCCTGCAGCCCATGACTTTCCTCGTCATTATCACCCATAGACATGCTGACTTACCCCACACCGGGTCTGAAAGTGTACAATGTCCTATTATACCGTTCACACCCCGAGCCTGCTGAAATGACAAGTGAACACATCCATGTCCACTGGCCTTGTAGCCCATTCCTCCTGAATGTCACAGCATTACCTGAAGAGCCTGATGGCTGTAGCCCAAATGCCTGGAGGACACTGTGCCCCAAGACCACCATCTCTCGATCAGATACTGCGACAAAGGAGAACTGTGGGAACATTACTGGCCGAGTGATAGACATCAAGAATGTTCAACTGGAGACATATCTTCACCAGTTGAGCCTTCTGGATGACTATCTCTCAGTCTCAGTGTGGATGGTGACCAGTATGTCCACGAGTAGATAGTTCCTCTGATGGTCAAACATAGAAACATAGAAACAAAGAAATTTACAGCGCAGAAGTAGGCCATTTCGGCCAATCGTGTCCACGCCGGCTGACAAAGAGCCGCAGGGCCCTTGGTCAGCAGCCCTAAAGGTTACATATAAACCTATGAACAATGACGGAAAGGCAAAGAGTACCCAGCCCAACCAGTCCGCCTCACACAAATGGGACACCCCTTATACTGAAACATTCTACACTCCACCCCATCTGGAGTCATGTGATCTCCTGGGAGAGGCAAAAACCAGATAAAAACCCAGGCCAATTTAGGGAGAAAATATCTGGGAAAATTCCTCTCCAACACATCCAGGCGAACGACACTAGTCTTGGAGATCACCCTGGCCGTATTCTATTCCCTGCAGTACTTACCGTTATATCTGCTCCATCCAACAAAAGGTCATCCAATCTAATCCCAATTTACCAGCTCTAGGTCTGTAACCCTGCAGGTTACTGCACTTTAAAAGGGCCCATCCAAACATCTCTTAAAAGTGGTGAAGGTTTCTGCATCCACCACTCTTCCAGGCAGCGAGTTCCAGATCCCCAGAAACCTCTGCGTAAAGAAGCCCCCCCCTCAAATCCCCTCTAATCCTTCCGCCAACCATCTTAAAACTATGCCCCATCCTAAAAGGCCCCTCCACCAATGGAAATAGACCCTTACTATCCACTACGTCCAGGCCCCTCAATATTTTGTACACCTCGATGAGGTCTCCTCTCAAACTCCTCAGTTCCAATGAGAACAAACCCAGCCTATCCAATCTGTCCTCATAACTAAGATTCTCCATTCTAGGCAGAATCCTAGTAAATCTCCTCTGCACCCTCTCTAGTGCAATCACGTCCTTCCTATAATACGGTGACCAGAACTGCACGCAGTACTCCAGCTGTGGCCTAACCAAAGTATTATACAATTTAAGCATAACCTCCCTGCTCTTATATTCCATGCCTTGGCCAAAAAAGGCAAGCATTCCGTAGGCCTTCTTAACCACCTTATCCACCTGGCCTGCTACTTTCAGGGATCTGTGGACAAGCACTCCAAGGTCCTTTTGTTCATCTACACTATTAAGTGGCCCACCGCTTAATATTTATACCCTTTCCTTATTAGCCCTCCCAAAGTGCATCACCTCACACTTCTCTGAAATAAATTCCATTGCCACTGCTCTGCCCACCTGACCAGTAGATTGATATCCTCCTGCAGCCCATGACTTTCCTCGTCATTATCACCCATAGACATGCTGACTTACCCCACACCGGGTCTGAAAGTGTACAATGTCCTATTATACCGTTCACACCCCGAGCCTGCTGAAATGACAAGTGAACACATCTATGACCACTGGCCTTGTAGCCCATTCCTCCTGAATGTCGCAGCATTACCTGAAGAGCCTGATGGCTGTAGCCCAAATGCCTGGAGGACACTGTGCCCCAAGACCACCATCTCTCGTTCAGATACTGCGACAAAGGAGAACTGTGGTAACATTACTGGCCGAGTGATAGACATCAAGAATGCTCAACTGGAGACATATCTTCATCAGTTGAGCCTTCTGGATGACTATCTTTCAGTCTCAGTGCGGATGGTAACCAGTATGTCCACTAGTAGATAGTTCCTCTGATGGTCAAACATAGAAACATAGAAACATTGAAATTTACAGCGCAGAAAGAGGTCATTTCGGTCGATCATGTCTGTGCCGGCCGACAAAGAGCCACACGGCCCTCGGTCAGCAGCCCTGAAGGTTACATATAAACCCATGAACAATGACGGAAAGGCAAAGAGTACCCAGCCCAACCAGTCCGCCTCACACAACTGCGACACCCCTTATACTGAAACATTCTACACTCTACCCCAACCGGAACCATGTGATCTCCTGGGAGAGGAAAAAACCAGATAAAAAACAATTTAGGGAGAAAAGATCTTGGAAAATTCCTCTCCGACCCATCCAGGTGATCGACACTAGTCCAGGAGATCACCCTGGCCGTATTCTATTCCCTGCAGTGCTTACCATTTTATATGCGCCATCCAACAAAAGGTCATCCAGTCTAATCCCATTTACCAGCTCGAGGTCCGTAACCCTGCAGGCCGACATAACATAAGAATTAGGAACAGGAGTAGGCCATCTAGCCCCTCGAGCCTGCTCCGCCATTCAACAAGATCATGGCTGATCTGGCCGTAGACTCAGCTCCACTTACCCACCATCTCCCCATAACCCTTAATTCCCTTATTGGTTAAAAATCTATCTATCTGTGACTTGAATACATTCAATGAGCTAGCCTCAACTGCTTCCTTGGGCAGAGAATTCCACAGATTCACAACCCTCTGGGAGAAGAAATTCCTTCTCAGTTCAGTTTTAAATTGTCTCCCACGTATTTTGAGGCTGTGCCCCCTAGTTCTAGTCTCCCCGACCAGTGGAAACAACCTCTCTGCCTCCATCTTGTCTATCCCTTTCATTATTTTAAATGTTTCTATAAGATCACCCCTCATAATTCTGAACTCCAACGAGTAAAGACCCAGTTTATTCAATCTATCATCATAAGGTAACCCCCTCATCTCCAGAATCAGCCGAGTGAATCGTCTCTGTACCCCCTCCAAGTCTAGTATATCCTTCCTGAAGTAAGGTGACCAAAACTGCACGCAGTACTCCAGGTGCGGCCTCACCAATATCCTATACAGTTGCAGCAGGACCTCCCTGCTTTTGTACTCCATCCCTCTCGCAATGAAGGCCAACATTCCATTCGCCTTCCTGATTACCTGCTGCACCTGCAAACTAACTTTTTGGGATTCATGCACAAGGACCCCCAGGTCCCTCTGCACCGCAGCATGTTGTAATTTCTCCCCATTCAAATAATATTCCCTTTTACTGTATTTTTTTCCAAGGTGGATGACCTCACATTTTCCAACATTGTATTCCATCTGCCAAACCTTAGCCCATTCGATTAACCCTATCCAAATCTCTTTGCAGCCTCTCTGTGTCCTCTACACAACCCGCTTTCCCACTAATCTTTGTGTCATCTGCAAATTTTGTTGCACTACACTCTGTCCCCTCTTCCAGGTCATCTATGTATATTATAAACAGTTGTGGTCCCAGCACCGATCCCTGTGGCACACCACTAACCACCGATTTCCAACCCGAAAAGGACCCATTTATCCCGACTCTCTGCTTTCTGTTAGCCAGCCAATTCTCTATCCATGCTAATACATTTCCTCTGACTCCGCGTACCTTTATCTTCTGCAGTAACCTTTTATGTGGCACCTTATCGAATGCCTTTTGGAAATCTAAATACACCACATTCATCGGTACACCTCTATCTATCATGCTCGTTATATCCTCAAAGAATTCCAGTAAATTAGTTAAACATGATTTCCCCTTCATGAATCCATGTTGCGTCTGCTTGATTGCACTGTTCCTATCTAGATGTCCTGCTATTTCTTCCTTAATGATAGCTTCAAGCATTTTCCCCACTACAGATGTTAAACTAACCGACCTATAGTTACCTGCCTATTGTCTGCCCCCTTTTTTAAACAGAGGCGTTACATTAGCTGCTTTCCAATCCGCTGGTACCTCCCCAGAGTCCAGAGAATTTTGGTCGATATAACGAATGCATCTGCTATAACTTCCGCCATCTCTTTTAATACCCTGGGATGCATTTCATCAGGACCAGGGGACTTGTCTACCTTGAGTCCCATTAGCCTGTCCAGCACTTCCCCCCTAGTGATAGTGATTGTCTCAAGGTCCTCCCTTCCCACATTCCCGTGACCAGCACTTTTTGGCATGGTTTTTGTGTCTTCCACTGTGAAGACCGAAGCAAAATAATTGTTTAAGGTCTCAGCCATTTCCACATTTCCCATTATTAAATCCCCCTTCTCATCTTCTAAGGGACCAACATTTACTTTAGTCACTCTCTTCCGTTTTATATATCGGTAAAAGCTTTTACTATCTGTTTTTATTATTTGCGCATAAAACGACCACACTAGTGTGAAAACGTTTGATCAGACTCTGGTCTCTGAAGCTCCGCAGAATCAGAACTGGTTAGTATTTGGATGGGAGACCACCTGGGAATACCAGGTGCAGTTGGCTTTAGCACGTAGAGTTTAGTGGGAGGACATGTTGAAGGTTGGCCCGGAGGGCGCCGAAAATCTGGACGCTCCGCTAAGCCTGGCGGAGCTGACCGGTGCCCCTGAGAGGAATAGACCCGGGGCTGGACGGGCTGACCGTGGAGTTCCACAGGGCATTCTGGGACGTCCTGGGGGGCGACTACGCGCGGGTCCTGGGTTAAGTCTGGTGACCGGGGAGATGCCCCTCTCTTGGCGCAGGGCAGTCATCGTCCTGCTGCCTAAGAAGGGCGATCTCCGCCTCCTTAAGAACTGACGCCCGGTCTCCCTCCTCAGCACGGACTACAAAATCTTCGCCAGGGCGATGTCTGCTCGCCTTGGTGCTGTGCTGGACCACATGGTCCACCCCGACCAGTCCTACACGGTCCCGGGCCGGACAATCCACGATAACATCCATCTGGTCCGGGACCTCATCCATCATTCCCAGGAGGCTGGTCTGTCGGTCGCCTTCCTATCTCTCGACCAAGAGAAGGCGTTCGACAGGGTGGATCACGACTATCTGTTCGGAACTCTGCGCGCTTTTGAGTTCGGGACGCATTTCGTCGCCCGGATCCGACTTTTGTACGCCGCCGCGGAGTGTCTGATTAAGTTAACGGGTCCTTGACGGCGCCCCTTCGCTTTAGGAGAGGGGTGCATTAGGGATGCCCCATGTCCGGCCAGTTATACGCCGTTTGCGTGGAGCCTTTCCTGCGCCTCCTGCGGACGAGGTTGACGGGACTGGCTCTGCAAGGGCCGGGCGTGGAGGTCGTCCTCTCGGCTTATGCCGATGACGTGCTCCTCGCGGTAGAGGATCCCGCTGACCTGCGGAGGATGCGTGAGTGCCAGGAGATTTACTCGGCCGCGTCCTCCGCCAGGATCAACTGGGAGAAATGTTCCGGACTCCTGGTGGGTCAGTGGCGGGTGGACTCCCTGCCGGAGGAGCTCAGGCCTTTTGCCTGGAGCACGACCCATCTCCTCTATCTGGGAGTCTACCTTAGCCCCGACGAGGGAGCCTGGCCGGCGAACTGGCAGGAGCTGGAGGCCAAGGTCGCCGCTCGCCTAGGGCGCTGGACAGGACTGCTCTGAGTGCTGTCCTACAGGGGTCGAGCGCTAGTCATAAACCAGCTGGTGGCCGCAATGTTGTGGTACCGGCTGGTCACTTTGACCCCTCCCCCTGCGTTTGTCGCCAAGATACAGAAGAAGCTGGTGGACTTCTTCTGGAACAACAGGAAGCACTGGGTCTCTGCAGCGGTCTTGAGTCTCCCGCTTAGGGAGGGCGGTCAGTCGTTGGTGTGCGCCAGCGCCCAGCTCGCTACTTTCCGTCTTCAGACCCTGCAGAGATAGCTTTACGTCGAGCCCCCTCCTAGGTGGTGTGCTCTGGCGAGGTATTTCTTCCGCCAGCAGCACGGCCTCAACTATGACACGCAGCTCCTGTTTGTGAGTGTGGGGGGCGTCAGGACCGCCCTCCAGGAGCTGCCTGTCTTTTACAAGGAACTCACTAGGGTCTGAAACAAAGTCTCCACCAAGCGCAGCTCTCCACCGGCTGGAGTAGCGGCTGTCCTGCAGGAGCCGCTGCTCGGGAATCCGTACCTCCACGGCCGAGGTTTCAGGTGGCGGTCGGAAGAGAGGGCTGTGGCTGGTGAGGTGACCAGGGTCAGGGACCTGCTCGATGGCGGAGGAGCGGGCTGGATGGCGCCAGACACGCTGGCACAGCGCCTAAACTGGGCCGACGTCCGCCGCGCGGCCGATGCCATCGAGTCGCTAAAAACAGCTCTGGGCCCTGACTCCGTTAGGTGCATCGAGGAGGCTCAAGCACGTGGGGAGATCCCGTCCGAACTGACCCCCGTCCGGACGGAATTCCTCATCGGCGCCAAACCCCGGAACCTCCCTCGGGGGCCGGCGCCTCACAACTTGAGCCGCCTCGGGGAAATCCCCTCCGTGCCTTTCAGTTCCGCGCAGAGGGGTTTCCTGTACGGGCTGCTCCTGCATGCTCTCAACTTTGCCATCCTCGCCTGCCGTCCGGACATGCCATGGTGTACCATCTTGCCGTCCGGAGGAGGCGGGGGGCCCCGATGGAGGGCATTCTACGTGGGAGTCTTCCCAGTATTTATCGGGGACTTGGCCTGGAGGGTGGTGCACAGAGCAGTCCCGTGCAATAAATTGTTAAGCCGGTTCACGGGCTCCCAGGCTGCCTGCAATTTCTGCGGTCTGGAAGAGTCCGTGTTCCATGTTTTTATTGAGTGCACGAGGTTGCAGCCCGTTTTATTATTTAAAGGGGCTGCTCCTGAAATTCTGGCTGCACTTCAGTCCCATACTCCTGATCTTTGGGCACCCTGTGCGGAGGGGAGCGGGTAGGTCCGAGGGCCTCCTCGTAGGACTGCTCCTGGGCACGGCCAAGGGGGCCATCAGCCGGTCCAGGCAGCGGGCGCTCGAGGGGGTCGTTCAACCTGACTGCCTGCCTATCTTCCGCGGTTACATCCGAGCCAGGGTGTCCCTGGACATGGAGCACGCGGTGTCCACCGGTACGCTCGCGGCCTTCCGCGAGAGGTGGGCACCGGAGGGACTGGAGTGCATCATCACGCCCGGCAACCAAATTTTAATTCATATGTTTTAAAATCTAATTTGTTTTATTGCCGGGTTTTAGTGTCCCCCTCCCCTTTTATAAGGGGCACTTGTATATATTTGTGTTTTACTGCTGACAAAAAAAAAACACAAAAAAAACACAAAACCCCCACCAAAAAAAAAATAAAAGGGGCACTTGAAAAGTGTTTGGAGTGTACCCCACTTTAATCAGGGGGCACTTGATTTAATGTTTATTTCTGTTACAGCCAAAAAGAGTTGTAACCCTGCAGGTTACTGCACTTTAAGTGCCCATCCAACCATCTCTTAAAAGTGGTGAGGGTTTCTGCATCCACCACTCTTCCAGGCAGCGAGTTCCAGATCCCCACAACCCTCTGCGTAAAGAAGCCCCCCTCAAATCCCCTCTAAACCTTCCACCAACCATCTTAAAACTATACCCCCTCGTAATAGACCCGTCCACCAATGGAAATAGACCCTTACTATCCACTATGTCCAGGCCCCTCAATATTTTGTACACCTCGATGAGGTCTCCTCTCAACCTCCTCTGTTCCAATGAGAACAAACCCAGCCTATCCAATCTGTCCTCATAACTAAGATTCTCCATTCTAGGCAGCTTCCTAGTAAATCTCCTCTGCACCCTCTCTAGTGCAATCACGTCCTTCCTATAATAAGGCGACCAGAACTGCACGCAGTACTCCAGCTGTGGCCTAACCAGTGCATTATACAATTTAAGCATAACCCCCTGCTCTTGTATTCTATGTCTCGACCAATAAAGGCAAGCATTCCGTATGCCTTCTTAACCACCTTATCCACCTGACCTGCTACTTTCAGGGATCTGTGGACAAGCACTCCAAGGTCCCTTTGTTCATCTACACTATTAAGTTGCCCAACACTTAATGTGTATACTCTTCCCTTACCACCTCACACTTCTCTGAATTAAATTCCATTTGCCACTGCTCTGCCCATCTGACCAGTAGATTGATATTTTCCTGCAGCCCATGACTTTCCTCTTCATTATCAACCACACAGCCAATTTTAGTTTTGTCTCCCTATATTCAAATCTAAATCGTTGATATATACCACAAAAATCAAGGGCCCCAGTACTGGGCCCTGCGGAACCCCACTGGAAACATCCTTCCAGTCACATTGTAAACCAAGCCACATTGTGGAAAACAAGCTGTTAATGCAGAGGATACTCACCATTTCTGGTCTCCTGAACCCAAGTGCCCTGAGTAATTCACTTCCACAGGGAAGTACTGGAAGTGACCCACCCACCCAGCTCTGTGGTGGGCTATCAGCGGTCACTTGGGGAGGTATCGAAGGTCACTTGTTGCAAGCTCTCTGTATTCCAGGTCCTATTCTGGAATGATGGGCTAGCATGGTACAAAGGACATTGCGGTCCGGATAGAGCCTTGTAAAGGCTTATGGAGGTAAATGATTACATAGGATTACATGGGACACACGGCCCAGAAACAGGCCGTTCGGCCCAGCCAGCCAATGCCGGTGCTGCTCCAGCCACTCATCTAACTATCAGCAGAACCCTCTATTCCCTTCTCCCCCATAGGCTTGTCTAGCCTCCCCTTATATACATCGATACTATTCACTTCAACCACTCCCTGGGGTAGTGAGCTCCACATTCTCACCACGCTCTGGGTAAAGATGTTCAGGTACTGCAGGTACCCGTTGGTGCTGAGGGCTTCTTTGGTGAGTAAGTGGAGGAGCTGCTGCATAACTTCTCTACCTTTCAATTCTACCCCTCTAGAAATAAACCCTAGTGCTTGGTCTGTATTGTGGTACCTTATCGACTGGTCGCTAGTTCCCTGGACATGTTCTATCTCCCTTAAACACAGGAATGGATTGCTGGTGGTGCTACGTCATCTGGAGGAGGAAGGTCCAGAAACAACCGCCTTTTCATTTCCCGGGCGCACGTCTCCCACTTTCCTGTTAAGTCCCGAGGTGGACCCCTGGCCAGCACTGGTTGGAGATGATGGCACAGACTGGGCTTTACCCAGTGCCAGTGCAGGTCACCCCGAACTGAGCCTGGAGTTGGAGCAGGGTTGGTGCTTGATGCCGATGCAGGGACATGAGGGCTCGATGGGTCTCTGGGGGAGGGGGGTTACTGGCCGGCAAATGAAACACAAATTGAAAGGTGTGGAGTTGGTACTGAGAAATGGATGGGACACAGAGCGAGAACATTGGGAGAATTTCAGTTACACCGTCCCGCTCCTTCTGTGGTTTCTCTGCTGGCATGGATTTGATTTCTGTCACGATGTGCTCTCTCTTGTGTGTCTGATCCACTTGTCTTTGTGGTTTTGTTACTCACAACTTTAGTCTGGAGGTACTTTGATGAAACCGTCCATTTTCTCTCTCTCATCCTGACACCAACCGTGTACCTCTAGCAGAAGAAGAAATTACAGATGTGTTTTTAAATCACTGGATCACAACAAGACAACGACAGGTACTTTAGAGCGAGCCTTGTATAGTAAACCATTGAAGCTGTAAATGTTTAATGCAGATTCTGGGGGCAAAACTATCAATTTGTTTCTTTCCATGTAATGTTACTGGCCACAGATTCTGCTGCCACCTGAGTATTAAAGGTTGTGGAGTTGGGGAATGTACACCTTCTTCAGAATCCGAGAGATGGTCCAGAATGGCGGCAATGCCATCAGGTGAACCAGGATCACTGGGACAAGGAACTTCTCTGACAATCGGAGGGCTATTGGTGGCAGTACCTGAGCCAGCTGACCTGGGAGCAGGTCCTTGACAATCCCAAGGATTGGCAAGGTCAGAGGGCACCAGTAACAGCTGGGACAAGAGTTTCCCATCGACTCCTTGTCCCAGGGATTATCCCAGTTGATCAGAACAACAAGCGAGTACTGATCTGGTTTCAGTTCCAGGGTTTGAGCATTGATGTCTGCATGGTCACTGCAGTGGGTTATACTGTTACACACTCTGACTTTCACAGGGAATTATACAAGCTGGAATAAACAAACCTTCTACAGCAACACCCTTCCGACTGTCAGCTGGTTAGTGATGATTCCATTGTTCACGCTCCCTTCACCAGGTCTTCTAGCCGGTCACATTCACCCTAGAGAGATCAGCCAGTTAGTCACAGTCAGTACAGCTCCCTTTCCTTCACTGAAACTGCTTGTGCAGCCTCTCTGCCTCATGTTGCCCCTGTTTACAAACCTATCGTGATGTCAGTGATCACGTGATGCTCAGGGTAGGGTCAGGCTTGCCCTGTGATGTCACAGTTTGACCCATCCAGTTAAAGGGCCTCACTTTGATGCAACGGTGTTTGGCCAAAAAGCCTTGGGCCTTAGGTTGGATGTGCTGGAATACAATAACAGCTTTGCACTTGGTTATGACCCAGAGAGTCGGGTGTGTGGGCAATGGGCAGTGATGGGATTGTTTGCCTTCTCCGTGCCCCCTTCTCTCAGTGGGGCCCAGTTACATGTGTGACTGTTGCTCACCCTGCAGACTGTCCCCAGCAATGCCCCGGGAGATCTACCAATGATAAGTAGTTGTCTACATTTACAGAACACGGAGTGAGCACCAAACTCAAGGGCTGGGAGGGTCTGGTCAGTGAGGGAGCTGAGAGTGGGACTCAGTAACCAGCTGTGAGCAGGCTGCAGGCTCCAGACTAACTATTAACAACATCAAAAAAGATCGAATAACAACAAAATGAACTGTTCCAACAAGCTACTGTGCATCAGTATTACTGTATCTATTAAACTCGTTATGTTGCTCATTCTGACTTTCACAAATGATGATACAAGATCAATAGGTTAATACCAACCTTTCAAAGCTCACAACCTTCTCTCTAATCTGCTGGTTGATGATGGTTTCATCGTGTTCTCTTCATAAAGCAAAAATGGTGAGATATTGTATCCGGCCACAGTCACTGCTGGAGAGATCAGCCAGTTAGTCCCAGTCAGTGCTTTCCTTCTCTGAAACTGCTTGTGTCTCAGGTTGCCCCTGGGTATGTTATGTGTGTAATGCACTTATGAATGACTCCACGAGACAATGTGTTGCACTCAAACTGTAGTGACCTTGGTCCTTTATACAGGTGACCCTCAGGTCTCCCACCACAGTGCCCTCTGGTGGACAGCCTCTGCCACAGGGGCAGGAAACCCCAGTCTCCACCAGTTGCACCCTCTAGTGGTGCTAGTATAGTATATACACAGTGTAAACCTTATTGATAATACATCAGGTAACAAGTCTCCATCTTATGCAACTATACAGTGACTACACAGAGAGTATATCTATAGTCTGCATATATAACATCACTCTCCCCCAAGTCCTTTGTGCCGATTACCTTTGCGCTATGTGCTCTCCCCTGACTTAAGTGCCAATAGCCCTTGTACCTTGGCTGTGCTTTGGCTTGGCTCTCTCCCTGTTAACCCCCAAGTCCTTTTGCCACAATGTTGGTAGTGGTTACCAGTTTGGATGGTCGATGATGCAGTGGAGGTTCCAGTGGGTTCTGGGTGTGATCCATGTGTGTGTCCATGGTTACATACATCCATTTCCCCCACCCCTCCCCCCCCCCCACAGTGAGATCATACAGCTGGCCCGTTACATTAACATACAGGATCAGACACAGTGCAAGTACAAAGAAATGACGTTACAGTTTGTATCGTGACACCTTGGTTCAGTGACTTACATTCATTACGTTTTACGGTCGTGCGCCAGGATTGGGTAGATTGCATTCATGGTTCAGTCATGGTCAGTACTGAGGTATGTACAGGTATGTGAGGACACAGGTTCCAGAGTAACCGGACGTGGTCCTAGTCATCTGATAGCGGCGCTGTGCCCCCTGCTAGTGGGGGGGGCTTGGTTCGCTCACCTTGCCAGGACTCAGGGCCTTTGCCGTTGCCTAGTGGTGGGCAGAGCCACAGATGTGTGTGGCCTCCCTGTCCTCCTTTGAGGGTTGCAGAATCTTCTGCCTGCTCCCTAACAGTGTTGGGAACCTGGCTGTTCCAGGTCCCGTTTGGGGAACTCGCTGGTTCTGACCTTTTGCTCCCGGACATGGCCGAGGTAGCGACTGGGTCTGGGGGCTGTGCCGTCTCCACCCGGGTGTTGGGCAACGGCGGCCGACTGCGTGTACTGACACCGTTTTCATTTCCAGGTCCGTGGGGAATAGTGCCAATGGGTGCCTACAGCGTGGGATAGACCTGGGGCAGGGTATCTGGATCAGTGCCTTCACCCTCCTGAGGTCACTGACCTATAACTTGTGGGATAGACCTGGGGCAGGGTATCAGGATCAGTGCCTTCACCCTCCTGAGGTCACTGACCTATAATTTGTGGGATAGACCTGGGGCAGGGAATCAGGATCAGTGTCTTCACCTTCCCTAGGTTACTGACCTATAACTTATGGGATAGACCTGGGGCAGGGTATCAGGATCAGTGTCTTCACCCTCCTGAGGTCACTGACCTATAACTTGTGGGATAGACCTGGGGCAGGGTATCAGGATCAGTGTCTTCACCCTCCTGAGGTCACTGACCTATAACTTATGGGATAGACCTGGGGCAGGGTATCAGGATCAGTGTCTTCACCCTCCTGAGGTCACTGACCTATAACTTGTGGGATAGACCTGGGGCAGGGTATCAGGATCAGTGTCTTCACCCTCCTGAGGTTACTGTCCTGTAACTTGTGGGGACACCTGGGGCAGGGTATCAGGATCAGTGTCTTCACCCTCCTGAGGTCACTGACCTATAACTTGTGGGGACACCTGGGGCAGGGTATCAGGATCAGTGCCTTCACCCTCCTGAGGTCACTGACCTATAACTTGTGGGGACACCTGGGGCAGGGTATCAGGATCAGTGCCTTCACCCTCCTGAGGTCACTGACCTATAACTTGTGGGGACACCTGGGGCAGGGTATCAGGATCAGTGTCTTCACCCTCCTGAGGTCACTGACCTATAACTTGTGGGATAGACCTGGGGCAGGGTATCAGGATCAGTGCCTTCACCCTCCTGAGGTCACTGACCTATAACTTGTGGGATAGACCTGGGGCAAGGTATCAGGATCAGTGCGTTCACCCTCCTGAGGTCACTGACCTGTAACTTGTGGGGACACCTGGGGCAGGGTATCAGGATCAGTGCCTTCACCCTCCTGAGGTCACTGACCTTTAACTTGTGGGGACACCTGGGGCAGGGTATCAGGATCAGTGCCTTCACCCTCCTGAGGTCACTGACCTATAATTTGTGGGATAGACCTGGGGCAGGGAATCAGGATCAGTGCCTTCACCCTCCTGAGGTCACTGACCTATAACTTATGGGATAGACCTGGGGCAGGGTATCAGGATCAGTGTCTTCACCCTCCTGAGGTCACTGACCTATAACTTGTGGGATAGACCTGGGGCAGGGTATCAGGATCAGTGTCTTCACCCTCCTGAGGTTACTGTCCTGTAACTTGTGGGGACACCTGGGGCAGGGTATCAGGATCAGTGCCTTCACCCTCCTGAGGTCACTGACCTTTAACTTGTGGGATAGACCTGGGGCAAGGTATCAGGATCAGTGCCTTCACCCTCCTGAGGTCACTGACCTATAACTTGTGGGGACACCTGGGGCAGGGTATCAGGATCAGTGCCTTCACCCTCCTGAGGTCACTGACCTATAACTTGTGGGATAGACCTGGGGCAAGGTATCAGGATCAGTGCGTTCACCCTCCTGAGGTCACTGACCTGTAACTTGTGGGGACACCTGGGGCAGGGTATCAGGATCAGTGCCTTCACCCTCCTGAGGTCACTGACCTATAACTTGTGGGGACACCTGGGGCAGGGTATCAGGAGTGCCTTCACCCTCCTGAGGTCACTGACCTTTAACTTGTGGGGACACCTGGGGCAGGGTATCAAGATCAGTGTCTTCACCCTCCTGAGGTCACTGACCTATAACTTGTGGGATAGACCTGGGGCAGGGTATCAGGATCAGTGTCTTCACCCTCCTGAGGTTACTGTCCTGTAACTTGTGGGGACACCTGGGGCAGGGTATCAGGATCAGTGTCTTCACCCTCCTGAGGTCACTGACCTATAACTTGTGGGGACACCTGGGGCAGGGTATCAGGATCAGTGCCTTCACCCTCCTGAGGTCACTGACCTATAACTTGTGGGATAGACCTGGGGCAAGATATCAGGATCAGTGCGTTCACCCTCCTGAGGTCACTGACCTGTAACTTGTGGGGACACCTGGGGCAGGGTATCAGGATCAGCGCCTCTACCCTCCCAAATACTCTCGCTTGCTACTTTTGGGGACACTCTATTCACGACATCTCGCAAAAACATTTTGTTCACAATCTTAATCAGTTCGTTACATTGATTGCCGTGCATACACTGTCTCTTTAAGTTCAGTTGGTTGCTAGTCTCCTTTAAGAGAACCCTGCTGGCTTTACCCCGATCAGATCCTTTGTTAGACACCACGTGTTGGTCCCTCAGTGTTGCACCTCGTGGTCTGGCCGCGGCCATCTTTTTTTTCAGCCACACTGCCCCTCTGTCCTCGAGGTCGACTGCCTTGATCCTTCTCTCCCGCGATTCTGCCACAAAAGCTAGAACTGTGCCTGTGAATTCGATCTTCCTCCCCAGGAGTCCTGCCACTGGAGCCGGGAAGGTACTTTTAGGTCGTTCCGGTCGGATCATTGCCACGCAGTCGTGATGGACGGTCTGTGCCTCAGGTGCTGTGCTGATCTGTTCTCTGGTGCCTGGCCCAAGCGAAGGTGAGGTTTTGCTCTGCCTCTGAGCACGGGGGACATCGATTGCTGGATCTTCCCCATCCACCTTCTTCCGCGTAGCGTTGGACCATCACCTGCAACAATCCACAGAGGTAACTTGTGCAACGCGCCATTATGGATCACACTTACATCCACACTATCCAGGACTGGGATCAGCTCCTTGGTGTAGGTGCGCAACTTTTCCTGCACTGGAACCAGCTCAAGTCATTTTTCATTCCATAGCCTCTCAAAGGCATCCCGGCTCATCACTGACTGGCTTGCTTCTGTGTCCACTTGCATGAAGACTGGAACGCTGTTTATCTTGACTTCCATCTTCACTGGAGGACAATCGGTGGTGCAGGTAAACACTCCATACACTTCTTCTTGGGGCTGAGCTGCCTCTCTGGCCAAATCATCATCCTCCCCGCTGGATTCAAAGTCATCTACCGACTCCTCTGCTAGATGGTGAGTCGTATTTCTTTTACACATACGCTGGAGGTGTCCCTTCGTGTTACAGGCTTTGCACAACTACTCAGCAAACCGACACTGGTGAGCCCTATGGTTTCCTCCACAATGCCAGCATGGTGCTACTCGATTAGCACCCCTCGGTGGACTCTGAGTTCTGGAACCCTGAGGTCTGTGCTCTCTGTCCTGGGCAGAGCCAGGTTCTACAGTCTTGCCTGTGAAAGGCACCATTCTGTGTACAGTACTTGTCGGATTTGAGCCCACAGGATGAATAATTTGCTTGGTGCTGCAGGTCGAGGTCATGAACGCCTGACTGATGCTGATGGCCTTCTGCAGGTTGACTGTGGTGTCAGCAGATAATAGCTTGTGAAGGAGACCCTCGTGGCCAATTCCCATAACGAAGATGTCCCGCAATGCTTCATTGAGACGTGTGCCGAAATCACACGGTGCTGCAAGTCTCCTGAGGTCGACAATGTTATGTATGCAACACCTTGTAACCAGCGTTCTACCACCACCAGAGGGCGCATCTGTTGGAGTCCCAAGGGATCCCAGCATCCCTTGGGAGCACTGCATATAAGCAGGCCTCCCAGCACTCTGGAGTCAGAATAAAGAGACTAAGGTCACACTTACTCAAGTCTACAGTACTCAGTCACATTGCTTTGAGACACAACAACTGGCGATGAGTAATAGATAATGAACCATCACATGAAAATGCAGAGAACTGTTGGTATCCTG
This sequence comes from Pristiophorus japonicus, assembly GCF_044704955.1. Classification (NCBI taxonomy): domain Eukaryota; kingdom Metazoa; phylum Chordata; class Chondrichthyes; family Pristiophoridae; genus Pristiophorus; species Pristiophorus japonicus. Next base: position 682,040 of record NW_027251821.1, on the reverse strand, counting down.
GAGAAATTCTCAGAAGGTGATGATTAGGAAGCCTTCGTGGAGCGACTCGACCAATACTTCGTGGCCAATGAGCTGGAAGGGAATGCGAACACTGCCAAACGGAGGGCGATCCTCTTCACCGTCTGCGGGGCAACAACCTATGGCCTCATGAAGAATCTTCTAGCTCCAGTGAAACCAACAACCAAATCAGATGAAGAACTGTGTACACTGATCCGGGAGCACCTAAATCCGAAGGAGAGCGTTCTGATGGCAAGGTATGGATTTTATACATGTCAACGGTCTGAAGGCCAGGAAGTGGCGAACTACGTCACTGAACTAAGGCGCCTTACAGGACATTGAAAATTCGGTGGATTCCTGGAGCAAATGCTACGAGACTTTTTTGTGCTTGGCATTGGTCATGAGGTTACGATTCGCAAACTATTGACTGTTGAAACACCGATCCTGAGCAAAGCCATAACGATAGCCCAGGCATTTATGTTCACCAGCGATAACACCAAACTAATTTGGCAGCATAAAGATGCATTGGCAAGTACTGTACACAAAGTAACATCATTTTCAGGCAGGAATGCATATGGCAGAATGTACACGCCTGTAGCTGCATGACCTCAGGTGACCCAGAGTCTGCCATCAATTGTTAATATGAGGCAATTAACACCTTGTTGGTGCTGCAGAGGTGATCATCGAGCCCATCAATGCCGCTTCAAACACCATGTGTGCAAAGGCTGTGGAACAATGGGACACCTCCAGAGAATGTGCAGACGAGCTGCAAACCCTGCAAACCACCACGTTGCAGAGGAAGACCGATCCATGGTGGATCAAACTGAACTAAAGACTCAAACCGAGGAGGTAGAAGTGTACGGGGTACACACCTTCACCACAAAATGTTCACCGATCATGTTAAAAGTTGAACTGAACGCAATTCCAGTATCTATGGAATTGGACACGGGTGCGAGTCAGTCTGTCATGAGCAAAAAGGCCTTTGAGAAGCTGTGGTGCAACAAGGCACAAAGGACCAAGCTGGGCCCCTTTCATACCAAGCTGAGAACTTACACTAAAGAGCTGATCCCTGTAATTGGCAGTGCAGCGGTAAAAGTCTCCTATGATGGAGCGGTGCACGAACTCCCACTATGGATTGTACCAGGAGATGGCCCCACACTGTTTGGCAGAAGCTGGCTGGGAAAAATCCACTGGAACTGGGACGACATCCGAGCGCTCTCGTCTGTTGACGATGCCTCATGTGCCCAGGTTTTGAGCAAGTTCCCATCGTTGTTTGAGCCAGGCATCGGAAATTTCTCTGGGGCGAAGGTGCAGATCCACTTGGTTCCTGGTACACAACCCATCAACCACAAGGCATGTGCGGTGCCATACATGATGCGAGAGAAAGTGGAGATCGAGCTGGACAGGCTGCAACGAGCGGGCATTATTGCAACGGTTGAGTTCAACGAGTGGGCCAGTCCGATTGTTCCGGTTCTCAAGGTCGATGGCACGGGCAGAATTTGTGGGGACTCTAAAGTAACGATTAACCATTTTTCGCTGCAGGACCAGTACCCGCTACTCAAGGCAGATGACCTATTTGTAATGCTGGCAGGAGGGAAGACGTTCCCCAAGTTGGACTTGACCTCGGCCTACATGACGCAGGAGCTGGTGGAATCTTCGAAAGGCCTCACCCGCATCAACCCGCACAAATGTCTGTTCATCTACAATAGATGCCCGTTTGGGATTTGATCGGCCATGGCTATTTTTCAAAGGAACATGGAGAGTCTGCTAAAGTAGGTTCCACGCACCATGGTTTTACAGGACGACATATTGATCACAGGTTGGGACACCATCGAACACTTGCAGAACCTGGAAGAGGTTTTAAGTCAGCTAGATCATGTGGGACTCAGGTTGAAACACTCGAAGTGTGTTTTCCTGGACCAGAGGTTGAGTTCTTAGGGAGAGGAATCACGGCAGACGGTGTCAGACCCACCAACGCCAAGACGGAGGCCATCAAAAACGCGCCGAGACCACAGAATGTGACAGAGCTGCTGTCGTTCCTGGGACTCCTCAATTATTTTGGTAATTTCCTACCCGGGTTAAGCACCTTGCTAGAACCTCTACATGTGTTGCTATGCAAGGGAGATGACTGGGTATGGGGGAAATCACAAGAGACTGCTTTTGAGAAAGCCAGAAATCTGTTGTGTTCCAACAAACTGCTTGTTCTGTATGACCCATGTAAACGTGTAGTGCAAACAAATCGGGAACATTGCAACTAGTCACTTATGCATCCAGGAGTTTGTCCAAGGCCGAAAGGCCCTGCAGCATGCGTTTATGGGGTGAAAATAAATGCACCAGTATCTGTTTGGGCTTAAATTTGAGCTAGAAACTGACCATAAGCCGCTCACATCGCTATTCTCAGAGAGCAATGGTATTAATACCAATGCCTCTGCCCGCATCCAAAGATGGGTGCTCACGCTGCCTGCATACAACGATGTAATTCGCCACAGAGCAGGCACAGAGAACTGCACTGACGGTCTCAGTCGGCTACCATTGCCCATCACCGGGGTGGAAATGGCACAGCCTGCAGACTTGCTCTTGGTGATGGATGCATTTGAAAATGAAAAGTCACCCGTTACGGCCCGCCAGATGAGGACCTGGACCAGCCAGGATCCTTTACTGTCCCTTATAAAAAACTGTGTCTTCCATGGGAGCTGGTCCAGCGTCCCAGCGGAGATGCATGAAGAGATCAAGTCGTTCCAGCGGCGCAAATACGAAATATCCATACAGGCATAGTAATGAAGAAAGCGATAGCCAGATCCCATGTGTGGTGGCCCGGCATCGACTCAGATTTGGAGTCTTGCGTTCGCCAATACAACACCTGCTCTCAACTGAGCAATGCACCCAGGGAGGCATCGCTAAGTTTGTGGTCATGGCCCTCCAAACCGTGGTCTAGGATCCACGTTGACTTTGCTGACCTGTTTCTAGGCAAAATGTTTCTGGTTGTTGTGGATGTTTATTCAAAATGGATTGAGTGTGTGATAATGTCTGTAAGCACGTCCACTGCCACCATCGAAAGCCTACGAGCCATGTTTGCCATGCACGGCCTGCCTGATGTCCTTGTCAGCGACAATGGGCCGTGCTTCACCAGCGCTGAATTCAAGGAATTCATGACCCGCAACGGGATCAAACACATCACATCTGCCCCGTTCCAGCCTGCATCCCACGGCCAGGCAGAACGGGTAGTCCAAACCATTAAGCAAAGCTTGAAACGCATGTCGGAAGGCTTCCTGCAGACTAGCCTGTCCCGAGTCCTGCTCAGCTACCGCACAAGGTCCCAGTCGCTGTGGAAATGTATTTTTATCTAAGCTGATACCATACAGTATTTGTGTGCCCTTTGCAATATATATATATATAAAAATGGAGTCCTGGCCCTTCCAGAACTTTCTGCATTTGAGCAGTCAGCTTGCATAAACAGCTGAACCTGGTTTGAGATGGCTGATGGCCATCAGACAGCTAGGAGACAAGTCATGCTGAGACAAGTAACCCCCCATGGTGCTCTCCTATTGTCTACACTACAGAAGTTCCATGTCACCCCACCCTTATCTTCTAGCCATTATCTCTTGCAGAGACCTAATCCATTTGATGCAAACAGATAAACTGATCAGGAAATTGAACTTTCATGACACAATACAAGACAGGTGATAGCCCATTACCTATGACTCATGGAGTAATGGCCGGCTGGCCAACTGATAACCCTGACAAAAGGAAATATCTGGATACCATGTCAGGACCAGGATATAGTAATTAACTCTTTATCTGTATTCACTGACTGTGAGACAGAGCAATACACAGGGAGAGGCCAGAACTTTGGTTTTACTGTATAAATATCTTGTTAAACTGAACCATTTCGGAGGTGTTCACTTAGCCCTTGACTGAGTATAACCTACCCCTTGCGAGCAAGTAAATTAAAGAAACTTCTACCGGAGCTGTAAGTGTCGGAGTCATTCTTTTCGGAGGTCGAGATTTCGACATCGCTCACCGAGGTTCCCCCAGCCGAACTGCTCATGAAAAGGGCACTCAAAACAGGGTTCTCTCTAGTCCACCCTGATCTCCATGATCATGTCGAGGGCAGGCGGTATCAACAAAGCATGTAGCATGATCGCGCAAATTTGTCACGCGATATTGAAGACAATGATCCTGTATTTGTGCTCAACTATGGACATGGTCCCAAATGGCTTGCTGGCACTGTCGTAGCCAAAGAAGGGAGTAGGGTGTTTGAGGTCACACTTGCAAATGGACTAACTTGCAGAAAGCATTTGGACCAAACCAAACTGCGATTCACAGACAGCCACGAGCAACCTGAAGAGGACATCACCAACTTCGACCCTCCGACACACACACAAGTGGCTACTGACATCACAGTTGACCACGAAGCTGAACTCACTATCCTCAGCAGCCCAGCAAGGCCAGCTGCACAGCAGCCCAGCGAAGGCCCAACCAACTCACCTGCATCTTTGTGTTTGTTCCGAGACGATCGACTAGGGAGCGGAAAGCCCCAGATCGTCTCACCCTGTAAATAAGTGTACTATTGACTTTGGGGGGGGGGAGTGATGTTATGTATGCAACACTTTGTAACCAGCATTCTACCGCAACCAGAGGGTACATCTGTTGGAGTCCCAAGGGATCCCAGCATTCCTTGGGAGCACTGTATATAAGCCGGCCTCCCATGCTGTGCCGGCACTCTGGAGTCAGAATAAAGAGTCTAAGGTCACACTTACTCAAGTCTACAGTACTGAGTCACATTGCTTTATTTGAGACATAACAGGCAGCATATTCTGCAGTCTCCTGGCCCTCAGGTCTGCGGTGAGTGTAGAATCTATGCCTGGCCGCGAGGATGCTCTGCTTTGGTTTTAGTTGTAAGTTAGTTCAGTCAGCTCATCGTATTTCTTATCCTTGGCCTTCATGGGTGCCAGCAAGTCCCTGATGAGGCGGTAGACCTCGGGCCCACAACTGGTCAGCAGTAATGCCTTGCGCTTCTCCGCCAATCTGTCCATCTCCCCTGCCAGGTCGTTTGCCACAAAATATTGCTCCAGTCTTTCCGTGGAGGCATCGCAATCATCACCCTCCGAAAAGTCTTTTAGTGTGCCAAAGGTAGCCATAATCGCATGAAAGTCCGTATTCTCGTCGCCAGTTGTTATGTCTGTAATGCACTTATGAAAGACTCCACGAGGCAACGTGTTGTACTCGAACTGTAGAGATTTTGGTCCTTTATTCATAATTCCAGAGTGAGGCACAAGCATGATGGGCAGCCTTTTATACTGGGCCCTGCACACCTATACAGGTGACCCTTAGATCTCCCACCACAGTGGCCTCTGGTGGACAGCCTCTGCCTCAGGAGTAGGAAACCTCAGTCTCCACCAGTTGCACGCTCTAGTGGTGCCAGCATAGTATATACACAGTGTAAACCTTACTGATAGTACATCAGGTAACAAGTCTCCATCTTATGCAACTATACAGTCACTACACAGAGAGTATATCTATAGTCTGCATATATAACAGGTAACAAACCTATCCTGATGTCAGTGATCATGTGATGCACCGGGTAGGGGCAGGCTTGCCCTGTGATATCACGGTTTGATCCGTCCAGTGAAAGGGCCTCACCTTGATGTAACTGTGTTTGGCCGGAATCCCCTGGGCTTTAGATTACAAGGACTAGATGCGCTAGAATACAATAACAGCTTTACACTTGGTTATGACCCAGAGAAGAGGGTGCTCGGGCGATGGACAATGATAAACTTGTTTGCCTTCTCCGTGCCCACACCTCTGGGTGGAGGATGACTCTAGCACTCCAAAGTCCTTCTGAAACAGCGTTTGTGTTTCTTGGGTTTGGAGTGCTGGATGCTCAGATCAACGGTGGTGCAGCAGTCATAAGAACATAAGAACATAAGAATAGGAGCAGGAGTCGGCCATTCGGCCCCTCGAGCCTGCTCCGCCATTTAATACGATCATGGCTGATCCGATCATGGACTCAGCTCCATTTCCCTGCCCGCTCCCCATAACTCCTTAATCCCTTATCAGTTAAGAAACTCTCTATCTCTGTCTTAAAACCATTCAATGACCCAGCATCCAAAGCACTCCGAGGCAGTGAATTCCACAGATTTACAACCCTCTGAGAGAAGAAATTTCTCCTCATCTCAGATTTAAATTGGCGGCCCTTATTCTAAGATTATGCCCCTAGTTCTAGCTGGAATAAACAAACCTTCTACAGCAACACCCTTCCGACTGTCAGCTGGTTAGTGATGATTCCATTGTTCACGCTCCCTTCAACAGGTCTTCTAGCCGGCCACATTCACCCCTAAAGAGATCAGCCAGTTAGTCACAGTCAGTTCAGCTCCCTTTCCTTCACTGAAACTGCTTGTGCAGCCTCTCTGCCTCATGTTGCCCCTGTTTACAAACCTATCGTGATGCCTGACCTCACTGTGATGCTCAGGGTAGGGTCAGGCTTGCCCTGTGATGTCACGGTTTGAACCGTCCAGTGAAAGGGCCTCACCTTGATGCAACTGTGTTTGGCCAGAATCCCCTGGGCTTTAGATTACAAAGACTAGATGCGCGAGAATGCAATAACAGCTTTACACTTGGTTATGACCCAGAGAAGAGGGCACTCGGGCAATGGACAATGATAAACTTGTTTGCCTTCTCCGTGCCCACATCTCTGGGTGGAGGATGACTCTAGCAGTCCAATGTCCTTCTGAAACAGCGTTTGTGTTTCTTGGGTTTGGAGTGCTGGACGCTCAGATCAACGGTGGCGCAGCAGTCATAAGAACATAAGAACATAAGAAATAGGAGCAGGAGTAGGCCATTCGGCCCCTCAAGCCTGCTCCGCCATTTAATACGATCATGGCTGATCTGATCATGGACTCAGGTCCACTTCCCTGCCCGCTCTCCATAACCCCTTATTCCCTTATCAGTTAAGAAACTGTCTATCTTTGTCTTAAATCCATTCAATGACCCAGCGTCCAAAGCATTCTGAGGCTGTGAATTCCACAGGTTTACAACTCTCTGAGATGAGAAATTCCTCCTCATCTCAGTTTTAAATGGGCGGCCCCTTATTCTAAGGTTATGCCCCTAGTTCTAGCTGGAATAAACAAACCTTCTACAGCAACACCCTTCCGACTGTCAGCTGGTTAGTGATGATTCCATTGTTCACGCTCCCTTCACCAGGTCTTCTAGCCGGCCACATTCACCCCTAGAGAGATCAGCCAGTTAGTCACAGTCAGTACAGCTCCCTTTCCTTCACTGAAACTGCTTGTGCAGCCTCTCTGCCTCATGTTGCCCCTGTTTACAAACCTATCGTGATGTCAGTGATCACGTGATGCTCAGGGTAGGGTCAGGCTTGCCCTGTGATGTCACAGTTTGACCCGTCCAGTGAAACGGCCTCACCTTGATGCAATGGCCTTGGGCCTTAGGATGGATGTGCTGGAATACAATAACAGCTTTGCACTTGGTTATGACCCAGAGAGTCGGGTGTGTGGGCAATGGGCAGTGATGGGATTGTTTGCCTTCTCCATGCCCCCTTCTCTCAGTGGGGCCCAGTTACATGTGTGACTGTTGCTCACCCTGCAGACTGTCCCCAGCAATGCCCTGGGAGGTCGATCAATGATAAGTAGTTGTCTACATTTACAGAACACGGAGTGAGCACCAAACTCAAGGGCTGGGAGGGTCTGGTCAGTGAGGGAGCTGAGAGTGGGACTCAGTAACCATCTGTGAGCAGGCTGCAGGCCCCAGACTAACTATTAACAACCCCAAAGAAGATCTAATAACAACAAAATGAGCTGTTCCAACAAGCTACTGTGCACCAGTATTACTGTATCTATTAAACTCGTTATGTTGCTCATTCTGACTTTCACAAATGATGATACAAGATCAATAGGTTAATTCCAACTTTTCAAAGTTCACAACCTTCTCTCTAATCTGCTGGTTGATGATGTTTTCATCGTGTTCTCTTCATAAAGCAAAGATGGTGAGATATTGTATCCGGCCACATTCACTGCTAGAGAGATTAGCCAGTTAGTCCCAGTCAGTGCTTTCCTTCACTGAAACTGCTTGTGTCTCAGGTAGCCCCAGGTTACAAACCTATTGTGATGCCTGATCTCACTGTGATGTACAGGGTAGGGGCAGGCTTGCCCTGTGATGTCACGGTTTGTCCCGTCCAGTTACCTTGATGTAACTGTGTTTGGCCAGAATCCCCTGGGCTTTAGATTAAAATGACTCGATGCACGAGAATACAATAACAGCTTTACACTTGGTTATGACCTAGCAAGCAAATGTATTGAACGGAACTGCCGTCAGCATCCAAATGTACTGAACTACCATGCAATGTACCGTGCAAATTTTTATATGAATAAAGTATATAAATGTGAGGTTATCCACTTTGGTGGTAAAAACAGAGAGACAGACTATTATCTGAATGGTGACAGATTAGGAAAAGGCGAGGTGCAACGAGACCTGGGTGTCATGGTACATCAGTCATTGAAGGTTGGCATGCAGGTACAGCAGGCAGTTAAGAAAGCAAATGGCATGTTGGCCTTCATAGCGAGGGGATTTGAGTACATAAGAATATAAGAACCTAAGAATTAGGAACAGGAGTAGGCCATCTACCCCCTCGAGCCTGCTCCGCCATTCAACAAGATCATGGCTGATCTGGCCGTGGACTCAGCTCCACTTACCCGCCCGCTCCCCATAACCCTTAATTCCCTTATTCGCTAAAAATCTATCTATCTGTGACTTGAATACATTTAATGAGCTAGCCTCAACTGCTTCCTTGGGCAGACAATTCCACAGATTCACAACCCTCTGGGAGAAGAAATTCCTTCTCAACTCAGTTTTAAATTGGCTCCCCCGTATTTTGAGGCTGTGCCCCCTTGTTCTAGTCTCCCCGACCAGTGGAAACAACCTCTCTGCCTCTATCTTGTCTATCCCTTTCATTATTTTAAATGTTTCTAGAAGATCACCACTCATCCTTCTGAACTCCAACGAGTAAAGACCCAGTCTACTCAATCTATCATCATAAGGTAACCCCCTCATCTCCAGAATCAGCCTAGTGAATCATCTCTGTACCCCCTCCAAAGCTAGTATATTCTTCCTTAAGTAAGATGACCAAAACTGCACGCAGTACTCCAGGTGCGGCCTCACCAATACCCTGTACAGTTGCAGCAGGACCTCCCTGCTTTTGTACTCCATCCCTCTCGCAATGAAGGCCAACATTCCATTCGCCTTCCTGATTACCTGCTGCACCTGCAAACTAACTTTTTGGGATTCATGCACAAGGACCCCCAGGTCCCTATGCACCGCAGCATGTTGTAATTTCTCCCCATTCAAATAATATTCCCTTTTACTGTTTTTTTTCCAAGGTGGATGACCTCATATTTTCCGACATTGTATTCCATCTGCCAAACATTAGCCCATTCGCTTAACCTATCTAAATCTCTTTGCAGCCTCTCTGTGTCCTCTACACAACCCGCTTTCCCACTAATCTTTGTGTCATCTGCAAATTTTGTTAAACTACACTCTGTCCCCTCTTCCAGGTCATCTATGTATATTGTAAACAGTTGTGGTCCCAGCACCGATCCCTGTGGCACACCACTAACCACCGATTTCCAACCCGAAAAGGACCCATTTATCCCGACTCTCTGTTTTCTGTTAGCCAGCCAATTCTCTATCCATGCTAATACATTTCCTCTGACTCCACGTACCTTTATCTTCTGCAGTAACCTTTTGTGTGGCAACTTATCGAATGCCTTTTGGAAATCTAAATACACCACATCCATCGATACACCTCTATCCACCATGCTCGTTATATCCTCAAAGTACAGGGGCAGGGAGGCGTTACTACAGTTGTACAGGGCCTTGGTGAGGCCACACCTGGAGTATTGTGTACAGTTTTGTCCCCTAACTTGAGGAAGGACGTTCTTGCTATTGAGGGAGTGCAGCGAAGGTTCGCCAGACTGATTCCCGGGATGGCGGGACTGACATATCAGAAAGACAGGATCAACTGGGCTTGTATTCACTGGAGTTCAGAAGAATGAGAGGGGACCTCATAGAAACGTTTAAAATTCTGACGGGTTTAGACAGGTTAGATGCAGGAAGAATGTTTCCAATGTTCGGGAAGTCCAGAACCAGGGGTCACAGTTTAAGGATAAAGGGGTAAGCCACTTCGGACCGAGATGAGCAACTTCTTCACCCAGAGAGTGGTGAACCTGTGGAATTCTCTACCACAGAAAGTTGTTGAGGCCAATTCACTAAATATATTCAAAAAGGAGTTAGATGAAGTCCTTACTCCTAGAGGGATCAAGGGGTATGGCGAGAAAGCAGGAATGGAGTACTGAAGTTGCATGTTCAGCCATGAACTCATTGAATGGTGGAGCAGGCTCGAAGGGCCGAATGGCCTACTCCTGCACTTATTTTCCATGTTTCTATGTTTCTATGTTTCTATTTTGAAATATTAATAAAATGACCCAGAGAAGATGGTGCTCGGGCGATGGACAATGATAAACTTGTCTGCCTTCTCCGTGCCCACATCTCTGGGTGGAGGATGACTCTAGCACTCAATGTCCTTCTGAAACAACTTTTGTGTTTCTTGGGTTTGGAGTGCTGGACGCTCAGATCAACGGTGGTGCAGCAGTCATAAGAACATAAGAACATAAGAAATAGGAGCAGGAGTAGGTCATTCTGCCCCTCGAGCCTGCTCTGCCATTTAATACGATCATGGCTGATCCAATCATGGACTCAGGTCCATTTCCCTGCCCACTCCCTATAAACCCTTATTCCCTTATCAGTTAAGAAACTCTCTATCTCTGCCTTAAATCCATTCAATGACCCAGCATCCAAAGCACTCTGAGGCAGTGAATTTCACAGGTTTACAATCCTCTGAGAGAAGAAATTCCTCCTCATCTCAATTTTAAATGGGCGGCCCCTTATTCTAAGGTTATGCCCCCTAGTTCTAGCTGGAATAAACAAACCTTCTACAGCAACACCCTTCCGACTGTCAGCTGGTTAGTGATGATTCCATTGTTCACGCTCCCTTCACCAGGTCTTCTAGCCGGTCACATTCACTCCTAGAGAGATCAGCCAGTTAGTCACAGTCAGGACAGCTCCCTTTCCTTCACTGAAACTGCTTGTGCAGCCTCTCTGCCTCATGTTGCCCCTGTTTACAAACCTATCGTGATGTCAGTGATCATGTGATGCTCAGGGTAGGGTCAGGCTTGCCCTGTGATGTCACAGTTTGACCCGTCCAGTTAAAGGGCCTCACCTTGATGTAACTAACTGTGTTTGGCCAGAATCCCCTGGGCTTTAGATTACAAGGACTAGATGCGCTAGAATGCAGTAACAGCTTTACACTTGGTTATGACCCAGAGAAGAGGGTGCTCGGGCGATGGACAATGATAAACTTGTTTCCCTTCTCTGTGCCCACATCTCTGGGTGGAGGATGACTCTAGCACTCCAATGTCCTTCTGAAGCAGCTTTTGTGTTTCTTGGGTTTGGAGTGATGGACGCTCAGATCAACGGTGGTGCAGCAGTCATAAGAACATAAGAAATAGGAGCAGGAGTAGGCCATTTGGCCCATCGAGCCTGCTCCGCCATTTAATACGATCATGGACTCAGCTCCACCACCCTGTCTGATCCCCATAACCCCTTAATCCCTTATCAGTTAAGAAACGGTCTATCTCTGTCTTAAATCCATTCAATTACCCGGCATCCAAAGCATTCTGAGGCAGTGAATTCCACAGGTTTATAACCCTCTGAGAGAAGAAATTCCTCCTCATTTCAATTTTAAATGGGCGGCCCCTTATTCTAAGATTATGCCCCCTAGTTCTAGCTGGAATAAACAAACTTTCTACAGCAACACCCTTCCGACTGTCAGCTGGTTAGTGATGATTCTATTGTTCACGCTCCATTCACCAGGTTTTCTAGCCGACCACATTAACTCCGAGAGAGATCAGCCAGTTAGTCACAGTCAGTACAGCTCCCTTTCCTTCACTGAAACTGCTTGTGCAGCCTCTCTGCCTCATGTTGCCCCTGTTTACAAACCTATCGTGATGTCAGTGATCATGTGATGCACAGGGTAGGGTCAGGCTTGCCCTGTGATGTCACAGTTTGACCCATCCAGTGAAAGGGCCTCACCTTGATGCAATGGCCTTGGGCCTTAGGATGGATGTGCTGGAATACAATAACAGCTTTGCACTTGGTTATGACCCAGAGAGTCGGGTGTGTGGGCAATGAGCAGTGATGGGATTGTTTGCCTTCTCCGTGCCCCCTTCTCTCAGTGGGACCCAGTTACATGTGTGACTGTTGCTCACCCTGCAGACTGTCCCCAGCAATGCCCCGGGAGATCTTCCAATGATAAGTAGTTGTCTACATTTACAGAACACGGAGTGAGCATCAAACTCAAGGGCTGGGAGGGTCTGGTCAGTGAGGGAGCTGAGAGTGGGACTCAGTAACCATCTGTGATCAGGCTGCAGGCCCCAGACTAACTATTAACAACCCCAAAGAAGATCTAATAACAACAAAATGAGCTGTTCCAACAAGCTACTGTGCACCAGTATTACTGTATCTATTAAACTCGTTATGTTGCTCATTCTGACTTTCACAAATGATGATACAAGATCAATAGGTTAATCCCAACCTTTCAAAGTTCACAACCTTCTCTCTAATCTGCTGGTTGATGATGTTTTCATCGTGTTCTCTTCATAAAGCAAAGATGGTGAGATATTGTATCCGGCCACAGTCACTGCTGGAGAGATCAGCCAGTTAGTCCCAGTCAGTGCTTTCCTTCACTGAAACTGCTTGTGTCTCAGGTAGCCCCAGGTTACAAACCTATTGTGATGCCTGATCTCACTGTGATGTACAGGGTAGGGTCAGGCTTGCCCTGTGATGTCACGGTTTGTCCCGTCCAGTTACCTTGATGTAACTGTGTTGGTCAAAAACCCCTGGGCTTGAGATTAAAATGACTAGATGCACGAGAATACAATAACAGCTTTACACTTGGTTATGACCTAGCAAGCAAATGTATTGAACGGAACTGCCGTCAGCATCCAAATGTATTGTATGGAATTGCTGACCTCATCCAAATATACTGAACTGTCTTCCAATGTACCGTGCAAATTTTTATATGAATAAAGTATATAAATGTGAGGTTATCCACTTTGGTGGTAAAAACAGAGAGACAGACTATTTTCTGAATGGTGACAGATTAGGAAAAGGCGAGGTGCAACGAGACCTGGGTGTCATGGTACATCAGTCATTGAAGGTTGGCATGCAGGTGCAGCAGGCGGTTAAGAAAGCAAATGGCATGTTGGCCTTCATAGCGAGAGGATTTGAGTACAGGGGCAGGGAGGTGGTTTTTTTTTATTCGTTGCCAATCTTTCCAATTCTTTGTCAGATCATCTTGTCAGATTACAAACGCCAGAGGTCACCTTGCACACATCAAGGATCACTCTGCGCCAATGCTCTTAGCCAAAAGGCCTAGAGCCACTGCACCATTCCTGGAAGTACTGCAATACCAGGTTCGTGCCATGGAGGTGGATGGGTCAGGCCCCCCACACACCTCCTATTTCCTACAGTTGTACAGGGCCTTGGTGAGGCCACACCTGGAGTATTGTGTACAGTTTTGGTCTCCTAACTTGAGGAAGGACATTCTTGCTAATGAGGGAGTGCAGCGAAGGTTCACCAGACTGATTCCCGGGATGGCGGGACTGACATATCAAGAAAGACTAGATCAACTGGGCTTGTATTCACTGGAGTTCAGAAGAATGAGAGGGGATCTCATAGAAACGATTAAAATTCTGACGGGTTTCGACAAATTAGATGCAGGAAGAATGTTCCCAACGTTGGGGAAGTCCAGAACCAAGGGTCACAGTTTGAGGATAAGGGGTAAGCCATTTAGGACCGAGATGAGGAGAAACTTCTTCACCCAGAGAGTGGTGAACCTGTGGAATTCTCTACCACAGAAAGTTGTTGAGGCCAATTCACTAAATATATTCAAAAAGGAGTTAGATGAAGTCCTTACTACTAGGGGGATCAAGGGGTATGGCGAGAAAGCAGGAATGGGGTACTGAAGTTGCATGTTCAGCCATGAACTCATTGAATGGTGGAGCAGGCTCGAAGGACCGAATGGCCTACTCCTGTACCTATTTTCCATGTTTCTATGTTTCTAAGTTTCTATTTTGAAATATAAAAAAATGACCCAGAGAAGAGGGTGCTCGGGCGATGGACAATGATAAACTTGTTTGCCTTCTCCGTGGCCACATCTCTGGGTGGAGGATGACTTTAGCAGTCCAATGTCCTTCTGAAACAGCGTTTGTGTTTCTTGGGTTTGGAATGCTGGATGTTCAGATCAACGGTGGTGCAGCAGTAATAAGAACATAAGAACATAAGAAATAGGAGCAGGAGTAGGCCATTCGGCCCCTCGAGCCTGCTCCGCTATTTAATACGATCATGGCTGATCTGATCATGGACTCAGATCCACTACCCTGCCCACTCCCCATAACCCCTTAACCCCTTATCAGTTAAGAAACGGTCTATTTCTGTCAAATCCATTAAATGACCCAGCATCCAAAAGCAGACTGAGGCAGTGAATTCCACAGATTTACAACCCTCTGAGAGAAGAAATTCCTCCTCATCTCAGTTTTAAATGGGCGGCCCCTTATTCTAAGATCATGCCTCCTAGTTCCAGTCTCCCCCATCAGTGGAAACATCCTCTCTGCATCCACCTTGTCAAGCCCTCTCATAATCTTAAACGCTTCGATAAGATCCCCTCTCATTCTTCTGAATTCCAATGAGTAGAGGCCTAACCTCCTCAACCTTTCCTCATAAGTCAGCCCCCTCATCCCCGGAATCAACAGTGATCCTTCTCTGAACTGCCTTCAAAGCGAGTATATCCTTTCGTAAATATGGAAACCAAAACTGCACGCACTATTCCAGGTATGGCCTCACCAATACCCTGTATAACTGTAGCAGGACTTCCCTGCTTTTATACTCCATCCCCTTTGCAATAAAGGCCAAGATAGCATTGACCTTCCTGATCACTTGCTGTACCTGCATACTATCCTTTTGTGTTTCATGTACCAGGGCCCCCAGGTCTCACTGTACTGCAGCACTTTGCAATCTTTCTCTATTTAAATAATAATTTGCTCTTTGATTTGTTTCTGCCAAAGTGCATGACCTCACACTTTCCAACATTATACTCCATCTGACAAATGTTTGCCCACTCACTTAGCCTGTCTATGTCCTTTTGAAGATTTTTTGTGTCCTCCTCACACATTGCTTTTCCTCCCATCTTTGTATCGTCAGCAAACTTGGCTACGTTACACTCAGTCCCTTCTTCCAAGTCACTAATATAGATTGTAAGTAGGTGGGGTCCCAGCACTGATCCCTGCAGCACCCCACTAGTTACTGATTGCCAACCAGAGAATGAACCATTTATTCCGACTCTCTGTTTTCTGTTAGTTAGCCAATCCTCCATCCATGCTAATATATTACCCCCAACCCCGTTAACTTTTATCTTGTGCAGTAACCTTTTATGTGGCACCTTGTCAAATGCCTTCTGGAAGTCCAAATACACCACATCCACTGGTTCCCCTTTATCCACCCTGTTGTTACATCCTCAAAGAATTCCAGCAAATTTGTCAAACATGACTTTCCCTTCATAAATCCATGCTGACTCTGCCTGACTGCATTATGTTTTTCCAAATGTCCTGCTACTGATTCTTTAACAACATTTTCCCAACCCCGTCCTTTAACCAATCCTCAATCCATCCTAGTATATTACCCCTAATCCCATCAACCCTCATTTTGTTTAATAATCTCTGGTGTGGCACCTTATCGAATGCCTTCTGAATATCCAAACTAGACCACATCCACTGATTCCCCCGATCTATTCTGCTAGTTACCATCTCAAAAAACTCAAAACAGATTTGTCAAACACGTTTTCCCTTTCATAAATCGATGTTGACTCTGTCCAATCCTATTATTATTTTCTCAGTGCCCTTAATAATAGATTCTAGTATTTTCCCTTTTACTGATGTCAGGCGAACTGGTCTGCAGTTCCCCGTTTTCTCTCTCCCTCCTTTCTTAAATAGAGGCGTAACATTAGCAACAGTCCAGTCCATGGGAACCGTTCTAGAATCTATGGGACTAGACTTTCGGCACATCATCGCCCAATTTATCCCCGATTTATCCCCCATTTATCACCCACTTATCGCCCATTTATCGCCCATTTATCACCCATTTATCACCCATTTAATGCTGATGTGTAGGCTATTGCCCATTTTTGCCAGAAAGTGGAAACTAGCACCCGATTATCGCCCATTTATCACCGGCCAAACTTTTGGCACACATGAATGTGCTGCATCGCACGGCTTAAGTCATCTGCGTGCCAGGCCGAGAATAGTGCTGAAAATGGAAACTTGCACCCGATTATCGCCCAGATGATCACCACCGCAACTTCCGGCATTTCGCCCACACTTCGCCGAAATGGTCGCTGGTCGAAAAAGTCGCTGAAAAAAAGCTGCACTCACCTGACCTTAAGTCGGCGCTACTCGGCAGTACTCGGCAATACTCGGCAATACTCGGCAGTACTCGGCAACACTCGGCAACACTCGGCAGTACTCGGCAGTACTCGGCAATACTCGGCAGTACTCGGCAGTACTCGGCAGTACTCGGCAATACTCGGCAGTACTCGGCAATACTCGGCAGTACTCGGCAATACTCGGCAATACTCGGCAATACTCGGCAGTACTCGGCAATACTCGGCAGTACTCGGCAATACTCGGCAGTACTCGGCAATACTCGGCAATACTCGGCAGTACTCGGCAATACTCGGCAGTACTCGGCAGTACTCGGCAATACTCGGCAGTACTCGGCAATACTCGGCAGTACTCGGCAGTACTCGGCAGTACTCGGCAGTACTATGCAATACTCGGCAGTACTCGGCAGTACTCGGCAGTACTCGGCAGTACTCGGCAATACTCGGCAGTACTCGGCAATACTCGGCAGTACTCGGCAGTACTCGGCAATACTCGGCAGTACTCGGCAGTACTCGGCAGTACTCGGCAATACTCGGCAGTACTCGGCAATACTCGGCAGTACTCGGCAATACTCGGCAGTACTCGGCAGTATTCGGCAATACTCGGCAATACTCGGCAATACTCGGCAGTACTCGGCAATACTCGGCAGTACTCGGCAATACTCGGCAATACTCGGCAATACTCGGCAATACTCGGCAGTACTCGGCAATACTCGGCAGTACTCGGCAATACTCGGCAGTACTCGGCAATACTCGGCAGTACTCGGCAATACTCGGCAGTACTCGGCAATACTCGGCAGTACTCGGCAGTACTCGGCAATACTCGGCAGTACTCGGCAGTACTCGGCAGTACTCGGCAGTACTCGGCAATACTCGGCAGTACTCGGCAGTACTCGGCAGTACTCGGCAATACTCGGCAGTACTCGGCAATACTCGGCAGTACTCGGCAGTACTCGGCAATACTCGGCAGTACTCGGCAGTACTCGGCAATACTCGGCAGTACTCGGCAGTACTCGGCAATACTCGGCAGTACTCGGCAGTACTCGGCAATACTCGGCAATACTCGGCAATACTCGGCAATACTCGCCAATACTCGGCAATACTCGGCAGTACTCGGCAGTACTCGGCAATACTCGGCAATACTCGGCAGTACTCGGCAATACTCTGCAGTACTCGGCAGTACTCGGCAATACTCGGCAGTACTCGGCAATACTCGGCAGTACTCGGCAGTACTCGGCAGTACTCGGCAGTACTCGGCAATACTCGGCAGTACTCGGCAGTACTCGGCAATACTCGGCAGTACTCGGCAATACTCGGCAGTACTCGGCAGTACTCGGCAGTACTCGGCAGTACTCGGCAATACTCGGCAGTACTCGGCAATACTCGGCAGTACTCGGCAGTACTCGGCAATACTCGGCAGTACTCGGCAGTACTCGGCAGTACTCGGCAATACTCGGCAATACTCGGCAGTACTCGGCAATACTCGGCAATACTCGGCAATACTCGCCAATACTCGGCAGTACTCGGCAGTACTCGGCAATACTCGGCAGTACTCGGCAATACTCGCCAATACTCAGCAATACTCGGCAATACTCGGCAATACTCGGCAGTACTCTGTTTTCTGTTAGCCAATCCTCCATCCATGCTAATATATTACCCCCAACCCCGTTAACTTTTATCTTGTGCAGTAACCTTTTATGTGGCACCTTGTCAAATGCCTTCTGGAAGTCCAAACACACCACATCCACAGGTTCCCCTTTATCCACCCTGTTGTTACATCCTCAAAGAATTCCAGCAAATTTGTCAAACATGACTTCCCCTTCATAAATCCATGCTGACTCTGCCTGACTGCATTATGTTTTTCCAAATGTCCTGCTACTGATTCTTTAACAACATTTTCCCAACCCTGTCCTTTAACCAATCCTCAATCCATCCTAGTATATTACCCCTAATCCCATCAACCCTCATTTTGTTTAATAGTCTCTGGTGTGGCACCTTATCGAATGCCTTCTGAATATCCAAACTAGACCACATCCACTGATTCCCCCGATCTATTCTGCTAGTTACCATCTCAAAAAACTCAAAACAGATTTGTCAAACACGTTTTCCCTTTCATAAATCGATGTTGACTCTGTCCAATCCTATTATTATTTTCTCAGTGCCCTTAATAATAGATTCTAGTATTTTCCCTTTTACTGATGTCAGGCGAACTGGTCTGCAGTTCCCCGTTTTCTCTCTCCCTCCTTTCTTAAATAGAGGCGTAACATTAGCAACAGTCCAGTCCATGGGAACCGTTCTAGAATCTATGGGACTAGACTTTCGGCACATCATCGCCCAATTTATCCCCCATTTATCCCCCATTTATCACCCACTTATCGCCCATTTATCGCCCACTTATCGCCAATTGATCACCCATTGATCGCCCATTGATCGCCCATTTATCACCCATTTATCACCCATTTAATGCTGATGTGTAGGCTATTGCCCATTTTTGCCAGAAAGTGGAAACTAGCACCCGATTATCGCCCATTTATCACCGGCCAAACTTTTGGCACACATGAATGTGCTGCATCGCACGGCTTAAGTCATCTGCGTGCCAGGCCGAGAATAGTGCTGAAAATGGAAACTTGCACCCGATTATCGCCCAGATGATCACCACCGCAACTTCCGGCATTTCGCCCACACTTCGCCGAAATGGTCGCTGGTCGAAAAAGTCGCTGAAAAAAAGCTGCACTCACCTGACCTTAAGTCGGCGCTACTCGGCAGTACTCGGCAATACTCGGCAGTATTCGGCAATACTCGGCAATACTCGGCAGTACTCGGCAAAACTCGGCAGTACTCGGCAATACTCGGCAGTACTCGGCAGTACTCGGCAGTACTCGGCAGTACTCGGCAATACTCTGCAGTACTCGGCAGTACTCGGCAATACTCGGCAATACTCGGCAGTACTCGGCAGTACTCGGCAGTACTCGGCAATACTCGGCAGTACTCGGCAGTACTCGGCAGTACTCGGCAATACTCGGCAGTACTCGGCAGTACTCGGCAGTACTCGGCAATACTCGGCAGTACTCGGCAGTACTCGGCAGTACTCGGCAGTACTCGGCAATACTCGGCAATACTCGGCAGTACTCGGCAATACTCGGCAGTACTCGGCAATACTCGGCAGTACACGGCAGTACTCGGCAATACTCGGCAATACTCGGCAGTACTCGGCAGTACTCGGCAATACTCGGCAGTACTCGGCAGTACTCGGCAATACTCGGCAGTACTCGGCAGTACTCAGCAATACTCGGCAGTACTCGGCAATACTCGGCAATACTCGGCAGTACTCGGCAGTACTCGGCAATACTCGGCAGTACTCGGCAGTACTCGGCAGTACTCGGCAGTACTCGGCAGTACTCGGCAATACTCGGCAGTACTCGGCAGTACTCGGCAATACTCGGCAGTACTCGGCAATACTCGGCAGTACTCGGCAGTACTCGGCAGTACTCGGCAGTACTCGGCAGTACTCGGCAGCACTCGGCAATACTCGGCAGTACTCGGCAATACTCGGCAGTACTCGGCAGTACTCGGCAATACTCGGCAGTACTCGGCAGTACTCGGCAGTACTCGGCAGTACTCGGCAATACTCGGCAGTACTCGGCAGTACTCGGCAGTACTCGGCAGTACTCGGCAGTACTCGGCAGTACTCGGCAATACTCGGCAGTACTCGGCAGTACTCGGCAGTACTCGGCAATACTCGGCAGTACTCGGCAGTACTCGGCAGTACTCGGCAGTACTCGGCAGTACTCGGCAATACTCGGCAGTACTCGGCAGTACTCGGCAGTACTCGGCAGTACTCGGCAGTACTCGGCAGTACTCGGCAATACTCGGCAGTACTCGGCAGTACTCGGCAGTACTCGGCAATACTCGGCAGTACTCGGCAGTACTCGGCAGTACTCGGCAATACTCGGCAGTACTCGGCAGTACTCGGCAATACTCGGCAATACTCGGCAATACTCGGCAGTACTCGGCAGTACTCGGCAGTACTCGGCAATACTCGGCAGTACTCGGCAGTACTCGGCAATACTCGGCAGTACTCGGCAGTACTCGGCAGTACTCGGCAGTACTCGGCAGTACTCGGCAATACTCGGCAGTACTCGGCAGTACTCGGCAATACTCGGCAATACTCGGCAGTACTCGGCAGTACTCGGCAATACTCGGCAGTACTCGGCAATACTCGGCAGTACTCGGCAGTACTCGGCAATACTCGGCAGTACTCGGCAGTACTCGGCAGTACTCGGCAGTACTCGGCAATACTCGGCAGTACTCGGCAGTACTCGGCAGTACTCGGCAATACTCGGCAGTACTCGGCAATACTCGGCAATACTCGGCAGTACTCGGCAGTACTCGGCAGTACTCGGCAGTACTCGGCAATACTCGGCAGTACTCGGCAATACACGGCAGTACTCGGCAGTACTCGGCAATACTCGGCAGTACTCGGCAGTACTCGGCAGTACTCGGCAATACTCGGCAATACTCGGCAATACTCGGCAGTACTCGGCAGTACTCGGCAGTACTCGGCAATACTCGGCAATACTCGGCAGTACTCGGCAGTACTCGGCAGTACTCGGCAATACTCGGCAGTACTCGGCAATACTCGGCAGTACTCGGCAGTACTCGGCAATACTCGGCAGTACTCGGCAGTACTCGGCAGTACTCGGCAATACTCGGCAGTACTCGGCAATACTCGGCAATACTCGGCAATACTCGGCAGTACTCGGCAATACTCGGCAGTACTCGGCAATACTCGGCAGTACTCGGCAATACTCGGCAGTACTCGGCAATACTCGGCAGTACTCGGCAATACTCGGCAATACTCGGCAGTACTCGGCAGTACTCGGCAGTACTCGGCAGCACTCGGCAGTACTCGGCAGTACTCGGCAGTACTCGGCAATACTCGGCAGTACTCGGCAGTACTCGGCAGTACTCGGCAATACTCGGCAGTACTCGGCAGTACTCGGCAATACTCGGCAGTACTCGGCAGTACTCGGCAATACTCGGCAGTACTCGGCAGTACTCGGCAATACTCGGCAATACTCGGCAATACTCGCCAATACTCGGCAGTACTCGGCAGTACTCGGCAATACTCGGCAATACTCGGCAGTACTCGGCAATACTCGGCAATACTCGGCAATACTCGCCAATACTCGGCAGTACTCGGCAGTACTCGGCAATACTCGGCAGTACTCGGCAATACTCGGCAATA
Source organism: Pristiophorus japonicus (assembly GCF_044704955.1). Classification (NCBI taxonomy): domain Eukaryota; kingdom Metazoa; phylum Chordata; class Chondrichthyes; family Pristiophoridae; genus Pristiophorus; species Pristiophorus japonicus. The sequence continues at coordinate 660,231 of NW_027251821.1, read as the reverse complement.
CTCAGCAATACTCGGCAATACTCGGCAATACTCGGCAGTACTCTGTTTTCTGTTAGCCAATCCTCCATCCATGCTAATATATTACCCCCAACCCCGTTAACTTTTATCTTGTGCAGTAACCTTTTATGTGGCACCTTGTCAAATGCCTTCTGGAAGTCCAAACACACCACATCCACTGGTTCCCCTTTATCCACCCTGTTGTTACATCCTCAAAGAATTCCAGCAAATTTGTCAAACATGACTTCCCCTTCATAAATCCATGCTGACTCTGCCTGACTGCATTATGTTTTTCCAAATGTCCTGCTACTGATTCTTTAACAACATTTTCCCAACCCCGTCCTTTAACCAATCCTCAATCCATCCTAGTATATTACCCCTAATCCCATCAACCCTCATTTTGTTTAATAGTCTCTGGTGTGGCACCTTATCGAATGCCTTCTGAATATCCAAACTAGACCACATCCACTGATTCCCCCGATCTATCCTGCTAGTTACCATCTCAAAAAACTCAAAACAGATTTGTCAAACACGTTTTCCCTTTCATAAATCGATGTTGACTCTGTCCAATCCTATTATTATTTTCTCAGTGCCCTTAATAATAGATTCTAGTATTTTCCCTTTTACTGATGTCAGGCGAACTGGTCTGTAGTTCCCCGTTTTCTCTCTCCCTCCTTTCTTAAATAGAGGCGTAACATTAGCAACAGTCCAGTCCATGGGAACCGTTCTAGAATCTATGGGACTAGACTTTCGGCACATCATCGCCCAATTTATCCCCCATTTATCACCCACTTATCGCCCATTTATCGCCGACTTATCGCCCATTTATCACCCATTGATCGCCCATTGATCGCCCATTTATCACCCATTTATCACCCATTTAATGCTGATGTGTAGGCTATTGCCCATTTTTGCCAGAAAGTGGAAACTAGCACCCGATTATCGCCCATTTATCACCGGCCAAACTTTTGGCACACATGAATGTGCTGCATCGCATGGCTTAAGTCATCTGCGTGCCAGGCCGAGAATAGTGCTGAAAATGGAAACTTGCACCCGATTATCGCCCAGATGATCACCACCGCAACTTCCGGCATTTCGCCCACACTTCGCCGAAATGGTCGCTGGTCGAAAAAGTCGCTGAAAAAAAGCTGCACTCACCTGACCTTAAGTCGGCGCTACTCGGCAGTACTCGGCAATACTCGGCAGTACTCGGCAATACTCGGCAATACTCGGCAGTACTCGGCAATACTCGGCAGTACTCGGCAATACTCGGCAGTACTCGGCAGTACTCGGCAGTACTCGGCAATACTCGGCAGTACTCGGCAATACTCGGCAATACTCGGCAGTACTCGGCAGTACTCGGCAATACTCGGCAATACTCGACAATACTCGGCAGTACTCGGCAGTACTCGGCAATACTCGGCAATACTCGGCAGTACTCGGCAGTACTCGGCAATACTCGGCAGTACTCGGCAATACTCGGCAGTACTCTGCAATACTCGGCAATACTCGGCAATACTCGGCAGTACTCGGCAGTACTCGGCAATACTCGGCAGTACTCGGCAGTACTCGGCAGTACTCGGCAATACTCGGCAATACTCGGCAATACTCGGCAATACTCGGCAGTACTCGGCAATACTCGGCAGTACTCGGCAATACTCGGCAGTACTCGGCAATACTCGGCAATACTCGGCAGTACTCGGCAGTACTCGGCAGTACTCGGCAGTACTCGGCAATACTCGGCAGTACTCGGCAGTACTCGGCAGTACTCGGCAGTACTCGGCAATACTCGGCAGTACTCGGCAGTACTCGGCAATACTCGGCAGTACTCGGCAGTACTCGGCAGTACTCGGCAATACTCGGCAGTACTCGGCAGTACTCGGCAGTACTCGGCAGTACTCGGCAATACTCGGCAGTACTCGGCAGTACTCGGCAGTACTCGGCAATACTCGGCAGTACTCGGCAGTACTCGGCAGTACTCGGCAGTACTCGGCAATACTCGGCAGTACTCGGCAGTACTCGGCAGTACTCGGCAGTACTCGGCAATACTCGGCAGTACTCGGCAGTACTCGGCAGTACTCGGCAGTACTCGGCAATACTCGGCAGTACTCGGCAATACTCGGCAGTACTCGGCAGTACTCGGCAATACTCGGCAGTACTCGGCAGTACTCGGCAGTACTCGGCAGTACTCGGCAATACTCGGCAGTACTCGGCAGTACTCGGCAGTACTCGGCAGTACTCGGCAATACTCGGCAGTACTCGGCAATACTCGGCAGTACTCGGCAGTACTCGGCAGTACTCGGCAGTACTCGGCAATACTCGGCAATACTCGGCAATACTCGGCAGTACTCGGCAGTACTCGGCAATACTCGGCAATACTCGGCAATACTCGGCAGTACTCGGCAATACTCGGCAGTACTCGGCAGTACTCGGCAATACTCGGCAATACTCGGCAGTACTCGGCAATACTCGGCAATACTCGGCAATACTCTGCAATACTCGGCAGTACTCGGCAATACTCGGCAATACTCGGCAATACTCGGCAGTACTCGGCAATACTCGGCAGTACTCGGCAGTACTCGGCAATACTCGGCAATACTCGGCAATACTCGCCAATACTCGGCAGTACTCGGCAATACTCGGCAATACTCGGCAATACTCGGCAGTACTCAGCAATACTCGGCAATACTCGGCAGTACTCAGCAATACTCGGCAATACTCGGCAGTACTCAGCAATACTCGGCATTACCGACACCTTTTCGACAGTCGGAGGATCTGTACTGAAAGGCTGCTTCAAGTGTTTGTGAGGAGAATCAATCTGTGAGTGATTTTAAGGGTCAATCATCTAATCACATTTGTATCTGTTGAGGACAAATTCAGGGCATTTCTAGTGATTGATGGTGATGGGGCCTGTAATTTCTCAGCCAGTATGGGTCACTAATCACATGCTGCAGACTGACGATGGGAGAAGGTATATTGAAGAGCATTATGTGCCCAAGCAAAGAGATGGCAGACTGGTGCAGAGGAGGAGACCTTACACCCAACGCATTTACAGGGAAAAGTGATCATGGCTGAACTTGTCCGATAACATGTGCGTTAGGAGGCTGCACATCTGAAAGGAGGTCATCAGTGAGATATGCCAGCTCATCAAGGGAGATCTGCAGCCTACCAGCACCACCAGGACCGCACTGCCCGTTGAGGTCAAGGTTACTGCGATACTTTCCTTCTACGAATCGGACTCCTTTCAAACCTCAGCTGGCGATATTTGCGCTATCTCTCAGCACGCCGGCCACACACTGCTCCATTCGACAGGTGACTGAAGCCCTTTACACACTCAGGATGGACTTTATAAACTTCCCTATGGCCAGGGAGGCACAGATTGAGAGGGCTTTGGGTTTCTCGCGAATAGCAAACTTCCCCAGGGTGCAGGGAGCAATAGACTGTACGCACATCGCCCTGCGAGCACCTTTTCAGGATATCGAGGTACTTCGGAAGCGAAAAGGATTCCACTCCCTGAATGTGCAGCTCGTTGTCAACCACAAGCAAATAATCCTGGCAGTAAATGCAGTTATCCAGGCAGCATCCATGGTGTGCACATCTTGCATGAGAGCACTGATTCTGACCTGTTTAAGAGTCAGCCACAAGGTCACGGTTTGATGTTGGGGGATAAAGGATATGACCTTGCCAGCTGGCTCATGACCCCCCTGCGTAAGCCCCAGACAGAAGCCGAGAAGTGCTACAATGAAAGCCATATAGCGACATGCAATGTCGTTAGAAAGACAATTGGAGTGCTTAAACAGTGCTCCAGATGCCTGGACCACTCAGGAGGTAACCTACAATACCACCCTGAGCAGGTCGCTGAGTTTATTGTGGTGTGCTGCATGTTGTAGAACCTAGCTATCAGGAGAGGACAACAATTGCAGATGAGATCGCCGGTCCACCTCAGGAGAGAGGGGAAGCGGAAGAGGAGGATGAGGAGGAGGATGACGAGGACCTCGGGGGGAGGACAATCAGCCTGGCGATGAACCCATGCTCCCCCCGCAAGACTGGAAAAGCTCCATGGTAGTTACGTGGCTGTAAAACCCTTGTGTCAACAGCTGATAAATGAAGACTTTGTGTGAGCTTACATTGGTGACAGTTACAGTTGTGTTGTGTTCCATCCTTGCCCGGCCTGGGCTGACCATGGCCATTGTGTCCAACCCTTGTCCTGATGTTTTACCGTACGTTATTAGAAGGCACGTCAGGACAATTGTATAGTTAAATAAAAATATTTAATAGTTAAACACACATCTGTCTGGGTGTTTGGTGGGACAGCACCTTGGGGTGCCACAAGGCATGGACAGTGTTGGTCATTTGACCCATTGCCACAACTATCCGCTTCATGCCCTCCGATATTCGTGTGGACATTGCGGCAATGTTTCTGGTCAACCCACCAATCGCCTGGAGGAGCTGTCGACCGATATCGACACTGTCCCTGGACAGTGCCAACATGTCCTCGGCAGGATCTGCCTGACGCAGAGCGTGCCTACCTCGCTGAATCAACCTCCGCGAGCATGCCTACCTCGCTGACTCAACCTCCACGGGCGTGCCTACCTCGCTGACTCAACCTCCGCAGAGCGTGCCTACCTCGCTGACTCAACCTCCGCAGAGCGTGCCTACCTCACTGACTCAACCTCCGCAGCGCGTGCCTACCTCACTGACTCAACCTCCGCGAGCGTGCCTACCTCACTGACTCAACCTCCGCAGAGCGTGCCTACCTCGCTGACTCAACCTCCACGGGCATGCCTACCTCGCTGACTCAACCTCCGCAGAGCGTGCCTACCTCACTGACTCAACCTCCACGGGCATGCCTACCTCGCTGACTCAACCTCCGCAGAGCGTGCCTACCTCACTGACTCAACCTCCGCGGGCATGCCTACCTCGCTGACTCAACCTCCGCAGAGCGTGCCTACCTCACTGACTCAACCTCCGCGGGCGTGCCTACCTCACTGACTCAACCTCCGCGGGCATGCCTACCTCGCTGACTCAACCTCCGCAGAGCGTGCCTACCTCGCTGACTCAACCTCCGCGGGCGTGCCTACCTCACTGACTCAACCTCCGCGGGCATGCCTACCTCACTGACTCAACCTCCGCAGAGCGTGCCTACCTCACTGACTCAACCTCCGCGGGCATGCCTACCTCACTGACTCAACCTCCGCGGGCATGCCTACCTCGCTGACTCAACCTCCGCAGAGCGTGCCTACCTCGCTGACTCAACCTCCGAGTGCGTGCCTACCTCCCTGACTCAACCTCCGCGGGGTTGGCCTGGGTACTGTACACCTTGGAGTGGCCTGCTGTAAGCCGCTTGGCCCCGCTACTTCATCCGCCCATGAAGACGTGGCCGCAGGTACAACAGATGACAATTGGTCATCTTCCTCCTCCTCAGTAGTCCCCTCTGGACCCGTGGTGATGACCACCTGCGATGGCACAGGTGTCCGTGGAGGGGCCTGCCTTCACACCTCGGGAGTCTCGGGACCTGCAAATCATCATTGAGGTTATTAGAACAGAAGGGTAGACAGGAGAATGCTTGCACTGTGCTGGTATATGTACGAGGAGCAACATTACTGCAATAAATGTGAACGAGAGACGTTACATGTGATTACATCATATGGTTGTACATCTATGGAATTCTCTGCCCCAGAGAGCTGTGGAGGCTGGGTCATTGAATATAGTTAAGGCAGAGATAGACAGATTTTTGAGTGATAAGGGAGTAAAGGGTTATGGGGAGCGGGCGGGGAAGTGGAGCTGAGTCCGTGATCAGATCAGCCATGATCGTATTGAATGGCAGAGCAGGCTCGAGGGACCAAATGGCCTACTCCTGCTCCTATTACTTATGTTCTTATGTTCTTAAACTGAGAATACTACAGAAGCTGCATGCATAACATGACATCATTATTATATTATCATGAAATGCCATTAGATGACTTTAAATTACTCTGGTTTACCACTGCTTTACACATTAGTCACACGGTACAACAACGGGACCTGCACCACCACCGGTGGCAGAGCGACTGTGACTGCCCACTAGTGCTGCAGCACATTCTGCCAAGTCAGTCAGGGTCTGTATATCAGCAGGGCCTCCTCCGGTGTGCCTCTGGTCCGCCTGATTCTTGGATATCTTCCTCTGCAAACGTGACAAGAGCATGGCATAAACTAATTGACGAGGTATATTACGGAAAGACAACAGATTCTAACGTTATATGCTAATACGGTTTGTATCCACAATGGATGCATGGTTATAACATCTACGTTCAGAGAAAATATTTGGACTTTCAAAAAGCTTTTGACAAGGTCCCACACAAGAGATTAGTGTGCAAAATTAAAGCACATGGTATTGGGGTTAATGTATTGACGTGGATCGAGAATTGGTTGGCAGACAGGAAGCAGAGAGTTGGGATAAACGGGTCCTTTTCAGAATGGCAGGCAGTGACTAGTGGGGTGCCGCAGGGCTCAGTGCTGGGACCCCAGCTATTTACAATATACATCAATGATTTAGACGAAGGAATTGAATGTAATATCTCCAAGTTTGCAGATGACATTAAGCTGGGTGGCAGTGTGAGCTGTGAGGACAATGCTAAGAGGCTGCAGGGTGACTTGGACAGGTTAGGTGAGTGGGCAAATGCATGGCAGATGCAGTTTAATGTGGATAAATGTGAGGTTATCCACTTTGGTGGCAAAAACCCTAAGGCAGAATATTATCTGAATGATGACAGATTCGGAAAAGGGCAGGTGCAATGAGACCTGGGTGTCATGGTACATCATTCATTGAAAGTTGGCATGCAGGTACAGCAGGCGGTGAAGAAGGCAAATGGCATGTTGGCCTTCATAGCTAGGGGATTTGAGTATAGGAGCAGGGATGTCTTACTGCAGTTGTACAGGGCCTTGGTCTCACCTGGAATATTGTGTTCAGTTTTGGTCTCCTAATCTGAGGAAGGTCATTCTTGCTATTGAGGGAGTGCAGTGAAGGTTCACCAGACTGATTCCCAGGATGGCAGGACTGACATATGAAGAAAGATTGGATTGACTAGGCTTATATTCATTGGAATTTAGAAGAATGAGAGGGGATTTCATAGAAACGTATAAAATTCTGACGGGATTGGACAGGTTAGATGCAGGAAGAATGTTCCCGATGTTGGGGAAATCCAGAACCAGGGGACACGATAAGGGGTAAGCCATTTAGGACCGAGATGAGGAGAAACTTCTTCACTCAGAGAGTTGTTAACCTGTGGAATTCTCTACCACAGAAAGTTGTTGAGGCCAGTTTGTTCGATACATAAGATATATTCAAAAGGGAGTTAGATATGGCCCTTACGGCTAAATGGATCAAAGGGTATGGAGAGAAAGCAGGAGTGGGGTACTGAAGTTGCATGGTCAGCCATGATCATATTGAATGGTGGTGCGGGCTCGAAGGGCTGAATAGCCGACTCCTGCATCTGTTTTCTATGTTTCTATGTTTCTAAACCGAGGCCTCGTCTACCCTCTCAAGTAGACGTAAAAGATCCCATGGCACTATTTTGAAGAAGAGCAGTGGAGATATTCCAGGTGTCTTGGCCAATATTTATCCTTCAATAAACATAACAAAAACAGATTATCTGATCATTATCACATTGCTGTTTGTGGGAGCTTGCTTGTTGGCAACTTGGCTGCCGTGTTTCGTACATTACAGCAGTGACTACACCCCAAAAGTACTTAATTGACTGTAAAGGGATTTGAGACGTGTGGTGGTCATGAAAGGCGCTATATAAATGCAAGTCTTTCGTTCTATAACACTAAATGGCATCCTCACTGACCTACACACCGGCAGTCCCTGCATTTCACAAATAATTAACTGTGTGAAGTGCTTTGAGACCAGTCAGGTCCAGGCTTGGGCTGACAAGTAGCAGGCAACAGTCACACCATGTCACACAATGACCATCTCCAATCGGAAAAGGCCCAATCAGATCCTCCTTATCCTTGAACAGCATCACATCCCCAAGATCATCAGCCTGGCACTCAGCATTGAGCTGAAGCTTACCGAGGGCAGCCATATTGACATCATAGCTACAAGAACACAGGGTAGAGGCTGGGTACTCTGCAAGGAGAGGCTCAAATCCTGACCCCTCAGAATGTCGCAACAACAACAACAACTTACATTTATATAGCAACTTTAATGTCGCAAAATGTTTCAGGACAGTTCACAGGAGCGTTATCAGACAAAATTTGACACCAAACCAGCCATATACAGAGATACTATGGCAGATGGCCAAAAACTTGGTCAAAGAGGTAGGTTTTAAGGAGTGACTGAAAGGATGAAAAACAGGTAGAGAGGCAGAGAGGTTTCGAGAGGAATTTCCAGAACTTCCGAGGCAGCAAAAGACACGGCCACCGATGGTGGAGCGATTAAAATCAGGAAAGCTCAAGAGGCCAGAATTGGAGGAGTGCAGATTTCTCGGAGGGTTGTGGGGCTGGAGGAGTTAACTGAGACAAGGCAATGGATGAGAATTTTAAAATTGAGGTGTTGCCAGACCGGGAGCCAATGTAGGACATCGAGCACAGAGGGTGATGGGTGAGCGGGACTTGGTGCGAGTTAGGACACGGGCCAGCGAGCACAGGGGGTGATGGGTGAGCGGAACTTGGTGAGTGTTAGGACACGGGACAGTGAGCACAGGGGGTGATGGGTGAGCGGGACTTGGTGCGAGTTAGGACACGGGGGCAGTGAGCACAGGGGGTGATGGGTGAGCGGGACTCGGTGCGAGTTAGGACTCGGGTCAGCGAGCACAGGGGGTGATGGGTTAGCGGGACTTGGTGCGAGTTAGGACAAGGGTCATCGAGCACTGGAGGTGATGGGTGAGCGGGACTTGGTGCGAGTTAGGACACGGGGACAGCGAGCACAGGGGGTGATGGGTGAGCGGGACTGGGTGCGAGTTAGGACACCGGGACAGCGAGCACAGGAGGTGATGGGTGAGCGGGACTTGGTGCGAGTTAGGACACGGGGACAGCGAGCACAGGGGGTGATGGGTGAGCGGGACTCGGTGCGAGTTAGGACAAGGGTCATCGAGCACTGGAGGTGATGGGTGAGCGGGACTGGGTGCGAGTTAGGACACGGGGACAGTGAGCACAGGGGGTGATGGGTGAGTGGGACTCGGTGCGAGTTAGGACACGGGGACAGTGAGCACTGGGGGTGATGGGTGAGCGGGACTGGGTATGAGTTAGGACATGGGGACAGTGAGCACAGGGGGTGATGGGTGAGCGGGACTGGGTGCGAGTTAGGGAATGAGCAGCAGAGTTTTTGACCATCTCAAGTTTACCGAAGGTGGAAGATGGGAGGTTCACCAGGAGTGTGTAGGAATAGTCAAGTCTCGAGGTAACAGAGGCACAGATGACGTTTTCAGATATGCTGACGCAAGGGTAGAGACAGATGATGTTAAGGAGGTGGAAGCAGACAGTTTTGGTGATGGTACGGATATGTGGTCGGGTCGGAAGCCCGTCTTGAGGTCAAATGGTTGCGAACGGTTTGGTTCAGCCTCAGGCAGTGGCCAAAAAGAGGGGTGGGGTTGGTGACTGGGGAATGGGGAATGAAAGTCATTGGCTATATTAACTAAATTGTTTCAAATAAACTTACCTTAGTGGGCAGGGTTTTTAACATAAAAATGTATTTTTAAATTTTATTTTTATATATTTTTTATATGTTTTAAAACTCTTACACTGGTAAAAATAGGCTATGTGCCTGCTTTTCCCAGTCACAAGAGTTTTAAGGACATTCACTGGGCAAGAGATGTGCAAATACCGCCATCGTGCCCATGTGAATGTCCTGGCTGCTGAGGTGAGTTGGATCTGTCAGGCCAGAACTTGACAGATTGGAAAAGCCGGTTTTCAGCGTATGCACATTGCGTCCTGAAAACCGGCTTTTGTGATGCCTCCGTTACACACTCCGTACACACTCCGTACACACTCCGTACACACTCCGTACACACTCAGTACACACTCAGTACACACCCCGTACACACCCCGTACACACTCCGTACACACTCCTTACACACCCCGTACACACTCCGTACATACCCCGTACACACCCCATACACACCCCTTACACACCCGTACACACCCCGTACACACTCCGTACACACCCCGTACACACCCCGTACACACTCCGTACACACCCCTTACATACCCCGTACACACTCCGTACACACCCCTTACACACCCCGTACACACCCCGTACACACTCCGTACACACCCAGTACACACTCCATACACATTTAGTACACACTCCGTACACACTCCGTACACACCCCGTACACACCCCGTACGCGCTCAGTACACGCTCAGTACACACCCCGTACGCACCCCATGCGCACCCCATACATGCTCAGTACACGCTCAGTACACACCCCGTACGCACCCCGTACGTGCCCCGTACACGCTCCGTACACGATCCGTACATGCTCAGTACACGCTCAGTACACACCCCGTACGCACCCCATACGTACTCTGTACGCACCCTGTACACACTCAGTACACACCCCATACACACCCCGTACACACTCAGTGCACACCCAGTACACGTTCAGTACACACTCCATACCGGCCCGGGGAGGCTGGGATTTCAGGCCTGCTATTTAATTGGAGGAAAATTCTGTTCATTCAGTATTGGATGTCAGACAAAGAATCTGCCAAATTAGAGAGAGTGGAGGGATGGAGAGAGGTGGTGGTGAGCTGGAGCTGGGTGTCACCAGCTTGCATGTGGAACTAACATTGAGTTTTCTGATGCTATCGCCGAAGGGCAGCATGCAGAGGAGAAAGAGGAAGGGATCAAGGGTAGATCCGTGGGATGAGTCCAGAGGTAACGATGCGGGAGCGGGAAGAGAAGCCATTGCAAGTTACGACTGTATAGATAAGAATGGAACCAGGTGGGGCAGTCCCACCCAGCTGGGCGATGGAGGTTAGGTGTGGGAGGAGGATGGAGTGGCCAAAGGCTGCAGACAGGTCGAGAAGGGTCATCATTTCCACCATCCATAAGACTTAAGTCAGCAATGTGATGGAATCCCCATCACTCGCCTAAATCGGTGCAGCTACAACACTCAAGACCTTCGACACCATCCAGGATAGATCAGTTTCTTCATTGATGTCCCTACAATTGATCATCTTATCCAGCCCTATACCAGCAGTGTGGCTGCAGTATGTCCAACCTACAGGATGTACTGCAGCAACTCAGGAGGTGAGCCACTCGTGGCAAAGCCCGCAGCATTTGCCCTGGCTTCATCGCCATTGAAGCACTGACCACACTGGATCAGCTCTGCTGGGCAGGCCACATTATTCGCATGCCGGACTTAAGACTCCCAATGCAAGCGCTCTACTCAGAACTCCTTCATGGCAAGCGAGCCAAAGGTGGGCAGAGGAAACGTTACAAGGAAACTCTCAAATTCTCCCTGATAAAGTGCGACATCCTCACTGACACCTGGGGGTCCCTGGCCAAAGACGGCCGTAAATACAGGAAGTGCATCCGGGAGGGCACTGAGCACCTCGAGTCTCATCGCCGAGAGCATGCAGAAATCAAGCACAGGCAGCAGAAGGAGCGTGCGGCAAACCAGTCCCACCCACCCTTTCCCTCAACGACTGTCTGTCCCACCTGTGACAGAGACTGTGGCTCTTGTATTGGACTGTTCAGTCACCTAAGGACTCACTTTAAGAGTGGAAACAAATCTTCCTCGATTCTGAGGGACTGCCTAAGGGTTAAGTCATGGTTAGAGAGCCCAGACATGTGTCATGCACCTCTGTGCTTTGTGGGAACTCAGGGATGCTTCCAGTGTCCCTGATGACTACATGTAGAGGAAGTGAATCCTGCTGCAGCACCTGACAGACCGCATTGCGGCACTGGAGCTGCGGGTGAATTCACTCTGGAGCATCTGCGATGCTGAGGATGTCGTGAATAGTACGTTTAGTGAGTTGGTCACACCGCAGGCAAAGGTTACATAGGCAAATAGCGAATGGGTGACCAGCAGGAAGAGCAGTGGAAGGAAGGTACTACCGGGGTCCCCTGCAGTCATCCACCTCCAAAACAGATACACCATTTTGGGTACTGTTGGGGGGAATGACTCATCAGGGGAAGGCAGCAGCAGCCAAGTTCATGGCACCATGGGTGGCTCTTCTGCACAGGAGGGCAGTAAGAAGAGTGGGAGAGCGATAGTGATAGGGGACTCTATTGTAAAGGGCATAGATAGGCATTTCTGCAGCCGCAACCGAGACTCCAGGATGGTATGTTGCCTCTCTGGTGCAAGGGCCAAGGATGTCTCTGAGTGGTTGCAGGACATTTTGGAGGGGGAGGGTGAACAGCCAGTTGTCGTGGTGCATATAGGTACCAATGATATAGGTAAAAAATGGGATGAGGTCCTATAAGGTGAATTTAGGCAGCTAGGAGTTAAATTAAAAAGTAGGACCTCAAAGGTAGTAATCTCAGGATTGCTACCAGTGCCATGTGCTAGTCAGAGTAGGAATCGCAGGATAGCTCAGATAAATACGTGGCTTGAGGAGTGGTGCAGAAGGGAGGGATTCAAATTCCTGGGACATTGGAAACGGTTTTGGGGGAGGTGGGACCAGTACAAACCGGACCGTCTGCACCTGGGCAGGACCGGAACCAATGTCTTAGGGGGAGTGTTTGCTAGTGCTGTTGGGGAGGGGTTAAACGAATATGGCAGGGGGATGGGAACCTATGCAGGGAGGCAGAGGGAAGTAAAATGGGTAAAAGTGGAGGACAGAGAAACCCAAGGCAAAAATCAAAAAGGGCCACATTACAGCAAAAGTCTAAAGGGACAAAGTGTGTTAAAAGACAAGCCTGAAGGCTCTGTGCCTAAATGCGAGGACTATTCGTAATAAAGTGGACAAATTAACTGCGCAGGCAGCTATTAACGAATATGATATAATTTGGATTTCGGAGACATGGCTCCAGGGTGACCAAGGCTGGGAACTCAACATCCAGGGGTATTCAACATTCAGGAAGGATAGACAGAAAGGAAAAGGAGGCGGGGTGGTGTTGCTGGTTAAAGAGGAAATTAACGCAATAGTAAGGAAGGACATGAGCTTGGATGATGTGGAATCGATATGGGTGGAGCTGCGGAATACCAAAGGGCAGAAAACGCTAGTGGGAGTTATGTACAGACCACCAAACAGTAGTAGTGAGGTTGGGGACAGCATCAAACAAGAAATTAGGGATGTGTGCAATAAAGGTACAGCAGTTATCATGGGCGACTTTAATCTACATAGAGATTGAGCTAACCAAACTGGTAGCAATACGGTGAAGGAGGATTTCCTGGAGTTTATTAGGGATGGTTTTCTAAACCAATATGTCGAGGAACCAACTAGAGGGCTGGCCATCCTAGACAGGTTGATGTGTAACGAGAAAGGACTAATTGCAATCATGTTGTGTGACGCCTCTTGGGGAAGAGTGATCATAATATGGTAGAATTCTTTATTAAGATGGACAGTGACACAGTTAATTCACAGACTCGGCTCCTGAACTTAAGGAAAGGTAACTTCGATGGTATGAGACGTGAATTGGCTAGAATAGACTGGTGAGTGACACTTAAAGGGTTGACGGTGGATAGGCAATGGCAAACATTTAAAGATCACATGGATGAACTTCAACAATTGTACATCCCTGTCTGGAGTAAAAATAAAACGGGGAAGGTGGCTCAAACGTGGCTAACAAGGGAAATTAGGGAAAGTGTTAAATCCAAGGAAGAGGCATATAAATTGGCCAGAAAAAGCAGCAAACCTGAGGACTGTGAGAAATTTAGAATTCAGCAGAGGACAAAAGATTTAATTAGGAGGGGGAAAATAGAGTATGCGAGGAAGCTTGCTGGGAACATAAAAACTGACTGCAAAAGTTTCTATCGATATGTGAAGAGAAAAAGATTAGTGAAGACAAATGTAGGTCCCTTGCAGTCAGAATCAGGTGAATTTATAATGGGGAATAAAGAAATGGCAGACCAATTGACTAAATACTTTGGTTCTGTCTTCACGAAGGAAGACACAAGTAACGTTCCGTAAATACTTGGGGACCGAGGGTCTAGCGAGAAGGAGGAACTGAAGGAAATCCTTATTAGTCAGCAAATTGTGTTCGGGAAATTGATGGGATTGATGGCCGATAAATCCTCAGGGCCTGATAGTCTGCATCCCAGAGTACTTAAGGAAGTGGCTCTAGAAATAGTGGATACATTGGTGATCATTTTCCAACGGTCTATCGTTTCTGGGTCAGTTCCTATGGACTGTAGGGTAGCTAATGTAATACCACATTTTAAGAAAGGAGGGAGAGAGAAAACAAGGAATTATAGATCGGTTAGCCTGACATCAATAGTGGGGAAAATGTTGTAATCAATTATTAAAGATGAAATAGCAGAACATTTATAAAGCAGCGACAGGATCGGTCCAAGTCAGCATGGATTTATGAAAGGGAAATCATGCTTGGCATAGAAACATAGAAACATAGAAATAGGTGCATTTGGCCCATCGAGCCTGCACCGCCATTCAATAAGATCATGGCTGATCATTCAACCTCAGTACCCCTTTCCTGCTCTCTCTCCATACCCCTTGATCCCTTTGGCCATAAGGGCCATATCTAACTCCCTTTTGAATATACCTAACGAACTGGCCTCAATAACTTTGTGCGGTAGAGAATTCCACAGGTTAGACACTCTCTGAGTGAAAAAGTTTCTCCTCATCTCGGTCCTCAATGGCTTACCTCTTATTCTTAGACTGTGACCGCTGCTTCTGGAACTCCCCAGCAATGGGAACATTCTTCCTACCTCTAACCTGTCCAATCCCGTCAGAATTTTAAATGTTTCTATGAGATCCCCTCTCATCCTTCTAAACTCTAGTGAACACAGGCCCAGTTGATCCAGTCTCTCCTCATATGTCAGTCCTGCTATCCCAGGAATCAGTCTGGTGAACCTTCACTGCACTCCCTCAATAGCAAGAACATCCTTCCTCAGATTAGGAGACCAAAACTGAACACAATATTCCAGGTGAGGCCTCACCAAGGCCCTGTACAACTGCAATAAAACCTCCCTGCTCCTATACTCAAATCCCCTAGCTATGAAGACCAACATGCCATTTGCCTTCTTCACCACCTGCTGTACCTGCACGCCAAACTTCAAAGACTGTATACCATGACACCCAGGTCTCGTTGCACCTCCCCTTTTCCTAATCTATCACCATTCAGATAATATTCTGTCTTCCTGTTTTTTAACCTGTGTGATTCTCTCCCGCAGAGAGTTGTTGAGGCCAGTTCATTAGATATATTCAAGAGGGAGTTGGATATGGCCCTTACAGCTAAAGGGATCAAGGGGTATGGAGAGAAAGCAGGAAAAGGGTGCTGAGGGAATGATCAGCCATGAGCTTATTGAATGGTGGTGCAGGCTCGAAGGGCCGAATGGCCTACTCCTGCACCTATTTTCTACCTTTCTATCTTTCTATCTTTCTATGATGATGATATTGATATGGCTGGTCCAGTTAAGCTTCTGGCCATCGGTGACACCCAAGATGTTGATGATGGAAGATTGGAAATGATGACACTGTTGAAGTTCCAGGAGAGAACTCCTGCACCAATCACCTTGCAGCTGTGAGGATTGGTGTGTGACGACAATGACCACCTTTCTGCCCCTTTCTGTGTGCTCCTTGGTGCCATTCCCACTCTGATGCTGCCTTGATGTGGAGTGCAGCTACTCTAACCTCACCCCTGGCATGCAGTGCTTACTTACATCCATATCGGCAACAGCTGTGGTGAAGTCTGGAGCTGAGTAGTTCTGGTACAACCCAAACTGAGCATCAGTCAGAAGGTTATTGATGGGTATGGAAATTCGTGGAAGTTACAGAACGGAGACAGGCCAATCGGCCCAACCAGTCTGTGTCAGCATTTACCCTCCAAACAGTCCTGATCATTTACCCGCCCTGTTCCCATATCCCTTTATCCCCTTTTCCTTCCACCACCTATCCACTCTAATCCTGAATGTTGACACAGTTTCTGCCTCAATGTCTAACCTTGGGAGTGAATCCCACAGCCTCACCACTATCTGTGTGAAGAAGTCTCTCCTGCCCTCATCGAAATCTCTCACACTTAATCGTACCAATGGACCCCTGTTCTAGGCCCCTGAACTACTGGAAACAGTCTGCTTCTCTCTACCCTTTACTATCCTTCCAGAATTTTAAACACTTCTGTTATATTGAAATCTGTGCTGTTCTAACAAAAAAATCCAATTAGTCAATCCTTTTTTTGAGCTTCCTCATACCAGGCACCATCCTGGTGAATCTCTGTTGTACCCTCGCTGAAGCCTCGATACCTGTCGTATGTTGTCACCTAATGGCACTGTTGATGATTCCTTCCATCTGATGACTGGAAGGTGGTAACTGGCCAGGATAGATGCTCCGATTTTTTATGGAGAGGACATACCTGGGCAGTCTTCCTGATTGTTGGGTAGATGCCAGTGTCCTAGCTGCACAGGAATGGCTTGGCTCGAGGGATAGCTAGCTCTGATGTACAGGTCTTCAGCACTACAGCCAATGTGTTGTCTTTGCTTCACCCAGTGCTCTGAGATACTTCTTAATGTCACATGCAGTGAGCCAAATTGGCTGGACACTGGCATCTATGATTATGGAGATTGAATAAGATCCATTCGGCACTGTCAACTGAAGATGGTCACAAACACTTCAGTCAGTGAGTACATTGTAGCATTAAAGAAGCGATCCATTCGGTAATTTCGGAAACTTTCAGGACCGAGCATTGCGTGACCGCTTTGTTTGTGGGTTAAAAAATGAAGTGATCGGAAAAAAGTTGACAACTCCTAACTTTACTTTTGGTTTAACTTGTCAGACAGCTATGTTGTTGGACATGGCTGACCAATATTCCCGAGAATTTCGTACCATTTCCAGTCGTCAGACAACCGAGGTGAATCGCTTGCAGGTTAAAAGAAAAAGGCAGTTGGGCCCCAAGGCCTCAGCACCTGGCCAAGGTAACAATACACTGAAGTCATGCTATTGATGTTATATATGTAAACTTGTATTTACTCTGTACAGCCACCAGAGGGCTCATCCCCTGGAGTCCCAAGGGATCCCATAATCCCTTGGGAGCACAGGTATTTTAGGAGGCATCACAGGTTGGAGAGGCACTCTGGAGACCTGCAATAAAAGACTAAGGTCACACTTTACTTTCAGCTCACAGTGTTCAGTCTGACTCTTTCTCCATACATAACAACTGGCGACAAGATACAGATAGTGAACCCAAAGATGCAGAAAACAGTGGGAGTCCTGGAGAAATTCTCGGAGGGAGATGATTGGGAAATTTTTGTGGAGCGACTCGACCAATACTTCGTGGCCAATGAGCTAGATGGGGAAGGGAGCGCTGCCAAACGAAGGGCGATCCTCCTCACCGTCTGTGGGGCACCAACGTATGGCCTCATGAAGAATCTGCTCACTCCAGCGAAACCCACGGAGAAATCGTACGATGATTTGTGCACACTGGTCCGAGAGCATTTGAACCTGAAGGAAAGCGTTCTGATGGCGAGGTACCGGTTCTGCACCTACAAAAGGTCTGAAGGCCAGGAAGTGGTGAGTTATGTCGCCGAGCTAAGATGCCTTGCAGGACATTGTGAATTTGAAGGACATTTGGAGCACATGCTCAGAGACTTTTTCATACTTGGCATTGGCCACGAAACCATACTTCGCAAACTTTTGACTGCAGAGACCCCAACCTTGAGTAAGGCCATAGCGATAGCCCAGGCGTTCATTGCCACCAGTGACAATACGAAGCAAATCTCTCAGCACACAAGTGCTGCTACAAGTAATGTGAACAAAGTGATGTTGTTTTCGAAATGTAACGTACAGGGCAAGTCACACATATCTGCAGCTGCACATCCACAGATGTCTCAGAGTCCATCATCAAGGGTGATGAATGCAAGACAATTAACACCTTGTTGGCCTTGCGGGGGTGATCATCGTTTCCATTCATGCCGATTCAAAGGGTACGTTTCCAAGGGCTGTGGAACAATGCGACACCTCCAACGAGTGTGCAGGCGAGCTGCAAATCCTGCTAAACCTGCAAACCACCATGTTGCAGAGGACGACAGATCCATGGAGGATCACGATGAAGCAGAGCCTCAGACTGAGGAGGCAGAGGTACATGGGGTACATACGTTCAACACGAATTGTCCCCCGATAATGCTGAATGTTGAACTAAATGGACTTCCGGTGTCAATGGAGCTGGACACGGGCACAAGCCAGTCCATCATGGGCAAAAACTTTCAAACGATTGTGGTGCAACAAGGCCTCAAGGCTAGTCTTAACTCCAGTTCGCATGAAACTAAGAACTTACACAAAAGAACTGATTTCCCTAATCGGCATTTCTACTGTAAAGGTTTCCTATGATGGACCGGTGTACAAGCTACCACTCTGGGTGCTACCGGGCGATGGTCCCATGCCGCTCGGCAGGAGCTGGCTGGGAAAGATACACTGGAACTGGGACGACGTCCGAGCGCTGTTGCCCACTGACGACACTTCGTGTGCCCAGGTCTTAAACAATTTTCCTTTGCTGTTTGAACCAGGCATCGGGAAATTCCAAGGAGCAAAAGTGCAGATCCACCTAATTCCGGTGGCACAACCCATCCATCACAAAGCGAGAGTAGTACTGTACATGATGAGAGAAAGGGTAGAGATCGAGCTAGACTGGCTGCAAAGAGAGAGCATCATTTCACCGATCGAGTTCAATGAGTGGGCCAGTCCTATTGTCCCAGTCCTCAAGGGAGACGGCACTGTCAGAATCTGTGCCGATTACAAAGTAACTATCAATCGTTTCTCCCTGCAGAACCAATACCCACTACCAAAGGCCGATGACCTCTTTGCAATGCTGGCAGGAGGAAAGACATTCAGGAAGCTGGATCTGACTTCAGCGTACATGACGCAGGAACTGGAGGAATCATCGAAGGGCCTCACCTACATCAGCACGCACAAAAGTCTCTTCATTTATAACAGATGCCCGTTTGGAATTCGATCAACGGCGGCGATATTCCAAAGAAACATGGAAAGCTTACTGAAGTCGGTCCCGCGCACTGCGGTCTTTCAGGACGACATCTTGGTAACAGGTCGGAACATAGTTGAGCATCTGCAGAACCTGGAGGAGGTTCTTAGTCGACTCAACAGCTTGGGGCTCAGGTTAAAACGCTTGAAGTGCGTTTTCCTGGTGCCTGAAGTTGGAGTTCCTGGGAAGGAAGATTGCGGCGGATGGCTTCAGGCCCACCAACGCGAAGACAGAGGCAATCGAGAACGCACCAAGGCCACAGAATGTGACGGAGCTGCGGTCGTTTCTGGAACTCTTGAACTACTTTGGTAACTTCTTACCGGGTCTAGCACCCTGCTAGAACCACTGCATGTCTTAATATGAAAAGGGGGCGAATGGGTTTGGGGCAAAAGCCAAGAAAATGCCTTTGTAAAAGTGAGAAAATTGTTATGCTCAAACAAATTGCTTGTGTTGTATGATCCATGTCAGCTTTTGGTACCAGCATGTGATGTGTCGTCATATAGCGTTGGGTGTGTATTGCAACAAGCTAATGATTTCGGGAAACTGCAACCGGTTGCTTATGCATCCAGGAGTCTGTCTAAGGCTGAGAGAGCCGACAGCATGATTGAAAAAGAAGCGTTAACGTGTGTCTATGGGGTAAAGAAAATGCATCAATACCTGTTTGGGCTAAAATTCGAATTGGAAACTGACCATAAGCCACTAATATCCCTGTTTTCTGAGAGTGAAGGGATAAATACCAACGCATCGGCTCACATCCAGAGACGGGCGCTCACGTTGTCCACATACAACTATGCCATTCGCCACAGGCCAGGCACAGAAAACTGCGCCGATGCTCTCAGTAGGCTGCCATTGCCCACCACGGGGGTGGATATGGCACAGCCCGCAGATTTACCCATGGTTATAGAAGCATTTGAGAGTGAGCAATCACCCATCACTGCCCGGCTGATCAAAACCTGGACGAGCCAGGACTCCTTATTATCTCTAATCAAAAGCTGTGTGCTTCATGGGAGCTGGTCCAGTGTCCCAGTGGAAATGCAGGAAGAGATAAAGCCGTTCCAGCGGCACAAAGATGAAATGTCTATACAGGCAGACTGCCTTTTGTGGGGCAATCGAGTAGTGATCCCCAAGAAGGGCAGAGACACCTTCATCAATGACCTCCACAGTACCCACCCAGGCATCGAAATGATGAAAACGATAGCCAGATCCCACGTGTGGTGGCCCGGTATCGATGCGGACTTAGAGTCCTGCGTTCACAGATGTAATACATACTCGCAGTTAAGCAATGTACCCAGGGAGGCGCCGCTAAGTTTATGGTCTTGGCCCTCCAAACCACGGTCCACGGTACACATCGACTATGCAGGCCCGTTCTTGGATAAAATGTTCCTTGTGGTTGTAGACGCGTACTCCAAGTGGATTGAATGTGAGATAATGTCGGCTAGCACGTCCGCTGCCACTACTGAAAGCCTGCGGGCCATGTTTGCCACACACGGCCTACCCGATGTCCTGGTGAGCAACAATGGGCCATGTTTTACCAGTGCTGAGTTCAAAGAATTCGTGACCCGTAACGGGATAAAACATGTCACATCTGCCCCGTTTAAACCAGCGTCCAATGGTCAGGCAGAGAGAGCAGTGCAAACCATCAAGTAAGGCTTAAAGAGAGTAACTGAAGGCTCACTGCAGACTCGCCTATCCCGAATCCTGCTTAGCTACCACACAAGACCACACTCACTCACTGGGATCCCACCTGCTCAACTGCTCATTAAAAGAGCACTTAAGACAAGGCTCTCGTTAGTTCACCCTGATCTACATGAACAGGTAGAGAGCAGGCGGCTTCAACTAAGTACATACCATGATAGCGCAAATGGGTCACGCGAGATTGAAATCAATAATCCTGTATTTGTATTGAATTATGATAAGGTCCCAAGTGGCTTCCCAGCACAGTCGTGGCCAGGATGTTTCGGGTCAAACTTTCAAATGGAATCATTCACCGGAAACACTTGGAGCAAATCAAACTCAGATTCACGGACTATCCTGAGCAACCCACCTTGGACCCTACCTTTTTTGATCCCCCAACATACACACCAGTGGCAACCGGCACCAAGGTTGACCACGAAGCAGAACCCATCATCCACAGCAGCCCAGCAGACCCAAAGTGCAAAGTTAAAGCACATGGGATTGGGGGTAGTGTGCTGAGGTGGATTGAGAACTGGTTGGCAGACAGGAAGCAAAGAGTAGGAGTAAATGGGTACTTTTCAGAATGGCAGGCAGTGACTAGTGGGGTACCGTAAGGTTCTGTGCTGGGGCCCTAGCTGTTTACATTGTACATTAATGATTTAGACGAGGGGATTAAATGTAATATCTCCAAATTTACAGATGACACTAAGTTGGATGGCAGTGTGAGCTGCGAGGAGGATGCTATGAGGCTGCAGAGTGACTTGGATGGGTTAGGTGAGTGGGCAAATGCATGGCAGATGAAGTATAATGTGGATAAATGTGAGGTTATCCACTTTGGTGGTAAAAACAGAGAGTAAGACTATTATCTGAATGGTGACAGATTAGGAAAAGGGGAGGTGCAACGAGACCTGGGTGTCATGGTGCATCAGTCATTGAAGGTTGGCATGCAGGTACAGCAGGCGGTTAAGAAAGCAAATGGCATGTTGGCCTTCATAGCGAGGGGATTTGACTACAGGGGCAGGGAGGGGTTACTACAGTTGTATAGGGCCTTGGTGAGGCCACACTTGGAGTATTGTGTACAGTTTTGGTCTCCTAACTTGAGGAAGGACATTCTTGCTATTGAGGGAGTGCAGCGAAGATTAACCAGACTGATTCCCGGGATGGCGGGACTGACATATCAAGAAAGACTGGATCAACTGGGCTTGTATTCACTGGAGTTCAGAAGAATGAGAGGGGATTTCATGGAAACATTTAAAATTCTGACGGGTTTAGACAGGTTAGATGTAGGAAGAATGTTCCCAATGTTGGGGAAGTCCAGAACCAGGGGTCACAGTCTAAGGATAAGGGGTAAGCCATTTAGAACCGAGATGAGGAGAAACTTCTTCACCCAGAGAGTGGTGAACCTGTGAAATTCTCTACCACAGAAAGTTGTTGAGGCCAATTCACTAAATATATTCAAAAAGGAGTTAGATGTAGTCCTTACTACTAGGGGGATCAAGGGGTATGGCGAGAAAGCAGGAATGGGGTACTGAAGTTGCATGTTCAACCATGAACTCATTGAATGGCGGTGCAGGCTCGAAGAGCCGAATGGCCTACTCCTGCACCTATTTTCTATGTTTCTATGTAACACACCAGGCAGCCCAGCAAGGCCAGCTGCACAGCAGCCCAGCGAGGGCCCAACAAATGATTCAACAACACCAGCTTTCACACCGAGACGATCAACCAGGGCAAGAAGAGCCCCAGATTGACTCACATTGTAAATAGTTACACTATTGACTTTGTGGTGGGGGGCGGGTGTTGTTATATATGTAAATTTGTATTTACTCTGTACAGCCACCAGAGGGCTCATCCCCTGGAGTCGCAAGGGATCCCATAATCCCTTGGGAGCACAGGTATTTAAGGAGGCCTCACAGGTTGGAGAGGCACTCTGGAGACCTGCAATAAAGGACTAAGGTCACACGTTACTTTGAGCTCACAGTGTTCAGTCTTTCTCTGTACATAACAATCGGTGCCTGGGACATCACATTGTTGGCCGGCGCAGACTGTAATGGTAAGTACTGCAGGGAATCGAAAATAGCTTCAATCGCCTGGATGGGTCGGAGATGGATTTTCCCAGATTTTTTTTCCCCTAAATTGGCCTTGGTTTTTATCTGGTTTTTGCCTCTCCCAGGAGATCTCATGGCTCTGGTTGGGGTGGAGTGTAGAATGTTTCATAGAAACATAGAAACATAGAAAATAGGTGCAGGAGAAGGCCATTTGGCCCTTCGAGCCTGCACCACCATTCAATATGATCATGGCTGATCATGCAATTTCAGTGTAAGGGGTGTCGCAGTTGTGTGAGGCGGACTGGTTGGGCTGGGTGCTCTTTACCTTTCCGTCATTGTTCATAGGTTTATATGTAACCTTCAGGGCTGCTGACCGAGGGCCGTGTGGCTCTTTGTCGGCCGGCACGGACACGATGGGCCGAAATGGCCTCCTTCTGTGCTGTAAATTTCGATGTTTCTATGTTTCTATTGCTCCAAATTGTCCATATGCAAAGGCAGAGTGTTTCTTCTGCAGGAAAACTGGGCATTGTGCGAAGGCTTGCCGACTGAAGAGTAAAGCAACACTCAAGGCTGTAAGTAGAAATCCCCAGAGACTACATAGCATGGAAGAAAAGCAACAGGTGAAGAAATACACATCACCAGGAGCACGAGGGTATCTAACAGCAATTTGAAAAGTATCGTCATCCAAGTAGATATTGCAGGAACCAAGATACCCGGGAAATCGACACTGGCACATCCGTGAGCATGGTACCGGGGTCGCTATATCTCGACAAATTGTGTGATTTCCCATTGGAGAAATCCAAGGTAGAGGCTACTCGGGCGAGAACATTCCTGTGGTAAGTCTTATCACCCTACCGGTGAAATACAAGGATCAATTTCAGAGCTTGCCTCTCTTAGTAGTGGTTGGGATCACTGAAGCTGGATTGGAATGAGATTTTTCGTGTTGAAACGAGATTTGCATCGAAGGATGATGCCATCAAGATGCATCCGAAGGTGTTCTGCGAAACGGGCAATCAAGGTGAGTATCAGGTTTGCAATTACAGAAGGACACTAGACCAGTTTACTACAAGCCACGTCCCATACCATATGAACTCAAGGAGAAAGTTCAGCAAGAACTCAGAAGAGTAGAGACTGAGAACATAGATTTATGTAATTGGGCTACACCATTTGTTGTTGTACCTAAATCAGATGCTAAGATAAGGTTGTGTGGTGATTATAAAGTAACTGTAAACCAGGTTCTAGAGGGTAATCTCCCCAATACATTACCAAATGTAGAAGATTTGCTCACAATGCTGACAGGTGATCAGATATTCTCAAAGTTGGATCCCACAAATGGTGACTGACAACTTGAACTAGATGATGTCCAAGTCATGCTTGACTATAAATACTCATTTCGGCCTATATCGATTTAATAGGCTACCATCTGGAGTGTCTTCTGCCTCCCGCCATATTTCAAGGGGTGATAAGGGCAGATCTGCAGCCTGCCAGCACCATCGGACCTGCACTGTCCATCGAGGTCAAAGTCACCGTGGCACTGTCATACTATGCCTCGGGTTCTTTTCAGACCACACTGGCGACATTTACGGACTTTCTCAGCATGCCACACATCGCTGCATTAGACAGGTCACTGAAGCCCTGTACACATGCAGGAAGACTTGATCAGCTTCCCTATGACAGGGAGGCACAGAGTGAGAGGGCTCTAGGGTTCTCCAGAATTGCAAACTTCACCAAGGTGCAGGGAGCAATAGACTGTACGCACTTCGTGATGCGGGCACCTTTTCAGGATGCTGAGGTTTTCAGGAACCACAAGGGATTCCACTCCCTGAATGTCCAGCTGGTTGTTGTCCACCAGCAAATTATACTGACAGTGAATGCTCAATTTCCGGGCAGCATCCATGATGCTCACATCCTGCGTGAGGGCACTGTATCTGACTTGTTTAACAATGAGCCACAAGGTCAATGCTGGATGCTTGGGGGCAAAGGATATGGCCTCGCCACCTGGCTGATGACCCCCCTGTATGACACCCACACCGGGGCCAAAAGGCGATACAACGAGAGCCACAGAGCAACTCGCAATATCGTGGAGAAAACCATTGGAGTGTTGAAGCAGCACTTTAGGTGCCTGGACCACTCAGGAGGCGAGCTCCAATACCACCCTGAGCAGGTAGCTCAATTCATGATGGTCTGCTGCATGCTACACAATTGGCTATCAGGGGGGACAAGAATTGCCTGATGAGCCTGACAGTCCACCTCACCAGAGAGAGGAAGAGGAGGATGAGGAGGCGGACGCTGACATTGGCCCAGACAATCAGGCTGATGCTGAAGCCATGCCCCTGCCCCCCTGTAGGCTGCATGAAAGGGCCCACGGTGGCATGATAGCTGCAAGAGCCTTACGTCAGGAGCTCATCAATGATCACTTTGTCTGAAAGAACGTCGGTGGTATTTACAAGGCTCACACACAGCTGGGTGTGCAGGTCATACATCAATGGTGGGCATCACCTTGTTGACAGTTGAAGTTTAAGTTGATTGAAGTTAAGTGCAATTATACCCTTTGATGTTAAGGAATCACCAGTGTGTAATGGTGCAGCTATTTGAGCCAATGTGTGCAAGGTTTATGGGCCTCTCCAACACTGCCCGAACTCCTGCTGCTCGATCTCCCACATCTCTGACTGTTGGGCCTTTTATAGGCCTCTCCGACGCTGCCCGAACTCTCGCTGCTCGATCTCCCACCTCCTCCAACTGCTGGGCCTTTTATAGGCCTCTCCGACACTGGGAATAGTGCAATCAAGCAGACGCAGCATGGATTCATGAAGGGGAAATCATGTTTAACTAATTTACTAGAATTCTTTGAGGATATAACGAGAATGGTGGATAGAGGTGTACCGATGGATGTGGTGTATTTAGATTTCCAAAAGGCATTCGATAAGGTGCCACACAAAAGATTACTGCAGAAGATAGAGGTACGGGGAGTCAGAGGAAATGTATTAGCATGGATAGAGAATTGGCTGGCCAACAGAAAGCAGAGAGTCGGGATAAATGGGTCCTTTTCGGGTTGGAAATCTGTGGTTAGTGGTGTGCCACAGGGATCGGTGCTGGGACCACAACTGTTTACAATATACATAGATGACCTGGAAGAGGGGACAGAGTGTAGTGCAACAAAATTTGCAGATGACACCAAGATTAGTGGGAAAGCGGGTTGTGTAGAGGACACAGAGAGGCTGCAAAGAGATTTAGATAGGTTAAGCGAATGGGCTAATGTTTGGCAGATGGAATACAATGTCGGAAAGTGTGAGTTCATCCACCTTGGGGGAAAAATCAGTAAAAGGGAATATTATTTGAATGGGGAGAAATTACAACATGCTGAGATGCAGAGGGACCTGGGGGTCCTTGTGCATGAAACTCTTTTGAGTTTACCTGCAAAACATAAAACATTAAGACCATGCCACCCGACCTGGGTGACACAGCAGACATTTTCAAGTTCCTTTTTTTTTTAATTATTTTTTTTTTTTGGGGCGCTAAAATCAAATTTTCCCAGTGCCCCCTATAAAAGGGGAGGGGGACACTAAAAGCACCGGCAATTAAAACAAATTAAACTTTAAAACGTAAAATCAAATTAAAATTTGGTTGCCGGGCGTGATGATGCACTCCAGTCCCTCCGGTGCCCACCTCTCGCGGAAGGCCGCGAGCGTACCGGTGGACTCCGCGTGCTCCATCTCCAAGGACACCCTGGACCAGATGTAAGAGCGGAAGAGAGGCAGGCAGTCAGGTTGAACGACCCCCTCGACCGCCCGCTGCCTGGACCGGCTGATGGCACCCTTGGCCGTGCCCAGGAGCAGTCCTACGAGGAGGCCTTCGGACCTACCCGCTCCCCTCCGCACAGGGTGCCCAAAGATCAGGAGAGTGGGACTGAAGTGCAGCCAGAATTTCAGGAGCAGCCCCTTCAAATAGTGGAACAGGGGCTGCAACCTCGTGCATTCAATAAAAACATGGAACACGGACTCTTCCAGACCGCAGAAATTGCAGGCGGCCTGGGAGTCCGTGAACCGGCTTAAAAATTTATTGCACGGCACTGCTCCGTGCACCACCCTCCAGGCCAAGTCCCCGATGAATAGTGGGAGGACCCCTGCGTAGAGTGCCCTCCATCGGGGACCCCCGCCTCCTCCGGACGGCAAGATGGTACGCCATGGCGTGTCCGGACGGCCGGCAAGGATGGCAAAGTTGAGGGTGTGCAGGAGCAGCCCGTACAGGAAACCCCTCCGCGCGGAACTGAAAGGCACGGAGGGGATTTCCCCGAGGCGGCTCAAGTTGTGAGGCGCCGGCCCCCGAGGGAGGTTCCGGGGTTTGGCGCCGATGAGGAATTCCGTCCGGACGGGGGTCAGTTCGGACGGGATCTCCCCACGTGCTTGAGCCTCCTCGATGCACCTAACGGAGTCAGGGCCCAGAGCTGTTTTTAGCGACTCGATGGCATCGGCCGCGTGGCGGACGTTGGCAGAATTTAGGCGCCGCGCCAGCGTGTCTGGCGCCATCCAGCCCGCTCCTCCGCCATCGAGCAGGTCCCTGACCCTGGTCACCTCACCAGCCACAGCCCTCTCTTCCGACCGCCACATAAAGCCTCGGCCGTGGAGGTACGGATTCCCGAGCAGCGGTTCCTGCAGGACGGCCGCCACTCCAGCCGGCGGAGAGCTGCGCTTGGTGGAGACTTTGTTCCAGACCCTGATGAGTTCCCTGTAAAAGACAGGCAGCTCCCGGAGGGCGGTCCTGGCACCCCCCAAGTTCACAAACAGGAGCTGCGTGTCATAATTGAGGTCGAGCTGCTGGCGGAAGAAATACCTCGCCAGAGCGCACCACCTAGGAGGGGGCTCGACGTAAAGGTATCTCTGCAGGGTCTGAAGACGGAAAGTCGCGAGCTGGGCGCTGACGCACACCAACGACTGACCGCCCTCCTCAAGCGGGAGACTCAGGACCGCGGCAGAGACCCAGTGCTTCCTGTTGTTCCAGAAGAAGTCCACCAGCTTCTTCTGTATCTTGGCGACAAACGCAGGGGGAGGGGTCAAAGTGACCAGCCGGTACCACAACATTGCGGCCACCAGCTGGTTTATGACTAGCGCTCGACCCCTGTAGGACAGCACTCGGAGCAGTCCTGTCCAGCGCCCTAGGCGAGCGGCGACCTTGGCCTCCAGCTCCTGCCAGTTCGCCGGCCAGGCTCCCTCGTCGGGGCTAAGGTAGACTCCCAGATAGAGGAGATGGGTCGTGCTCCAGGCAAAAGGCCTGAGCTCCTCCGGCAGGGAGTCCACCCGCCACTGACCCACCAGGAGTCCGGAACATTTCTCCCAGTTGATCCTGGCGGAGGACGCGGCCGAGTAAATCTCCTGGCACTCACGCATCCTCCGCAGGTCAGCGGGATCCTCTACCGCGAGGAGCACGTCATCGGCGTAAGCCGAGAGGACGACCTCCACGCCCGGCCCTTGCAGAGCCAGTCCCGTCAACCTCGTCCGCAAGAGGCGCAGGAAAGGCTCCACGCAAACAGCATATAACTGGCCGGACATGGGGCATCCCTGGCGCACCCCTCTCCTAAAGCGAAGGGGCGCCGTCAAGGACCCGTTAACCTTAATCAGACACTCCGCGGCGGCGTACAAAAGTCGGATCCGGGCGACGAAATGCGTCCCGAACCCGAAAGCGCGCAGAGTTCCGAGCAGATAGTCGTGATCCACCCTGTCGAACGCCTTCTCTTGGTCGAGGGATAGGAAGGCGACCGACAGACCAGCCTCCTGGGAACAATGGATGAGGTCCCGGACCAGATGGATGTTATCGTGGATTGTCCGGCCCGGGACCGTGTAGGACTGGTCGGGGTGGATCATGTGGTCCAGCACGGCGCCAAGGCGAGCAGACATCGCCCTGGCGAAGATTTTGTAGTCCGTGCTGAGGAGGGAGACCGGGCGCCAGTTCTTAAGGAGGCGGAGATCGCCCTTCTTAGGCAGCAGGACGATGACTGCCCTGCGCCAAGAGAGGGGCATCTCCCCGGTCGCCAGACTTTCCCCCAGGACCCGCGCGTAGTCGCTCCCCAGGACGTCCCAAAACGCCCTGTGGAACTCCACGGTCAGCCCGTCCAGCCCCGGGGATTTTCCCCTCGAGAGCCGGGCGAGGGCACCGGTCAGCTCCGCCAGGCTTAGCGGAGCTTCCAGATTTTCGGCGCCCTCCGGGCTGACCTTCGGCAGGTCCTCCCACAAAACTCTACGCGCTTCCTCGCTGGACGGATCCGGAGAGAACAGAGCCCCGTAATATTCACGGGCCCTGTTGTTGATGCCCTCCGGATCCGAGACGAGAGAGCCGTCGTCGGCCAGCAGCGTCAAGAGCTGCTTACGGACACTCTGCCTTTTTTCCAGCGAGTAGAAGAAGGGGGAGCCGCGGTCCAGATCCCGCAGGAACCGGATCCGCGACCTCACGAACGCGCCTCGGGACCCGACGAGCTGCAGGTCCTTCAGCGCGGCCTTCTTCGCTTCGTACACCGTCCGCAGGGCCGGGTCCTGGACGACTTGACCGAGACGGGACTCCAGGTCGAGCACCTCTTTTTCTAGGCGCCCGACTCTGGCCGCCCGCCTCTTGGTCGACCCCCTCGCGTACTCTTGACAGAAGACGCGGACGTGAGCCTTGCCCACGTCCCACCATATCCTCAAGGAGGGGAAGCCCCCCTGCTTCCTTCTCCAGTCGGACCAGAATCGACGGAACGAGTCCTGGAACCGCACGTCCTCCAGCAGCCGGTTGTTAAAGTGCCAGTACGCGGACCCCGTCCTCGCGCGTCGCGAAGCGAGCTCCGCCCACACCAGGTGGTGGTCCGAACACGGCACCGGCCGCATGGAGGCCGCCGGGACGCAGGAAACGTACGCCCGAGACACGTAAAGGCGGTCGACTCTAGACCATCCAACTCCAGGCCTCACCCAAGTAAAGGCGCTGGAGTCGGGGTGGAGATTTCGCCAGACGTCCACCAAGTCGAAGGACCCGACCAGGTCCCTCAACTTCTCCATCGCCGTCATGCACTGCGGGGCACCGGAGCGGTCCCTCGCCTCGAGGGTGCAGTTAAAATCCCCCCCGAGGACAATGCAGTCGCCGACGTCGACGGAGCCAAGAAGAGCGGACATCTCTTCAAAGAAGCGCGTTTGCTGCGGGCCGGGATGAGGGGCGTACACGTTCACGGGATGGAGCGGCACGTCCCCCAGGTGAACCGTTACGTGCAGCAAGCGGCCTGGCACGGGCTCCTCGACCCCCAAGATCTCCGGCTGAAAATGCGGGCCCAGCAAGATGGCCACCCCACTAGAAATGGCGGTGAGGTGGCTCATGCGGACCTCTCCTTGCCATTCCAGGAGCCACGTGGCTTCGTCTCCCGGAACGGTGTGGGTTTCTTGCAGGAAGCACACCGCATATTTCCCCTCCCGCAGGAGCGAAAAATTGTCAAATCTACGGCGTGCCCCTCTGCCGCCGTTGATGTTGAGGCTGGCTATGGTTATCTTCATGGCAAAAGCATAGTGCAACCTCTACCTTAACCTATTGTGGGGGGAGGGAGCGGAGTCTTTTGTTGAACTCCGCTCCTTCAGCAGCCCAGCGAGGAACTTTTTGAGCCGGCGCAGCTCAAGGCCTTGAGCCTTTAATAAGGGCCCGCCCGCGGCCATGGTTTTAGCGGCGGCGCGGACGGACGCGACGAGCAGCCCCGGCTCGGACCATCTTTCCAGGGCCAGACGGGCTTGGTCGCGGCGACCCCGGCACTGGACCAAAAAGTCCCGGAGTTCCTCTGCGGGAATGAGGAGGGTCTCAGTGGCGGCCGCGAGCAGATTCACCGCCTCACTGGCGATGGACTCGAGATCTTCTCCCGCGTCCCCCACCGAGTCCCCGTCCCCCTCCGGGAGGTCGCCGCTAGCAGCCGGCCCGTCGACCGCACGAGGTACGGCAAACGGCCCGGCCGCTCCATCTGGCCCTGGCTCTGCCCCGATCCCACCCCCAGGATCGTCGGCAGAGGAGTCCCCACTGGGCTCTTTTAAAATTGGTGCTGGGTCGGGAAGCGACAGCGGAAGGGGTTCCTCCTCCGCCCCAGGAGCCGGGGAACACGGAGAGACCTGGTTTAGAAAATTCTCCAGGTCCACCAAGTCCCTCAGCTCCAAAGTAGGGGGCGAGGGTTGTTGTTCTTCCCCCTCCCCGCCGCCTCCCCCCAGCTCAGCGTGTACGGATTCATTAAACTTTTCTATTTTGTCAGTTTCTACCGAGTCGAGCAAATCCCGGGGTAAGTTGTGTATTGGCTGGGCGGGCTCAGGTTCGGCCTTTTCGGCCCCGCCCGCCTCGGTCCCCGGGACGCTCGACCCGGCGGCTACGCATTCTTCCTCTGGCCCCACGCCCCCCACGACAGGCAGATCTTCCACTCCATCCCCGGGAGGCAGCGGCTGGGCAGCCTCGACTGCCTCACCCTCCCCGGGGACAGACTCCTCGCGCCTACGGCGCAGTTTTGGGGGGGCTGGTGGGGGACGCGGGACACGCGGCGGGCACCGACTCCTCCGCGGAGGGATGTTGTTCCCCCTCCGCCTCATTGGGGCGGTGCCTCTTTTTGTTCCTGGGGGCGCGCGGAGTCAGGGAGACCTCCATGTCTGCCGAGGCCTCCCGCTCCGCCCCCCCCTTCTCCTTATCTTGCCCTCGCCCGGGCCCCTCTGCGGTATTGGTCAAGGGCTCGGGCACGGGCTCAGGGCACCCCGCGCTCGCCGGTGACTGGGTTGGGCTGAGCGCGGTGGTCAAACTTTCCGGCGCACTGAGGGGACCCGCCTCCAGATGTCTCGTCTTCTTCCGCGCCTTCTTTTCGATCGGACGCTCTCTCTCCCCGCCGCCGGAGGCCGTGAAAGCAAAGGCCCCCGACGATGCCCGTGCACCTACGGCTCCCGGCACGCGGATGCAACTAGGGGGAGGGGTGGCGGCGGCGCCAGCCTTGGCCGCCTTCGGTGGTTTGGCGGCCTTGGAGGCGGGGCAGTTCTTGCGAACGTGCCCCACCTCCCTGCAGGCATGGCACCGCACGCCGTCCGACGTCCAGAAGACGCGGTAGGCAGTCCCCTCCTGCACCACATTGAAACTTCCCTCCGTCGTCTCCTCCCGCGCCAGCCGGACAAAGAGCTGGCGGCGGAAGGAGAACACGTGGCGCAGGCTGTTCTCCCTGAGGCCGAGCGGTATGGGGTTGATCCCCGACCTTACCTCCCCCAGTTGGTGTAGGTGAGGGAGGAGGAGCTCAGCGGAAACAAAGGGCGGGACGTTTGACACGATGACCCTCTGCGCGGTGGCCTCTAGAGGGTCCACCGGCAGGAACGTCCCGCCCACCGTGAGCCCCTTTTCAAGGGCCAGGGACACCGCCCGCTCCGACCCCAGGAAGAACACGGCCTTCCCAGACATCTTGGAGGCTGCGACAATGGCCGAGGGGCCGACTACCCCAGCCATCGCCCGCACGCACTCCTCAATGCTCATTGTGGGGTGAGTGTAGCTCTTGACCCCGTGTTTCCTGGTTATAAGTTTGAATGGTGTCAGGGCAGCGGGTGGCGCAGGAGGTGCCGTGGATGTGGACATCGCCTGCGCATATGTCCTCGCTGGCCCCGCCACCGGCGTGGATGGGGTCGCCATCACGGGGTCCCTTTAAGGGCTACACCCACCCCAAAGTCACAGGCCTTAATGGT
Source organism: Pristiophorus japonicus (assembly GCF_044704955.1). Taxonomy (NCBI): domain Eukaryota; kingdom Metazoa; phylum Chordata; class Chondrichthyes; family Pristiophoridae; genus Pristiophorus; species Pristiophorus japonicus. Next base: position 627,742 of record NW_027251821.1, on the reverse strand, counting down.
CTTAATTGGCCTCGTTTGATATGACTGAGCAGAGGAGCCCTTAACGAGGCACACCTCTCCCCTAGTTGACAATTGGGGAGGGGCCTTGCTCCCTCTGCTCAGTTGTCTTAATTGTTTTTTTCTTTTTTTAAATTAGGAGGAAGGGGTCTCAGAGAGAGAGGGGAGAAACAGAGCAACAGAGAAAGAGAGAGGGGGGTGGGAAGGGGGGGGGGACTGCGAGGGCAGGTCTCCCCTCGCAGCTGTGGGTGGGTGCAATCCCCAGATGGCAAAACACAAAATAGTTTTTGGGGTGGTCTTCAGGTGAGGGGAGAAGACGTCTTCACCTGGGGCAGCTAGAGCCACAAGGCACACACTCCCAACGATGTTAATTAGGTGTTTAAAGAAGCTTCAGCCTGGTAGCTCCAGCTATCCCAGGCTAGGCAATTGGGGGGGGGGTTCAATTGTGTGTGGGGCCTAGTTGTAGCAAGGCCCCCACACACACTTCCACACACACACACCCCCCGCGATGTTCCGGCCCTCAGTGGTCTTCTTTCCTCCCCCCACCGATATAACAAAGTCTTTTTGGGAACTGCACCAATACTGCACCTGTAGAAATGGTAGAGTCTCCCTTTTTCCACACTGGATGTTGTTTTGGTCTTTCCCCCTCTCTCCAACTCTTTGCAGAAATGGAAAAAATGTTGAGAAAAGTTTTCTGCCTTCCTCCTCTCCCTCTGGGTGAAAGTTGGTGGTGAAGCCCCTTCCTTCCTTCTCTTCCTGGGCTGGTCTCAGGGCTCTCCAGGCCTTCCAAGCAGGAGCAAAAGTTGATAGCTGCTCCTCTCACTGCTCACAGCTCCAACTGTGCAGGACACGCCTCCACTGCTCCACAATTTGCCCTTGAGCATGAAACTCTTTTTGGAGTTTATCTGTAAAAAATAAATTATTAAACCGTGCCACCCGACCTGGATGACACACCAGACATTTACAAGGCCCTTTTTTTTTTCCTTTTTTTGGTTTTTTTTGTGTTTTTCTTTTTTTTTGAGCACTAAAATCACATTTTTTCCCCAGTGCCCCCTATAAAAGGGGAGGGGGACACTAAAAGCACTGGCAATAAAAACAAATTAAACTTTAAAACGTAAAATCAAATTAAAATTTGGTTGCCGGGCGTGATGATGCACTCCAGTCCCTCCGGTGCCCACCTCTCGCGGAAGGCCGCGAGCGTACCGGTGGACACCGCGTGCTCCATCTCCAAGGACACCCTGGACCGGATGTAAGAGCGGAAGAGAGGCAGGCAGTCAGGTTGAACGACCCCCTCGACCGCCCGCTGCCTGGACCGGCTGATGGCACCCTTGGCCGTGCCCAGGAGCAGTCCTACGAGGAGGCCCTCGGACCTACCCGCTCCCCTCTGCACAGGGTGCCCAAAGATCAGGAGAGTGGGACTGAAGTGCAGCCAGAATTTCAGGAGCAGCCCCTTCAAATAATGGAACAGGGGCTGCAACCTCGTACATTCAATAAAAACATGGAACACGGACTCCTCCAGACCGCAGAAATTGCAGGCGGCCTGGGAGTCCGTGAACCGGTTTAAAAATTTGTTGCATGGCACTGCTCCGTGCACCACCCTCCAGGCCAAGTCCCCGATGAATAGTGGGAGGACCCCTGAGTAGAGTGCCCTCCATCGGGGACCCCCGCCTCTTCCGGACGGCAAGGTGGTACGCCATGGCGTGTCCGGACGGCCGGCGAGGATGGCAAAGTTGAGAGTGTGCAGGAGCAGCCCGTACAGGAAACCCCTCCGCGCGGAACTGAAAGGCACGGAGGGGATTTCCCCGAGGCGGCTCAAGTTGTGAGGCGCCGGCCCCCGAGGGAGGTTCCGGGGTTTGGCGCCAATGAGGAATTCCGTCCGGACAGGGGTCAGTTCGGACGGGATCTCCCCACGTGCTTGAGTCTCCTCGATGCACCTAACAGAGTCAGGGCCCAGAGCTGTTTTTAGCGACTCGATGGCATCGGCCGCGTGGCCGACGTCGGCAGAATTTAGGCGCCGCGCCAGCGTGTCTGGCGCCATCCAGCCCACTCCTCCGCCATCGAGCAGGTCCCTTACCCTGGTCACCTCACCAGCCACAGCCCTCTCTTCCGACCGCCACATAAAACCTCGGTCGTGGAGGTACGGATTCCCGAGCAGCGGCTCCTGCAGGACGGCCGCCACTCCAGCCGGCGGAGAGCTGCGCTTGGTGGAGACTTTGTTCCAGACCCTGATGAGTTCCTTGTAAAAGACAGGCACTCCCGGAGGGCGGTCCTGGCACCCCCCAAGTTCACAAACAGGAGCTGCGTGTCGTAGTTGAGGTCGCGCTGCTGGCGGAAGAAATACCTCGCCAGAGCGCACCACCTAGGAGGGGGCTCGACGTAAAGGTATCTCTGCAGGGTCTGAAGATGGAAAGTCGCGAGCTGGGCGCTGACGCACACCAACGACTGACCGCCCTCCTCAAGCGGGAGACTCAAGACCGCGGCAGAGACCCAGTGCTTCCTGTTGTTCCAGAAGAAGTCCACCAGCTTCTTCTGTATCTTGGCGACAAAAGCAGGGGGAGGGGGCAAAGTGACCAGCCGGTACCACAACATTGCGGCCACCAGCTGGTTTATGACTAGCGCTCGACCCCTGTAGGACAGCACTCGGAGCAGTCCTGTCCAGCGCCCTAGGCGAGCGGCGACCTTGGCCTCCAGCTCATGCCAGTTCGCCGGCCAGGCTCCCTCGTCGGGGCTAAGGTAGACTCCCAGATAGAGGAGATGGGTCGTGCTCCAGGCAAAAGGCCTGAGCTCCTCCGGCAGGGAGTCCACCCGCCACTGACCCACCAGGAGTCCGGAACATTTCTCCCAGTTGATCCTGGCGGAGGACGCGGCCGAGTAAATCTCCTGGCACTCACGCATCCTCTGCAGGTCAGCGGGATCCTCTACCGCGAGGAGCACGTCATCGGCGTACGCCGAGAGGACGACCTCCACACCCGGCCCTTGCAGAGCCAATCCCGTCAACCTCGTCCGCAAGAGGCGCAGGAAAGGCTCCACGCAAACGGCGTATAACTGGCCGGACATGGGGCATCCCTGGCGCACCCCTCTCCTAAAGCGAGGGTGGGTGCACTCCCCAGATGGCAAAAAAAACCCACAAACACAGTCTTTGGGGTGGTCTTCAAGTGGGGGGGGGGGAAACGTCTTCACCTGGGGCAGCTAGAGCCACCAGGCACACACTCCTAACGATGTTTAATGGGTGGTAAATATTCTTCAGCCTGGTAGCTCCAGCTATCCCAGGCTAGGCAATTGGGGGGTGGGGGGTTCAATTGTGTGTGGGGCCTCGTTGTTAGCAAGGCCTCCACACACACTTCCACACACACACACACCCCCCGCGATGTTCCGGCCCTCAGTGGTCTTCTTTCCTCCCCCCACCGATACAACAAAGTCTATTGGGGACTGCACCAATACACCCACCTCTAGAAATGGTAGAATCTCCCTCCTTCCACACTGGATGTTTGTTGTTGGTTTTTCCCCCTCTCTCCAACTCTCTGCAGAAATGGTAAATTGTTGTTGAAGGTTTTCTGCTTCCTCCTCTCCCTCTGGGTGAAAGTTGGTGGTGAAGCCCCTTCCTTCCTTCTCTTCCTGGGCTGTTCTCAGGCCTTCCTAGGCAGGAGCTAAGGTTGGTAGCTGCTCCTCTCACTGCTCACAGCTCCAACTGTGCAGGACACGCCTCCACTGCTCCACAATTGGCCCTTGAGCATGAAACTCTTTTAGAGTTTATCTGTAAAACATAAAACATTAAACGGTGCCACCCGATCTGGGTGACACACCAGACATTTACAAGGCCCTTTTTTTCCTTTTTTTGTTTTTTTTTTTGTGTTTTTCTTTTTTGTTTTTTTTGAGGTTTTTTTGGGCACTAAAATCACAATTTTTCCCCAGTGCCCCCTATAAAAGGGAAGGGGACACTAAAAGCACCGGCAATTAAAAAAACAAAAAACAAATTAAACTTTAAAACATAAAATCAAATTAAAATTTGGTTGCCGGGCGTGATGATGCACTCCAGTCCCTCCGGTGCCCACCTCTCGCGGAAGGCCGCGAGCGTACCGGTGGACACCGCGTGCTCCATCTCCAAGGACACCCTGGACCGGATGTAAGAGCGGAAGAGAGGCAGGCAGTCAGGTTGAACGACCCCCTCGACCGCCCGCTGCCTGGACCGGCTGATGGCACCCTTGAGCATGAATCCCAAAAAGTTAGTTTGCAGGTGCAGCAGGTAATCAGGAAGGCGAATGGAATGTTGGCCTTCATTGCGAGAGGGATGGAGTACAAAAGCAGGGAGGTCCTGCTGCAACTGTATAGGGTATTGGTGAGGCCGCACCTGGAGTACTGCGTGCAGTTTTGGTCACCTTACTTAAGGAAGGATATACTGGCTTTGGAGGGGGTACAGAGACGATTCAATAGGCTGATTCCGGAGATGAGGGGGTTACCTTATGATGATAGATTGAGTAGACTGGGTCTTTACTCGTTGGAGTTCAGAAGGATGAGGGGTGATCTTATAGAAACATTTACAATAATGAAGGATAGACAAGATCGAGGCAGAGAGGTTGTTTCCACTGGTCGGGGAGACTAGAAATAGGGGGCACAGCCTCAAAATACGGGGGAGCCAATTTAAAACCGAGTTGAGAAGGAATTTCTTCTCCCAGAGGGTTGTGAATCTGTGGAATTCTCTGCCCAAGGAAGCAGTTGAGGCTAGCTCATTGAATGTATTCAAGTCACAGATAGATAGATTTTTAACCAAATAAGGGAATTAAGGGTTACGGGGAGCGGGCGGGTAAGTGGAGCTGAGTCCACAGCCAGATCAGCCATGATCTTGTTGAATGGCGGAGCAGGCCCGAGGGGCTAGATGGCCTACTCCTGTTCCTAATTCTTATGTTCTTATGTTCTTATGACTGGATAAGTTATGTGTGGGAAGAATGTTCCCGATGTTGGGGAAGTCCAGAACCAGGGGACTGTCTTAGGATAAGGGGTAGGCCATTTAGGACTGAGATGAGGAGAAACTTCTTCACTCAGAGAGTTGTTAACCTGTGGAATTCCCTACCGCAGAGAATTGTTGAGGCCAGTTCATTGGATATATTCAAGAGGGAGTTAGATATGGCCCTTGCAGCTAAGGGGATCATAGGGTATGAAGAGAAAGCAGGAAAGGGGTTCTGAGGGAATGATCAGCCATGATCTTATTAAATGGCAGTGCCGGCTCGAAGGGCCGAATGGCCTACTCCTGCACCTATTTTCTATGTTTCTATATTTCTATAAATAGCACAAATGTATACGCATTAAACTATGGCTTAACATTTGTAACACTTAAACAGCCGAAGTCAGCAGCTTTGTTTAAATGTCTCTGAGGAAGAGATAAGGAAGTCAGTACAGCAACCCTTGGCGTTAGATAGACTGGGCTAGAGGGCAAAATGGAACAAAACATTGATGAGAGATGGGCAGTTGCAAGTACCACTCAGAGCCCGTCTGATGTCATAGCAGCGCATGACATATCAAGAAAGATTGGATAAACTGGGCTTGTATTCACTGGAGTTCAGAAGAATGAGAGGGGATCTCATAGAAACATTTAAAATTCTGACGGGTTTAGACAGGTTAGATGCAGGAAGAATGTTCCCAATGTTGGGGAAGTCCAGAACCAGGGGTCACAGTCTAAGGATAAGGGGTAAGCCATTTAGGACCGAGATGAGGAGGAACTTCTTCACCCAGAGAGTGGTGAACCTGTGGAATTCTCGACCACAGAAAGTTGTTGAGGCCAATTCACTAAATATATTCAAAAAGGAGTTAGATGAAGTCCTTACTACTAGGGGAATCAAGGGTTTTGGCGAGAAAGCAGGAATGGGGTACTGAAGTTACATGTTCAGCCATGAACTCATTGAATGGCGGTGCAGGCTCGAAGGGCCGAATGGCCTAATCCTGCACCTATTTTCTATGTTTCTATGTTCTATGATAAGAGTCGACAAATCAATGTTACTTTAGTGATAACAATAGACCTATTGAAGATGTTGAGGAGGATAGCTTCTCTCCAAAACCTGTATAAAGTATGCTTGAAAACTCTTGTATTTCGGAGGTTCCACGACGGAACTTCCCGTGCAACGCTCGTAATAAAACCGGTTGGACCTGCGATTTCGTGTGTTCACTTCCGTGGTGGATGTGGAACAGGAGAAGGGCGAGGTGTCGATTAATGATATCAGTTAATTCACCCAAAGGAGAGAGGCAGCATGTTACCCCAACAGACGGGTGAGGTGTTGATTAACTATATCAGTTAGTGCACCTTGAGGGAGAGAGTTCTCCTGTTACCCCAACAGACGGGTGAGGTGTTGATTAACTATATCAGTTAGTGCATCTTGAGGGAGAGAGTTCTCCTGTTACCCCAACAGACGGGTGAGGTGTTGATTAACTATATCAGTTAGTGCACCTTGAGGGAGAGAGTTCTCCTGTTACCCCAACAGACGGGTGAGGTGTTGATTAACTATATCAGTTAGTGCATCTTGAGGGAGAGAGTTCTCCTGTTACCCCAACAGACGGGTGAGGTGTTGATTAACTATATCAGTTAGTGCACCATGAGGGAGAGAGTTCTCCTGTTACCCCAACAGACGGGTGAGGTGTTGATTAACTATATCAGTTAGTGCACCTTGAGGGAGAGAGTTCTCCTCTTACCCCAACAGACGGGTGAGGTGTTGATTAACTATATCAGTTAGTGCACCTTGAGGGAGAGAGTTCTCCTCTTACCCCAACAGACGGGTGAGGTATTGATTAACTATATCAGTTCGTGCACCTTGAGGGAGAGAGGCCTCCTCTTACCCCAACAGACGGGTGAGGTATTGATTAACTATATCAGTTAGTGCACCTTGAGGGAGAGAGTTCTCCTGTTACCCCAACAGACGGGTGAGGTGTTGATTAACTAAATCAGTTAGTGCACCTTGAGGGAGAGAGTTCTCCTGTTACCCCAACAGACGGGTGAGGTATTGATTAACTATATCAGTTAGTGCACCTTGAGGGAGAGAGGCCTCCTCTTACCCCAACAGACGGGTGAGGTATTGATTAACTATATCAGTTAGTGCACCTTGAGGGAGAGAGGACTCCTCTTACCCCAACAGACGGGTGAGGTATTGATTAACTATATCAGTTAGTGCACCTTGAGGGAGAGAGGCCTCCTCTTACCCCAACAGACGGGTGAGGTGTTGATTAACTCTATCAGTTAGTGCACCTTGAGGGAGAGAGTTCTTCTGTTACCCCAACTCAGGACATTTGGAAAAGCATAATTTGCTCAGGCAGTGTCAGCATCGATTCATGAAGGGGAAGTCATGTTTGACAAATTTACTGTAATTCCTTGAGGATGTAACGAACAAAGTGTATCAAGGGGAACCAGTGGATGTGGTGTATTTGGACTTACATTTGACAAGATGCTACACAAAAGGTTACTACACAAGATAAAAGTTGACGGGGTTGGGGGTAATATATTAGCATGGATAGAGGATTGGCTAACTAACAGAAGCCAGAGAGTCGGGATAAATGGTTGATTCTCTGGTTGACAATCAGTAACCAGTGGGGTGCCGCAGGGATCAGTGCTGGGACCCCAACTATTTACAATCTATATTAACGACTTGGAAGAAGGGATTGAATGTAACGTAGCCAAGTTTGCATCGAAACAAAAATGGGAGGAAAAGCAATGTGTGAGGAGGACATAAAAAACATGCAAAAGCACATAGACAGGCGAAGTGAGTGGTCACAAACTTGGCAGATGGAGTATAACATTGGAAAGTGTGAGGTCATGAACTTTGCCAGAAAAAAATTAAAGAGCAAGTTATTACTTAAATGGAGATAAATTGCAAAGTGCTGCAGTACAGCTGGACCTAGGGATATTTAGAAACATAGAAACAGAGAAAATAGGTGCAGGAGTAGGCCATTCGGCCCTTCGAGCCTGCACCACCATTCAATAAGATCATGGCTGATCATTCACCTCAGTACCCCTTTCCTGCTTTCTCTCCATACCCCTTGATCCCTTTAGCTGTAAGGGCCATATCTAACTCCCTCTTGAATATATCCAATGAACTGGCATCAACAACTCTCTGCGGCAGGGAATTCCACAGGTTAATAACTCTCTGGGTGAAGAAGTTTCTCTTCATCTCGGTCCTAAATGGTCTACCACTTATCCTTAGACTGTGACCCCTGGTTCTGGACTTCCCCAACATCGAGAACATTCTTCCCGCATCTAACCTGCCCAGTCCCATCAGAATCTTGCATGTTTCCATGAAATCTCCTCTCATCCTTTTAAACTCCAGTGTATAAAGGCCCAGTTGATCCAGTCTCTCCTCATATGTCAGTCCTACCATCCCAGGAATCAGTCTGGTGAACCTTCGCTGCACTTCCTCAATAGCAAAAATGTCCTTCCTTAGATTAGGAGACCAAAAGTGAACACAATATTCCAGGTGAGGCCTCACCATGGCCATGTACAACTGCAGTAAGACCTCCCTGCTCCTATACTGAAATCCCCTAGGTATGAAGGCCAACATACCATTTGCCTTCTTCACCGTCTGCTGTACCTGCATGCCAATCTTCAATGACTGATGAACCATGACACACAGGTCTCAGTGCACCTCCCCTTTTCCTAGTCTGCCGCCATTCAGATAAAATTCTGCCTTCTTGTTTTTGCCCCAAAGTGGATAACCTCACATTTATCCACATTATACTGCATCTGCCATGCATTTGCCCACTCACCTAACCTGTCCAAGTCACCCTGCAGCCTCTTAGCATCCCCCTCACAGCTCACACCGCCACCCAGTTTAGTGTCAGCTGCAAACTTGGAGATATTACACTCTATTTCTTCATCCAAATCGTTAATGTATATTGTAAATAGCTGGGGTCCCAGCACTGAGCCCTGCGGCACCCAACTAGTCACTGCCTGCCATTCTGAAAAGGACCCGTTTATCCCGACTCTCTGCTTCCTGTCTTCCAACCAATTCTCTATCCACGTCAGTACATTACCCCAAATACCATGTGCTTTAATTTTGCACACCAATCTCTTGTGCGGGACCTTGTCAAAAGCCTTTTGAAAGTCCAAATAGATGACATCCACTGGTTCCCCCTTGTCCACTCTACTCGTTACATCCTCAAAAAATTCCAGAAGATTCGTCAAGCATGATTTCCCTTTCATAAATCCATGCGGACTTGATCCGATACTGTCACTGCTTTCCAAATGCGCTGCTATTTCGTCCTTCATGATCGATTCCAACATTTTCCCCACTACTGATGTCAGGCTAACCGGTCTATAATTACCCGCTTTCTCTCTCACTCCTTTTTAAAAAATTGGTGTTACATTAGCTACCCTGCACTCCATGGGAACTGATCCAGAGTCGATAGACTGTTGGAAAATGATCACCAATGCATTCACTATTTCTAGGGCCACTTCCTCGAGCACTCTGGGATGCAGACTATCAGGCCCCGGGGATTTGTCGGCCTTCAATCCCATCAATTTCCCGAACACAATTTCCCGCCTAATAAGGATTTCCTTCAGTTCCTCCTTCTCACTCGACCTACTGTCCCCTCGTCCCTTCGGAAGGTTAGTTGTATCTTCCTTCGTGAAGACTGAACCGAAGTATTGGTTCAATTGGTCTGCCATTTCTTTCTTCCCCATTATAATTTCACCTGAATCCGACTGCAAGGGACCTACATTTGTCTTTACTAATCTTTTTCGCTTCACATATTTATAGAAGGGTTTGCAGTCAGTTTTTATATTCCCTGCAAGCTTCCTCTCGTACTCTATATCCCCCTCTTAATTAAACCGTTTCTCCTCCTCTGTTGAATTCTAAATTTCTCCCAATCCTCAGGTTTGCTGCTTTTTCTGGCCAATTTATATGCCTCTTCCTTGTCTTTAACACTATCCTTAATTTCTCTTGTTAGCCACGGTTGAGCCACCTTCCCCATTTTATTTTTACTCCAGACAGGGATGTACAATTGCTGAAGTTCATCCATGTGATCTTTAAATGTTTGCCACTGCTTATCCACCATCAACCCTTTAAATATCATTTGCCAGTCTATTCTAGCCAATTCACGCCTCATACCGTCAAAGTTACCTTTCCTTAAGTTCAGGACCCTAGTTTCCGAATTAACTGTGTCACTCTCCATCTTAATAAGGAAATCTACCATATTATGGTCTCTCTTCCCCAAGGGGCCTCGCACAACAAGATTGCTAATTAGTCCTTTCTCATTACACATCACCCAGTCTAGGACGGCCAGTTCACTGGTTGATTCCTCAACATATTGGTCTAGAAAACCATCCCTAGTACACTCCAGGAAATCCTCCTCCACCGGATTGCTACCAGTTAGGTTAGCCCAATCAATGTGTAGATTAAAGTCACCCATTGTTACTGCTGTACCTTTATTGCACACATCCATTATTTCTTCTTTGATGCTGTCCCCAACCTCACTACTACTATTTGGTGCTGTATACACAACACCCACTCGCGTTTTCTGCACTTTGGAATTCCGCATCTCCACCCATACGGATTCCACATTATCCAGGCTAATGCCCTTCCTTACAATTGCATTGATTTCATCTTTAACCAGCAATGCCACCCCGCCTCCTTTTCCTTTCTGTCTTTCCTTCCTAAATGTTGAATACCTCTGGATGTTGAGTTCCCAGCCTTGGTCACCCTGGAGCCATGTCTCCGTGATGCCAATCACATCATATCCATTAACTGCTATCTGCGAGTTAATTCATCCACCTTATTCAGAATACTCCTCGCATTGAAGCACAGAGCCTTCAGGCTTGTTTTTTTTAAAACACACTTTGCCCTTTTAGAATTTTGCTGTAATGTGGCCCTTGTTGTTTTTTGCCTTGGGTTTCTCTGCCCTCCACTTTTACTCATCTCCTTTCTATATTTTGCTCTGCCTACTTTTTATTTCCCTCTGTCTCCCTGCATAGGTTCCCATCCCCCTGCCATATTAGTTTAACTCCTCCCCAACAGCACTAGCAAACACTCCCCCTAGGACATTGGTTCCGGTCCTGCCCAGGTGCAGACCGTCCGGTTTGTACTGGTCCCACCTCCCCCAGAACCAGTTCCAATGTCCCAGGAATTTGAATCCCTCCCTGCTGCACCACTGCTCAAGCCACGTATTCATCTGCGCTATCCTGCGATTCCTACTCTGACTAGCACTTGGCACTGGTAGCAATCCCGAGATTACTGCTCTTGAGGTCCTACTTTTTAAATTAGCTCCTAGCTCTCTAAATTTGCCTCGTAGGACGTCATCCCGTTTTTTACCTTTATCGTTGGTACCAATGTGCACCACGACAACTGGCTGTTCACCCTCACTTTTCAGAATGTCCTGCACCCGCTCCGAGACATCCTTGACCCTTGCACCAGGGAGGCAACATACCATCCTGGAGTCTCGGTTGCGGCCGCAGAAACGCCTATCTATTCCCCTTACAATTGAATCCCCTATCACTATCGCTCTCCCACTCTTTTTCCTGCCCTCCTGTGCAGCAGAGCCAGCCACGGTGCCATGAACTTGGCTGCTGCTGCCCTCCCCTGATGAGTCATCCCCCTCAATAGTACTCAAAGCGGTGCATCTGTTTTGCAGGGGGATGATCGCAGGGGACCTCTGCACTACCTTCCTTACACTGCTCTTCCTGCTGGTCTTCCATTCCCTATCTGGCTGTGGACACTTCACCTGCGGTAAGACCAACTCGCTACACGTGCTATTCACATCATTCTCAGCATCGTGGATGCTCCAGAGTGATTCTACCCTCAGCTCCAATTCCGCAACATGGTCTGTCAGGAGCTGGAGGCGGATACACTTCCCGCACACGTAGTCGTCAGGGAGACCAATGGCATCCCTGATTTTCCACATAGTACAGGAGGAGCATAACACGTGTCCGAGCTGTCCTGCCATGACTTATCCCTTAGATACACTTAAATTGGCAGCAACAATGCTAAATGTTACTTACTGATGTAGAAAAGCAAAAGGAAAAACTACTCACCAATCACCAGCCAATCACTTACCCCCTTGGCTGTGATGTCACCTTTCTGTTTCTTTCTACTTCTTTTTGCCTTCTCCCTGTAGCTGCACAAGCCCCGCCTTTATAGGCCTCTCGCCGACCCCGGACTCTGCGACCGCGATCTCCCGCTGCCTCTCGCGGCCTTTATAGGCCTCTCGCTGACCCCGGACTCACACCTCAGCGACCACGAACTCCCGCTGCCTCTCGCGGCCTATATAGGCCTCTCGCCGACCCCGGACTCACACCTCACCGACCACGAACTCCCGCTGCCTCTCGCGGCCTTTATAGGCCTCTCACTGACCCCGGACTCAGGCCTCAGCGACCACGAACTCCCGCTGCCTCTCGCGGCCTTTATAGGCCTCTCGCTGACCCCGGACTCAGCGACCACGAACTCCCGCTGCCTCTCGCGGCCTTTATAGGCCTCTCGCCGACCCCGGACTCAGGCCTCAGCGACCACGAACTCCCGCTGCCTCTCGCGGCCTTTATAGGCCTCTCCGATAGAATGGCAGAGCAGGCTCGAGGGGCGGTATAGCCTACCCCTGTTCCTATTCCATATGTTTTTATGTTCTTATTAGCAATAATGGCTGAGAAAATATGAAATTAAATTCATAACCCAGAAATTAGTGCCTACGGTATTACGCTTTGGAGCATTAAGCTATCCGAATAACTTCTGTCATATTGCCAATTAAACAGAGTGAGCAGCTTCTTGAAACCATCAAGTAATGGTTGTGGTTTATATTCAATACTTGATATTCAGATGACATTCCTTGTTCTGTTTTGGCATTCGTCTTTTAAAATAAATAGTGCAGTGCTTTCCGTCAAACAGATGAATGTGAAAGAAGTTTCAACATCCAGGCAGCAATGGCCTGTCTTTGAGTCACTTGTTTCGTTTTGCCACAGAGGTACTTATAGTAACTCACTAAAACAGCAACAGATTCGCTGTGTGTAGGAGTTTCTGCCGCCGTTGTTGACTTTACTGATTTGGTAAGTAATCCCGGTTATACTGGACTCCTCTTGGTGGACTTCTTTATCCGGGTCTTTGCAGAACGAGGAAGGTCCTCGGGTCGAACTGTTGGTCACTGAGCAGGTTAACAACGCTTCGCCTCCTTTTATTAACTCATTACATGGCCTGATTGAAAAATCTGGAATTGACACTGGGACTCCTGGCAATATATCCACTTGTTAATTACTTTGCTTTGGTTGAAGTTGTCACGTCAGTTTTAAAGTCAAATCGGACTCTCATCGTAATTAAGAGCCTGGTCACTGAGATCACCACACCAATATTGGGCACCCGTCTCCCCCTTCTACTTTAGCAGTAGTTAGAGGGAATTGAGGAAAGCGCGATTGTGTTACTGAGTCCTCATGCAGCCAACCTACTATCTCTGGTCCGGTTCTGATTCGTACTGACTCTGCTCATCAAAGGCAGGAGCTCTGCACTATCCCCGTGCCATGGCCACTAATCTAACTAAAAGCAATGGTGTCCAACTCCTCCACTCTACGTGACAAATCTTAACCTCCAGCACTCGTCATCAGAAAGAAGTTCCAAGCTCTGCACTTCCCGTCTTTAGTGATCATTATGCATTGATCATCCATCCTTATATATTTCACATTTCGACAAAAAACCTTCCCCTCTTTACTTTAACCTCACCCTTAACTTTAAAAATAACCAGTGCTAATTGACATAGCTGCTTTGGTTACTCTTGCAATATTTTTCCCAGTAGTTCAAGTTTCACCTGAAGAATAAATGTATCCATCCCAGTGACATCCTGTCCGTTTTCTATTATTTTAAAGTTCTCTTTCGAATTGACGCCATAAATTGCACGCAGTGATTGAGGCCAAATGAGTGTGCCGTACAAACATACATGTCTTTATTACTCTGGTTTTCTATGTATCGATGTATTTACTATGTTACAAAGTATGTGTTAAACATATAGGTAAGGCCCACTTCGAGACTGGGAAATTCCCGTGTGAGAATTTGTTAGGAATAATGTGGAAGAAAGATGATAATTGCAGTAAATGTTACTGACGTCTGACTGAAACTGAAACCGGATTTCTCGGTTTTTTCACCTCACTGTTCAAAGTAGTGGCTTCACAGAGGTAAATCCCCCAATCGTCCGGCCGAGATGTCTGCTTGATATAATAGTTGTGGTCTTTCGCTGAAGTGAGGGCTTGACCATCTTTATAAAATTCATATCTCACAGAAGAAGGGGAGCAAAATATTTGAACCAAACAGGCGAGTTTAAAATGTTGGCCCTCAAACAACTGATGGTCAGACTCAGCCCTCAATGTAGGTTTGGAGAAGACCTCTACAACATTGAACACCATTTGGATTTTCCATCTAAAACATCTAACACAAACTTAAGAATTTGTGTTTGGGTAACAAATGTTAATGATCAGAACATGGAAATTCCGAGAACACCTCAGAGAAGGAGTCTTTCAATAATCATTGATTTCGCTCTGCTTACAGGAACATGCACTCTGGGTTACTGACAAAGATATCACCTGAGATCAGAGCAGCTGCTCTTATGCAGTCTAATTTACATTTTACCCACTAGTTTTCAACTATAAAATATTTGGGGGACAATATGTGGTTGGATATTTTATGATTAAACACACTGCTAACTTTCCCCAGGTTCTGCTCGGCGATGATTCAGTCAGACTGAAACACATCCAAATATGTTTTTAAATGAGGGAGGGCTTCTGCCTCTACCAACCTTTAAGGCAGTGAGATTTAGACCCCCACCAGAATCTGGGTAAAGACATTCCCACTCATATCTCCTCTAAACCTCCGACCAATTACTTTAAGTCTATTTAACGTGCAGCAAATTCGATACCGAGCATTCCACAGTATTGCAGGAAGCTAATATTACCCACTTGCAATGCATAGTGTTCTTCATAGTTTGCCCCTCTTACAAGTGTGGCGTATGTCAAATGTATGGATTAGAAACATAGAAACATAGGAAATAGGCACAGGAGTAGGCCATTCGGCCCTTCGAGGCTGCACCATTATTAAATATGATCATGGCTGATCATGCAACTTCAGCACCCAACTCCTGCCTTCTCTCCATACACTCTGATCCCATTAGCTGTAAGGGCCACATCTAACTCCCTTTTGAATATACCCAATGAACTGGACTCAACAACTTTACGTGTTTGAGCATTCCATAAGTTCACAATTCTATAGTGCAAAAGTTTTTCCTCATCACAGTGCTAGATGGCTGCGGGTGTAAGGGGTTTTCACAGGGTTGTTGTACCTTGGGTGTCTCTCTCTGGGCTTCTGCCCTCACAGCTTATGCCTGGCCTATGAGGTACCCTGAGTGCTGCAAGAGCACCCCTGGAGAGACTGTGTCCACAGCTTATGAAGGGGGTTTTGAGACTCGTGCGTCCCCACAGCTTATGCCGAGTCTGTGAGGCACCTGTGAGTGTTAAACACACCTAACCCCTTCTTCCCGAGCCTGTGACACACAGTTGAGCGTTTTCGAGGCGCTCCTAGCTTCCCTTACATGGTTCTGACATATGACTCAGGATCAGGAGATGTAATACAATAGAACTGAGACAAGGTGATTCCAAGAGGAACTTTAGGTTTCCAATTTATTTGACAAGGTGTAACTCAACAAACAGCAATACACCAACAAAACAATCCCCCTAAATCCCACTAAACGGACCCAACAAAAATCTTTACACCAGTTTAGCAGTACAATGCCCAACCTCCCACCTTTCCTGGCCTAACTGAGTTGGGAGTTCTGGGGTTATTCTCACTACTGTGCTTTCCGCAGTCTGGTGGTTTGTTTCTTCTATCTTCAGTGTCTTCGGACACTGGTTTTCCTTCAGTGTCGAGAGGCTTGTGGTTGTGGTTGTTGAATCACGAGGGCAGGGAAAATCATCACTTCTTTCTTCACTACGTCAGAAACCTTTTATTATAGCCAGATTATCCAGTCCGCCTCTCCTGCTGAAATCGATTCTTCTCATTGGTGGACTTTGTGATTTTGAAAAATGCAGCAGTTTTAGATTGGTTTTTTTTTTTCCCCACTGATCTTAACCTACTCAAGGTTTGAGTGGGTGTTGATTGCATTGGCCTCCTGTAGATATTGTGCTAGTCTGGCCTGAGCCAGATATTTCTATGCCTGATGAAATAGGTGTTGGAATATGTGTATGGCATTGTTTAAATGCTAATGTTTTCAACGGGCAAGTTTCGAGGGTATACAGTTCCCAGACAATTTGATTAGTTCCAATGTCCAAACTGGCCCTTTTGATATTCACAGCACAGACTGATCCCACAGCCCTTTTCCTTCTGGGTAAAATGAGGGGGTTTTTGTCCTCCCCTACACAATCCCCCATCTGACACAGTCAGACACCACTCGAGTGTGTCAAAGTTCAGGGTGGTGAGAAAACCCTCGGTCTCCCAAATTGCCCAACTTTCCCCAGTTTAACTCTAAACTGATCCCGTCGATATATATCGTAATTCCTTTTAACGCGGTACTAAACACAGAAATCCAACAGGTTACAATACACGACAGCAACATACATATATGTACTTAAGGTTACAGCAGTAATTGTACATTGAGTCTCATTTCGGTCTCAAAGGTAAAACAAAGGAACCTGCCCTGCAAACTCCCCAGGGGCCATGTATGAAAACGCAGTCATCCCTGGAAATAACAAAACCGCCTAAGTGTCGCGGTCAAGCTTTGTTTACACACCTTGAGTGTTTAGCAACGGCTCTCCTGGCTGTGTTGTAGCCTGAGGAACTGCGTTCTTTTTCTTTTTCTCCTGAGCTTACAGCTTGTAACTAGCAAATAAGCTACAATCAGGAGTTGGCCGATTACTAAGGCATGCGATCCCACCTGGATCCACGCAGGTATGTCTGCCCGTATTCCCAAATCCCACCATGCTGGGGGTTTAATCTGGGCAATTTCCCCTGTTAGAATTTCAGTTTTCTGCTCCATGGTGTAAAAATGTTTTTGAGACAAATCCACTGCCTGGAGGAGGGCTGTAAGTTTCTCAGGTGGTGGGGCAATGGGATAGCCAAACTGGGCGACATATTGTTGTAGGTGGCTGAGGTTGTTTTGTACCGTGAGGTGAATCGTGGAAGGTTCAGGGATGGGTGTGATTCTGGTGTGTGCCACTTGAACCTCTGCCCTGGGTTTAAAGCAAAAGCTGCTGTACGGTATTGGACACCACCTTCCCGGTCCGTGTTCATACCGATGGGCACTTGTGGTGACACAATATATCCCATCGCCTACATATGCTACCTGTGGAGGCATGTGGTTAGGGGCCATTACCTCCATTGTGCAATTGATAGGCTCTGCCCCAGCAGTGCTGAACCCGCATTGTGGCCTTGCAAAAGCGTTCAAGTGCTGGGGGCACAGGATTACCTGTGCTCCCCTGTCCCGACAACCCGAGAGGTCTGTACCTGTCACAGTGTGCTCCCACATTGTGACATAAGGTGGGACCTCTTGGAATCGAACATGCACCCCTCCACGAATGACTCCCACATTCTCCACTCGGTACAGGGGTGCTGGTCGTGGGGACGCCCCCATCACGGGCATCCTGACCACCACACCCATGATGGTATGATTTGACTTTCCACAGTCCACCGGTACCGGGTAGGCTTCCGACGCTACACGAAGTTGGCAAGGACTCAAAACATTATCATAAGGGTGCAGTGCTGCTAAGTGCTGGTTGCTGATCCAGGAGGGGACCTGTCCCTGTCTCAGATCCTCGAGGTTACTCCGTCCCTCTCCCAGCAACCAGGCCCCATAGAGCACGCACACCTCATTTTGGGCGGCTTGATCGGAGGTGTTTCTATCCTCCCGAATCAAGGGGTTTACAGCCCTGGCCTGCGCCTCCAATTGAGAGATAATCTCCTTCAAGTGAACTGTCATTGCCACCTCTTGGTGGAGCGCGGATCCCACTACGGTATTCTCGTCCCCCAGGACTTTGTGCAGCTGATTCTTTAACCCATTTATCTGGAGGGCCAGCTGCATGTTATCCAAACTGTTTATGGCGGACGCCCCGGTGTTAAACCCCGTAAGAATGTAATTTAAAGTGCCACGCCTCTGCCTGCCCGGTTCGGCCCTATCCCACTGTTTATACAAGTCTGTCACTTTGACATCCCCGAAGTCCAGTTCATAGAACTTCCGGAACATCTCCCGCAGCAGAGCCTGGTCTAACAGCTCGGTTTCCCGGGGACACCACGTGGGTAGGTGGACTTCTGTCAGATTTAGCACCACTGATGTCACCGTGCAGTGTACCCCCTGATAAAGTAGTTTCTCGGTAGGGACCAACACTAAACCATTCCCCGGCCCCCTGGTTGTTGTCGGGCACTCGTGTGGGACGGTGGGCTTGGCCGTGGGTGGGGGCTTCATTTCCCGAACTACCAGTTCGGTGGCGATTACTGGTACCCGGGGATTGGGGGTCACACACGCCTCCCCGCTGCGATCCCATACCACCCCTTCCCCGACATCCTGCCCCCACCTATAGAAAGCAATGGAGACCCCCTCTGAACACACGCGAGTGGATCCCCACATACACAAATAAATTCCTTGGTCGTACGCCCACCATTTCTCCCAGCACACCGTGACCCCGCCAGATGACCCCATGATGGTTCGGTAGGTATCGTTATCCAGACGTTCCCAGTCCGAGTGTCGGTCTCCCATGTCCCTCTTGAGCTTTCTGAGCCACCACCACCGTCCCAGAGGTATGTCCCCTTGGCAAGTTAGGCATACCTTCCTGCCTTCTGTCACTCTCACTCTGGAAGTGGCCACAGTGATCTCCGAGCAGGGGACGGAGGCCTCTCCGTAGGTAAAGTCCTTATGGTTGGAGTACTTGGTGGAGTTCGATCCCAACCACCCAGGCCATCTCCCCTCGTGGGAGTAGGTGACCCGGCCATCCGCCGCCGGAGTCCCTTCTCCTGTGGTCACTGTCGGCACTCTGCTCCCGGAGCATCCAAAAACCAGGGAGTCCTCGGTGTCACATCGGTCCCCGGTGCAGATCCTTAGCGATACCAGCATCACTAACGCCCAGTAGTGAGGTGTTGACATCTGAAAGGCAAGAAGAACATGGCCTTGCCTTGAGAGACCTCTCCAGGCTCGGCCCACTTAACATGTTCTGAACATAAAATGCTGTACCTAACCGTCACTGCCTTACCTAAACACATATACTCTCAACACAAAGTAACAAAACAGGAAGGGAAAATATACACACCGCCACCCGTCCCCGGGTGGCCAGGCTATATCCTGTCACTGTACAGGCGTCGTCGACCACTCGGCTGACCGTACCCTGGGGACCAGGATATCCTTCGCTGAGGGGCTCGTATAGTCTCCCTTAATGAGTCTTGTGCTGCCCTCCAAGGCCCTCCCAAACCCCGGATAATCGGTGGGAGACCCTTGCTAGTGCAACAGAGCACCCTCCCTGTTGTCTTTCGCCGTATCGGTCTGGGGCAGGGAGCTAAGTAAACGGGACCACGGTGCCCTGGGCTGTGGCACTCTGTCACTCCTCCTTACTGTCGGTGCAGAGTCCCACGTTATGGGCTGCAATGCCATCTCCTCCACCTCTTGGGCTAGCCCCAGCTGATCCACCATGGGAGGTTCAGCTTCCCCTTGGACCTTGCTAATGGTAGAGCCTTTCTCCCTACTTCTGTTAGTGGGCTGGGAACCTCTACCCAGTGGTGGGATAGCCTTACAGGAGCAGTGAACCAGCCCCGGCTGTAGAGCTTCAGGGCCCGCTGCCTCCTCCGGAGCCTCCAAATCCACCGGGGCCTGTTCCTCCCCCAGTGCCTGATTCCCTTCCCTTGCTCGTCCCCTCTGTTTTTTACCTCTTTTGGGGTCAAGCAATTTACACTGGTTAATGTGATACCACTTCACCCGGCGAGGCAGTCGAACCGCATAGACCATAGGGCTGGCCTTGTCGACTATGCTGTATGGTCCCATATACAGTGGTTCAAATACCCCGACCCGAGCATAGTTCCTTACCATCACCTGGTCCCCTATCTCCCATTCGTGGTGTTTGCTGGGTTCTAGCAGCAATCGGTTACTCTGATGCTGTCTGCCCATGTTACTAGCAGCCTGCCAGTGAATCTGTTTGAGGTGTTCAAACAGGTTCCTGACAAACCGGTCCCGGTTCACCTCTCGGAGCTGCCCTTCGGTGAGAACCGGCACCAACACATGCACTGGGGTTCTCATGATCCGACCCGTCATCAGCTCATGGGGTGAGTACCCTGTGCTCTTTGACTGACTGGCCCGGATTCCCATGAGGACCAATGGTAAGACCTCCACCCACTTGTTCGGTTAGTCTCCCGTCTCCTTGCGCAGCCTTTCCTTTTGGGTCCGGTTCAGGCGTTCTACGGGGCCTGAGGACTGAGGGTTGTAGGCGACATGCCATTTGGCTCTTATCCCCAGCACCTTTAGGGTGGCCTGTATCACCTGGCCGGTGAAGTGGCTTCCCCGGTCGGACTCCACGATTTGAGGTAGACCCCACCGAGAGAACACCTCCCTCACCAGGATTTTTGCAGTCCCCACCGCGGGAGCTGTTCGGCAAGGGAAGGCTTCCACCCACTTGGAAAACACATCCACCAGGACGAGGCAGTATTTATAACCTCCCTGGGCGGCCGGTAGGGGTCCGATGTAGTCGATCTGGATCGACTGCCATGGTCCCTCTACCCGCCTGACGTGTCCCACAGACACCTTCCTTTTCTGAGGGTCTGGGTTGTTTGCAGCACAAACCAGACAGCCCGCACAGAAGTTGCGGACGTCTTCCCGGAGGTCTGGCCACCACCCTGCCTTTTCTACCAGTTGCCAGATAGATTCCGGCCCAGGGTGTCCCGCACCTGGACCCTCATGGGCCAGCTGAAGGAATTCCCTCCAGTGTTGTGGCGGCACTACCCAATTGTCCCCTTTAAACAACATGCCTTCCTGCACAGCAATATCTACAGCACTGTATGGGCCCTCCGCCTTTTCCCCCCTTTTAATAGCAGCCAAGGCAGCCTTCAGGATCGGATCCTGCATCTGGACTGCTTTAAGGTCCGGGGCCACAGCCACCCCTACGCTCCCTTGTGTCCCTGGCTTGCTTCTTGCTGCTGCTATCCTGCCTGCCTCGTATGGGTCCCATGGGCGACCTGTGCGAGCACCTTCCCTTGCCAGCAGGCCTGCCTGCTGGTTACCTTCCCCCCGTGGCTCAGTTTTGGAGTGGGCCTTTACCTTATGGATATATACATCCCCGGTTTCTCCCACTGCAGCCACGATCTTTTCTAGCAGGGGTTTGGTCACAAGGGGCTTCCCATCCACAGAGGTGTACCCCCGGCGTGACCAAATCGCCAGATACTCTGTACACGAATTGCAAGTGAACATGCTGTCCGAGCAAATCGTGTATGGGGTAGGGAATTCCTCGGGGTGTGTGACCACATACATCACCGCCGAGAGTTCCGCCTGCTGGGCGCTCAGGGTGCATGGGAGTTTAAGAGCCAAGGCAATCCCTGCCTTGGGATCCCAAACTCCACAGCCCGTGAGTCTTGTACCCGCGGACACTGAACTGGAGCCATCAACGTAGATCTCGCGGCCTGTGGGGTGTATCCCAGCCCGAAATCCAAAGTTAATGTCCCATACTCCCTCCACAGAGCATCGATGCGGCTGCCCTGGATAGGTTAAATTTGCTGCGAGCCTGGGCTCGCAGAGGCCCTTGACCTTTAAAGTCATTTGGGAGAGGAGGAGGGTCCAGCGAGTGATTCTAGCACTGCTCACTGTCCCGTCCTTAATCCTCCCATCCAACAGCATCTGCGTCGGGGTATGATGGGTGAGGAGTGTAATGGGGGATATTCCGCTAAAGATCTGAGCTCTCTATACTGCCCAGTGGGTGGCAAGCAAGTGCCTCTCACAATTGGAGTATCCCTTTTCTACCTCCGTGAGGACCCTGGAGGAGTACACCACTGGTCTCAGCTGACCGTTTCGCCCCTGGAGCAACACTGCACTTAAGCTGTCACCACTGGCTGCCACCTCCAGGAAGAATTCCTCCCCCCCATCAATTGCCCCGAGGGCTGGTGCTACCTGCAGGTCTCTCTTAAGACGGACAAATGCTGCCTCACAGCCCTTGTCCCATTCCCACTCGACCCCCTTATGTAGGAGTCTGAGCAGAGGGGCGGCAGTGGCTGCATAGTCCTCGATGAAGTCCCTACAGTAGCCGGTGATTCCCAGGAAAGACCTTACCCCTGACACATCCCTAGGGACAGGGAGTTCCTGCACTGCCTTTCTTCTAGCCTCATCAATGGCCCTTTCTCCTGCCCTTATCGTCAGGCCCAGGAATTTTACCTCTCCTAGACCTATCTGGGCTTTCTTGGGGTTAACTTTAAAACCCCCTTCCTTCAGTAAGACCAGCAGTTCGGCCAGCAGTGGACCGTGTTCCTCACTGCTGTCTGTGAACAACAACAGGTCGTCCACATACTGGACCAGCTGGTGTGGCTGGCTGAACCTGTTAAGCAGTTTGCCATGCATTGGTGAAAGGTGCTGGGACTATTATGAAAGCCCTGTGGGAGGCAGCTCCATGTATACTGCTGTTCCCGGAAGGTGAAGGCAAACTTGTACTGGTCTTCCCTCCGTACAGGGATAGACCAGAACCCGTTGGATATGTCCAACACCGTGAACGTGGTTGTGGATGCAGGGAGTTCCCCTATCAGATCCGCAACCGCCGCTACTGTGGGAGCACAAGCTGGGATGTTTTTATTGAGCACCCTATAATCCACCGGAGCCCTCCAAGAATTGTCCGGTTTCCTAACCGGCCAAAGCGGGGAGTTAACATGGGTGGCTATGGGTCTCAAAACACCCTGCTCGACAAGCGAGCTTAAAGCTGTCTCCAAGTCTGCTTCTGCCTCTCGGGGAAAGCCATACTGCTTTTGCGGGCGGGACATGGGATCCCCATCTATTCTAACCTCCACTCCTGTGACTCTCCCACAATCGTGTTTATGGGTGGCAAATGCTGCAAGATTTGCTTGTACATAGGCCTGGTAC
The DNA here is from genome assembly GCF_044704955.1 of Pristiophorus japonicus. Taxonomy (NCBI): domain Eukaryota; kingdom Metazoa; phylum Chordata; class Chondrichthyes; family Pristiophoridae; genus Pristiophorus; species Pristiophorus japonicus. The sequence continues at coordinate 604,732 of NW_027251821.1, read as the reverse complement.
TCAGCCGGGGTTTACCGACCAGAACCTCCAGGTCGTAACCCCCTTTTGGCTTCATTGTACACAGAGTCCCTTTTCCCTGTTTCTTATCAATAACCATGACTTCTCCCTCTGCTCCCGTGCCCACTGTGCCCCATAGACAGTGATTCCTCAAGTCTACTAGGATCTGGCGAGCGATGATAAAATCAGCCCCCAAAATCCCTTTCCCACCTGCTCCCAGTTCATCAGGATGCACTTCCATTGTGTTTGGAGTGCTCCTAAACGAACTGTGAGCGGGACTGAGAAAAACCCAGCCTTCTCATCACCTGTGAACCCAACTAGTTGATACGGCACCCCGTTTGATAGAGGTGAGGTTGTGGGGTCCTCCGAATGGACTATGGTGCTGGAAGCACCAGTGTCCAAAAGGTAAGTACCCAATACGCCCTCAACCTCCATCTTGACCCAGGGTCGTCCCCAGGGGTCGTATTCTAGTGGGCACAGGTATACAGGCTGGGTCTGGGCTAGTCACGGCCTCTGTACTGGCAGGGTTGCTGGTGCTTCCCTGCCTGTTGCCGTGGCTACCTTCCCAGTCCCCTCCAGTGCTGTCCTCACAGCAGCTACTATCTGGTCAAGGGATGGTGAGGAGCTCGCTCCACTTCCCCCACTCTGGGCAGCTCCTGAAGGACTTCTCCCCCCATATCTCTTTACTGGGCTCCTGCAATCCCTTTTAAAATGCCCAGCTTTCCCGCACCCGTAGCACACTCCCTCCTTATCAATCGAGCGGCCACCCTCCTGGTGCCATTCCCTTTTGGGAATCGAGTTGGGTTTTACTTCATTTACCCGACCTTTGGAGGTTTTCTCCTCCTCCCCTCCTCCATTCCGTTGGACCAGTGCCAGTTGCCTGACCACTGCTTCCTTGGTGAGGTTGGGGTCCCAGGAATCGAACCACAGTTCTGCCCTGGCCTTGAGCCGGGGCAAGCAGTTTGCCACCAACATCCTCAGCCAGCGGCCAGTCTGTACCGCGGAAAGATTCGCCCGGTCGAGGAGCTCCCCACAGGCTGCGTGGTATACCACCCACAGCCTGTCCGCAAACGCCTGCGGGGTTTCCCCTGCGAGCTGCCTTGTCCTTTCGACCCGTTCGAAAGGACTGCCGTCATCGAAGCCCATAGCCTCAAGGACGGCCCTCTGGACCTCAGTAAATGTACGCTGTCCCCTCCGGCATTCTGCCGGTAGGGCCTGGTACAATTTGCTGTCCAGAGAGAAGAGCAGCAGCTTGGCTGTCTCTTCCTCGTCGCACCCATTAATTTCCCCTGCCTGCATCACCTCCATGAAGTGGATAGACGGGTCCCCGCTGCGAGTGAGTTTGGCCAAATGGGCCACCATGGCCCTGAGTGATTGAACTCCATGGGGAATAATAAAGTCGCTCTCCAGCGCTCCCTGACCTTGGCCACCTCCCTGTGGAGGACCGTACTTGTGCTGCCTGACCGGGCACATCCGCCCTGGTTCAGGATCTTTCTGCGCTGGTCCCTCTACCTCCGGCTGTCCCACCATACCCGGTGCAGCAGACAGTGCCTGGTCTCCTGATCCAGCTCTTAACTGACCCTCGGCTGGAGCCTCACATCCCTGCTGCCAAACGGGGACACATTGGTCCTGTCCCCAGCCCTGGGAATGCTACTACCTGCGTGCCCCGCCCTTCCTGGTACCCCACCGGACAAACCACCGGTGCCTCAGGAGGTGGTCGGGCGTCTCTTGCCTTTGGGTTCTCCTCTACCCCCCAATACTCTCCTTTGTCCCCTGTGGACCCTCCGGGTCCTATCAGGGCGACCATCCCCTTTGCCTGGGATAGAGCGTGGTTGAGAGTTTTAATCCTCTCCTGGCAGGGTCCGTCATCTGCCTTTTGAAACTCACTGCTACTGGCCACTTTATAGGCTGCCTGTACGTCTTTTCATTTATTCTCCAGTTCCCAAATTTTCTGGGTGTACCGAGAGTTCTGTTCCCGGAGAGACTCCTCACTACCCTTGGCCTCAGTGACCTGACACTGAAGATAGTCCCGGCTATTTCGGAAGGTCTCCTCCAACTGCCGGTTCCTTTGCTGCTCCCCAGCTAATTCGGCCAGCAGGTTGTCCCCAACACAGCCCGGATAGCAGAGAGCTCCTCTGATTTCTGAAGACTCTGTTCCAAGTCCTTCACCCGCTGGTCGAGCTTTCGGACTTGGCGGGTGAGGCAGATAAGCCAGATGGCCTTTTCCACCCTGCGGTTGTGGTCCTTCCCTGCTGTTCACTGAGCAGCAGCATCCACTGGGCGCTCTGCCCGAGTGAGGGCTTGCACCCAAGGTTTGGTGAGGTTCACCTTGCCAAAAATGTATGAGGAAATTCTCTCCTCCATTTTAGTTTCCTCTCTAATCACCTCATCTGTTATATTAACATCTCCTGTTTGCTTATGTCCTGCCGTGGTATCCATGTTCTGTAAGGGGTTTTCACAGGGTTGTTGTGCCTTGGGTGTCTCTCTCTGGGCCTCTGCCCTCACAGCTTATGCCTGGCCTGTGAGGTACCCTGAGTGCTGCAAGAGCACCCCTGGAGAGACTGTGTCCACAGCTTATGAAGGGGGTTTTGAGACTCGTGCGTCCCCACAGCTTATGCCTAGCCTGTGAGGCACCTGTGAGTGTCAAACACTCCTAACCCCTTCTTCCCTAGCCTGTGACACACAGTTGAGCGTTTTCGAGGCGCTCCTAGCTTCCCTTACACGGTTCTGACATAAGACTCACGATCAGGAGATGTAATACAATAGAACTGAGACAAGGTGATTCCAAGAGGAACTTTAGGCTTCCAATTTATTTGACAAGGTGTAACTCAACAAACAGCAATACACCAACAAAACAATCCCCCTAAATCCCACTAAACGGACACAACGAAAATCTTTACACCAGTTTAGCAGTACAATGCCCAACCTCCCACCTTTCCTGGCCTAACTGAGTTGGGAGTTCTGGGGACCAGAGGTTATACTCACTACTGTGCCTTTCGCAGTCTGATGGTTTGTTTCTTCTATCTTCGGTATCTTCGGACACTGGTTTTCCTTCAGTGTCAAGAGGCTTGCTGGTTGTTGGATCACGAGGGCAGGAAACCACACAATCTACGTCAGAAACCCCTTTTTATCGCCAGATTATCCAGTCCACCTCTCCTGCTGAAATCGATTCTTCCCATTGGTGGGCTTTGTGATTTTGAAAAAATGCAGCAGTTTTAGATTATTGCGGGTTTTTTCCACTGATGTTAACCCACTCAAGGTTTGAGTGGGTGTTGATTGCGTTGGCCTCCTGTAGCTATTGTGTAGGCCCTTGGTTTATTTTGGGTTCCCTAGTTTTCTGAAGGTCTGCATAATTTCCCTCCATAGTGTAAACATGGGGAAGACAATAGCCCGATAATGGCTGTGTGTCAGTCCCACAGTTTTCGAGCAAGTGCTCTCCCATTGGCTTGAGAGCCCCATGCTTCGGGCTGACTCTGTCCCACCATTGGCCCTCCGGTGTCCTCCCCCGTCCAATCACTGCTCTGCCAAGGTCAAACAGTATAGGTTTCAATTCACAGCACAGACTGATCCAACAGCCCTTTTCCTTCTGGGTAAAATGAGGGGGTTTTCGTCCTCCCTTACAACTGACTGGTGTCTCTCAGTCCCTCTCCCTCAGGGAGATATCTGTACACTGACTGGTGTCTCTCAGTCCCCTCTCCCTCAGGGAGATAACTGTACACTGACTGGTGTCTCTCAGTCCCTCTCCCTCAGGGAGATATCTGTACACTGACTGGTGTCTCTCAGTCCCCTCTCCCTCAGGGAGATAACTGTACACTGACTGGTGTCTCTCAGTCCCCTCTACCTCAGGGAGATATCTGTGCACTGACTGGTGTCACTCAGTCCCTCTCCCTCAGGGAGATATCTGTACACTGACTGGTGTCTCTCAGTCCCTCTCCCGCAGGGAGATATCTGTACACTGACTGGTGTCTCTCAGTCCCTCTCCCTCAGGGAGATATCTGTACACTGACTGGTGTCTCTCAGTCCCTCTCCCTCAGGGAGATATCTGTACACTGACTGGTGTCTCTCAGTCCCTCTCCCTCAGGGAGATATCTGTACACTGACTGGTGTCTCTCAGTCCCTCTCTCTCGGCGCATAGAAACATAGAAACATAGAAAATAGGTGCAGGATTCGGCCATTCAGCCCTTCGATCCTGCACCACCATTCAATATGATCATGGCTGATCTTTCAACTTCAGTACCCAATTCCTGCTTTCTCTCCATACCCTTTGACCCCTTTTGCCATTAGGGCTACATCCACCTCCCTTTTGAATATATCTAATGAACTGGCCTCACCAACATTCTGTGGTAGAGAACTGAGTGAAGAAGTTTCTCCTCATCTCGGTCCGACATGGGCTTACCCCTTATCTCTAGACTGACCCCTGGTTCTGGACTTCCCCAACATCGGGAACTTTCTTTCTGCATCTAACCTGTCCAATCCCATCAGAATTTTATGTTGTATGAGATCCCCTCTCATTCTACTAAATTCCAATGAATATAAGCCTCGTCGATCCAGTCTTTCTTCATATGTCAGTCCAGCCATGCCGGGAATCCGTCTGGTGAACCATCGCTGCACTCCCTCACTGACAGTCATTTTCCAACATTCCATTGACTCTGGATCAGTTCCTATGGAGTGGAGGGTAGCCAATGTAACCCCACTTTTTAAAAAAGGAGGGAGAGAGAAAACAGGGAATTATAGA